>NC_090744.1:72071338-72361338 GCF_036898095.1 Palaemon carinicauda | reverse complement strand
TACAGTTAGAGCCAAGAGAGTATCTGTCGCTCGCTACCAGTAAACAATGCTGCTGTGACACTCAGCATGGGGTTCAATATAAGCTATACTGAAAGTTTAGTATTCCAAATGCTATCTAAAAAGCTCCAAAGAAATTACATAGACTCACCTGAATGGACAGGACAGTGATGACGGGGCTTTAATGTTATCCGAATGTTGTAGATTGGACAGGATTTAAATCCTTATCTTTCCACTGTTATTCCCACATTAAGGTGTAGGTTGCCTGATCCATCCTCTAAAATGCTTTCTTTGAAAGGCATCCTCTTCCACCAAACTTCTCTCCATTTCATCCTTCAGCATATGTCACCATCTAAATCTTAGCCTCTTTCTTGATCTTTTCCCCATAACAGGTTCTTCCCAAGCCCTCCTTACTCCCTCCCCACCATTCATCTCAACTTGTGTCCACACCATCTCAGCTGTGACACTCTTATCACCTCTGTAATCAACTACACCTGACATTATTTCCTTATTTTTCCATCTTTCAAGCAGTGATATTCCCATAATCCACCTCATCTTCATCTCTGTTCTCTGAAGCTTTGCTTCCTCTTTTTGTACGAGACCCCAAGTTTCCGATTTATACATTAACGCTAGTCTTCTCACTATGCTATAAATCTTGACTTTTAGCTTGTTCGGCATTTTCTTGTCGCATAACAATGCCGCTACCTCCCTCCACTTCCCCCAAGCTGCTTTTATCCTATTCTCAACTTCAACTTTACATCCTCCCTCATGACTTATAGTAAATCCCAAGTTTCTGAATTGTTCCATTTATTTTATAGCCAAGCATCTACTTTCATGCATAGCTATCATGCATATATCTTCCTTACTACTCACCATAGCTACAGTCTTTTCCGCATTTACTTTCAAAAGTCTCTTGTCACTCTACAACCCTTTTCTGTAAGTCTTCCTCATTTTCAGAGGTAATCACCAACTCTTCTGTATATAGTAATTCCTACAGGATTTAAATTATCTTGAATAAATAATTGGGATATATGTAAGGCAACAACACGAACCTAACTGTATCCATTGCATGAAAGGGAGCAAAGGATGTCAGAGGATAAGCCCTTGGTCAGCTCTACTTAATTTCAAAGTATCTTATCATGGATGCCAAAGCAAATATGCAAACTGACTGTTGTAAATCCTGTCTTTGTCAAGAGGAATAAAGTTATGAAACACTAATTTCACCTCTTAGCTTATTTCTTCGATAATATCATTCGATCCAGTAAGGTTATATGGTAGGGAAGGTATAGAAACTACAGTGATATGGAATAGAGCGATACATCTTAACAGTTACAGACTTTTCTGAATTAACGAATCAAAATGAGCAAAGAAGAGAACGATGAGTTCCAACACATCAGGTACAGAAAAAAAGACGCAGAAATTATTATTATTATTATTATTATTATTATTATTATTATTATTATTATTATTATTATTATTATTATTATTATTACTTGCTAAGCTATAAACCTAGTTGGAAAAGCAGCATGCTATAAGCCCAGTGGCGCCAACAGGGAAAGTAGCCCAGTGAGGAAAGGAAACAAGTTAAAGTAAAATATTTTAAGAACAGTAACAAGGTTAAAATAAACATTTCATATATAAAGTATAAAAACTTTAACAAAACAAGAAAAGAAATTAGATAGAATAGTGTGTCCGAGTGTACCCTCAAGCAAGAGAACTCCAACCCAAGACGGTGGAAGACCATGGTTCAGAGGCTATGGCACTACCCAAGACTAGAGAACAATAGTTTGATTTTGGAGCGTCCTCCTAAAAGAGTTGCTAACCAAAGCTAAAGAGTCTATTCTACCCTTACCAAGAGGAAAGTAGCCACTGAACAATTATATTTTGGCAATCTTAGTGTTGCCTGGTATATAAAGACAGGAAAATCTGGAAAGAATAGGTCAGACTATTTAGTGTATGTGTAGACAAAAGGAAAGGGAACAGTATCCATGGAAAAGAATCCAATGAAGTTCTGTCTGGCCAGTCAAAGGACCCCATAACTCTCTAGCGGTAGTATCTCAATGGGTGGCTGGTGCCCTGGCCAGAGATTGGACAGGATTTAAATCCTTATCTTTCCACTGTTATTCCCACATTAAGGTGTAGGTTGCCTGATCCATCCTCTAAAATGCCTTCTTTGAAAGGCATCCTCTTCCACCAGAGGGTGAAATATATTTAAGACAAGCACTAACAAAATGAAAGCCTCAATCATGTCCCAAGACCATGGAAAGCTCCTTACTAAGTTTAGTGCTGGTGAAGTATCCCCCACGATGCTTGAAAGAATTATAAAACTCAGAGAGAACACTGTGGCAGGATGTCACAAAACAACCCCCACACCCTTAATCAATCTAACAGACAAACGTCCCACAACACAAACTTTCCCCTTCCTTTACACTAACGGGAGTTTTGAATAAAAGGAACAGTAAAACTCAACATGGCATTAAAACTATATTTCTTAAGAACTACAGCCACAATAAAAAATCACAATTATTACTCTGATCATAAACTTAACACTAAAACACAGACAAAAATAACCATTACATAGACCTCAATATTTTAAATATTTATAATGGTGCGTGTGCATACTCGGGAACTGTCACCAATAATCAAAAGAAACAATACTTGAGTAATCATTTACTGAAACCTACACTGATGCTTAACAAAAAAAAAAAAAATAAAAAACCTTTAAAATATGTTTGCATGTGGACACCGTCATCCACACAGGAGCCTACAGTCTTTCATAGCCCACTGCCAAGTCTGTGGCAAACGGAACACTCCCTGGTAATCTGCCACACCCGCCTTAATTGATTAAGGCAGTGAATATCATTATCATCCAAAGAGCATTTCCAAATCCTTTCCATACTACCGCACCAGCCGTCAACTTCCCGATCCGTATTTCAAAGAATAATCCAATCCAAGTCTGATTTAAACAGTCCACATCGTCAATATGTATATCAATCACAGTAATCACTGTATGAGAGAGTGGCTACAGATGTCTTCCACAAGAGTGGTAAGAAAAGGGAGGAAGTACAGTTCTGCAAATAAAAACAAAAAACCACTCACAGACATGCCTCACATTTACTCCCCACACACAAGAGGACTCACCCAGTTGAACAATCTGACTACCTAGTTTCCCGAATATCATGGCTGACAATCCCTTCTTCCAACACACCCTTGCTACATGCCCATCTACCCCACACTCAGTACACTTAGCACGCTGCTCCTTGCACATCCTCATGTAATGCCCATCCTTAACACAATTTGTACTGTACTATTTCTCCTACATCCACTTCCTATATGTCCAGTCATACCACACCTATAACACTTAACCACTTTCTCTTGCTTACACTCACTAATATGGTGCCCTGTCTCATCACATGTGAAACATGCTCCTAATGCACATCTACACTCATTCTTTTTATGTCCTACTTTCCCACACCTTTAACATTTCTCTTCACAGATACAACTATCTGACATACCTTTCTGCGCACTAGCGCTCCAATCTCTCCAGACCTGATTTCCCTGTCTAAACCCTTCAGTAATTCTGTACAATAGCTCCGCCACTAATAATTTTTACATTTTTTTTCTGATGAATTACTTAGTGCTTTATCTAAAGCTGACCTTTTATTTGAGGAAGAACAGTATTTTTACCTTTTTTGTTAACCTTTCCAATCTTGTTGTACCCCCTGTGGGAAACCAGGATTTTTTGGGAGGGGAATGAATTAAGAATGCATTTTAACATACAAATAATGGCAAAGGTAGAATTAGCCATAAACAAGGCACCAGCTAACCTAAACAATCCACCTAACCTAACCTAACCTAACCTAGTAGCCATATCCTTACCCAGCAGGAAGCCCCCGTGCACCACCCCCCCTTTATGCAGCCATATTAAATACAAAACAGTCTAAAACCCTTTGTGTACTTATTTAGGTTGCAGGGTAAAAGTCAGCTGCCATCTTTAAGAATGCATGGAGCCTATGATCCAATTCTTTAAAATTATTCTATATCTAAATGAGACTTTTCAAAAAAAGTTCCGAACCTAACCTAATCTAACTTAACCCAACCCAGTAGCCGTATCCTTATCAAGCGGGGGTAGGGGGCGGCTTTTCCCCCATTACACAACCATATAAAATATAAGACAGCCTAAAACCCTTTGTGTACTTACTTAGATTGGAGGGTAAAGGTGAGCTGCCATCTTTAAGAATACATGGAGCCTGTGATCTCATACGTTAGAATGATTCTATATCTAAATGAGACTTTTCAAACCAATTTCCCTTAAAAATAGATACAAAAAATTACATCTTTTTTTCACTTTCTGCCTGCTTTTCCATACAACATGCCTTCTGTCACACAGGAATGCTTTTTTGTTAATATCAAGTTGGCACTTAGAACCACAGGTGGGGCAAATAGTGTCACTTTCACTTTTAATAATACCGCAATCTTGGCAGTCCTTTATTATTCTTTCGATGTTACCACAATTTCATTTTTATAACTTTCACTAGTCATATCTCTCCTTGTAAACTAACTTCCCCATTCTCCCCATTTTTCAATCTTAAATACTCTGTCTTTTTCCTGCTGATCTTCAATCCCCTATTTTCCATTTCTCTTCTCCACTCCTTCAGTTTCTCTTCTACTACCTCTTGCTTAGTGCTACACAGTATAACATCATCAGCAAAAAGAATGCACCAAGGAGACTGATCTCTAATACCCTAAGGACTACATCAGGAGTCTGCATTGAGCCCTTACCTATTTGATCTGGTCATGGATGTAGTAACACAAGGTATTAGAGATCAGTCTCCTTTGCGTATGTTTTTAGCTGATGATGTTATACTGTGTAGCACTAGGCGAGAGGTAGTAGAAGAGAAACTGGAGGAGTGGAGAAGAAAAATGGGAAATAGAGGATTGAAGATCACCAGGAAAAAGTCAGAGTATTTGAGATTGGAGAATGGGGAAGTTAGTTTACAAGGAGAGAGATTGAAAAGAGTTGAAAATTTCAGGTATTTAGGATCAACAGTTGCAGAGGATGGTGATTTTGGAGCAGAAATAAACCACAGAATACAAGCAGGATGGAAGAATTGGAAAAAAGTGCATGGAGATCTATGTGACAGGGAAATAGGGGTTAAGTTGAAAGGTAAAGTTCACAGGACTGTTGTGAGACCTGCAATGATGTATGGAGCTGAGACGTGGGCAATAAAGGAGACAGAAGAGAAGAAACTGGATGTGGCAGAGATGAGAATGTTGAGATGGATGTGTGGGTTGACAAGAAGAGATAAGATATGGAATGAAGTAATTAGGGGTACCACAGGAGTTAGAAAACTATCAGATAAAATCCAAGAAAGTAGACTGAGGTGGTATGGTCATACCATGAGAAGAGATGAACAGTATATTGGGAGGAGGGTGACGGGAATGGAGGTACAGGGAACGAGAAGGAGAGGGAGGCCAAAGCGAAGGTGGATGGACTGAATCAAGGATGACCTTCGATCAAAGGGATTAACCGGTGATGAAGTGCGGGACAGAGGTAGATGGAGAAAGCTGATCAGAAACATCGACCCCACATAAAAGGGGGAAAAGATGCAGACAAAGAAGAAGAAGTTACTCCAATCAAGCAAAACAAAATCCTTATAATTTAAATAACAATTTAGACAAGAACTTGGGAGAAAAACCACAGAAATTGATAACAAAGTAGATGGTAAATGAGAAACCGCACTAGAAGTGGAAGATTCACACGCCATGGTTCACAAAAGACTGAAAAATTAGCAGTGGAAATTGTGTGAAAAGTTGTTGAAAAGTGTTAGTTTCCTAGTAAAACTGTCACCTGATTGGGTATTCAAGTCACGTGATACTTGTTTTGTTAAAATGCTAGTCCTACGTAAAATGTGGATAATCATCATTGGTTATAAACTAGGACGTTTGGGTGAGGAATTGCAACGTAGAATACAGTCAATGATGTGATAATGACAATCTATGTTTTTAACGTACAAACAAATAAATGACAGTTCAGTCTGAAGAAGAATTTGAGAGTTATGAAGCCAAGGTACTTTGTTTTTTCAGGTGGGTCAAATTTAATTTTGATTTTTAAACCACTTCTAGACCTAGCACCGGTTAGATTTATTTATGAAACGAAACCTTGGACTTCCCTCTTTTCAGTGAAAGTACTTAAACTTGATAACTTGCTGGCATAGATATTGTATAGAATCACCAACCCTTCATTTTTCCTTATGGGTATTTCTACATTACTTGCCCTAACACTCCTATCTACTGCACTATCAGCTACCCTCATTGGCCCTCTCATAACTGCATCTCTAAAACTACCAAATTCTGGTACACTTTCCTCCATTCCAGTTCTCACACTCAGAGATTTACTTTTTTCATACACCAATCCAATTCGTAATTTTCAACAATCTCTAAAATATTATCCCATCTCAAACTCTCTCATCCACCTCTTTCTATTTCCGTTTCAAATTAATAAACTCAAACACATTCTCCGGAACTGGGCCTAAAAACTTCATTAACTCCTCATTCTCAATTATGCCTTCGTCCTCATACTTCTTTCTAGCTAATGTTTACAACCGACAAACATATATCGATATCGCTTCATCCACATTCATTTGTGCATCATCAAAATCTTACGCTTATACCTAACACTCTCTTTCATACATTTTACCATTTCAATTACTCTCTTTTTCACACTTTCATACTTAACATCCCTTACACTCATCATCACCCCATACATCCTCAACAAATATCTTGACAAATATTCTCCTAACTCCCTAGCCCAAACTCTCTTACTATCACCATACTTAGACTGACCAAACTTTTCGTACTCCCTAAAACATTCATATATATCGCTACTGCTATGTTCATTAAACCTTGCACACCGAGGTACCTCTCTCATAAACAGTCTTACATACTTCAACTTCGTTCTCACTACTATCTGCACTGCCTAATCCATTCTTGTTACCTTCTCCCTCATTTGAATACAAAGAATCCAATTCTACACTCAAATTCCTATCTTTAATCATTCCCTTCTTACCCTTTTTCTTACTTAACACTTTCACCCATTCATGATCATCCTCATTCTCATCCTGACCGTTATTCTTTTCATTCTTCACAATACTTTTACCTCTCGTTTCATTCCTCCTCTCACCTTTCTGTTCATCCTTACTATGCCTAATCCCTTTACCTTCACAATCACTTCCTTCCCCATTATCCCTTACCTTGGCTTACTCTTCCACTATAACCCTTAACCTGAAGCAGAGGCCACTCATCTGACTGCACCTTCACCTATGAACGTTCTCATCATTCCCAGTACCTGACCCATTATAGCTTCCATTCGTTTCTCCATTTGTTCCTCATTCTCTTGCATCCTCATCTCAAAACCTTCTTCCACTCATTCTAAAGTTCCCAAACATTCTTTTGCCTCTCATTCTCACAACTCAACCTCGCATTCTCTAACAACAACTTCTCTTTCTCAACTGCATACTTCTCTTTCTGTTCCTTAGAAAACCACAATCCCTCCCTAAAAACCTTTAATTGCTCTTCCATGTTCATTCGTCTTAAATCTAATTCCTGAATCTTAATTCAGTCCTTCATCCATGAGCCCAGCTCTATATCCCACCTCTGCAGTCCCTATTTGGGCGCAAAAATAATGTGGCGGTATGTCACAAAACAACCCCCACACACTTAAATCCTTCTCAGACAAAAGTCACACAGCACAAACTTTCCCCTTACCTTACACTAACTGGACTCTTGAACCAAAAGAACTGTAAAACACATTATGATCTTAATACTATAGTCCTTACAAACTAAAATATTCAAAGGGAAAAAATATAATCACTATAAAGCTTAAATCACTTAAATACTAAAAAACCAACCATATTCAAATAACTCCAAAAATACCAGCCATAAAATCTTAATGCTAAGCACAGACAAACAAATTACCATAAACTAAAACTTCAAAACAAAATATACAACAGATACATATCTCTGCATGTGTGCGCACGTCGCCAATACTCAGAAAAAAAGAAAAACCTTCACAGAACCCGACACCAACACAGTTCACAGAGTACCAAAAAAAAAAAAAAACTTGAAACTACAATAAATCACTTAATAATACAACCAAATAAAGGTTTATATGTGTAAATTTATCGACAATAACACTCCACCCGACTAACCATCCACTCTTTATGCAGCAATTTGCCACAGTTTTGGTGCCCAACAATACACACTCCTGCTCCATTCAACTTGACTGAGCAGTCACTCAAGTGATGGTCATCATCATCATCAACATCGTCATCATCAGCATCATCATCACAAACATAGGGAATATCTTATTTTACGGGCCATGTCATCAATGGTCAAAAATTCATTGTCAGCTGTCTATTCCAAAAATCATTGTACAGTCCGGGTCTTCATCATCAAGTAATTAATGTACGTACAAGGCCGGCCAACAACACAGTACAGGCCAAAACACAATAAAAACTCCAAAGAAGGAATTACGGCCTGCAATATAAAGAAAAAAACCCTTATGAACACTCCTTGCTATGTAAACTATCGCATTATACTTAAAGATAAATAATAAAGTGTTTCACTATTATTCACAATCACCCAAAGCAAAAATAAACAAAATTGTACTTAATGTTATACAAAAAATAAACACTGCCAAGCTGGTCGAAATAATTATAAATAGATTCAGCATTCACACCCACCTCTAACAGCAGTCACAATAGAAAAAAAACCTTACCCCTAGACATTTACCACTGCCCTAAACTAGCTATAAAAAAGTAAACCAACATCCTCAATTATACCATCAGTCTTTCCCACTACAAGCAATCATTACACTAACTCTCTCTCTCTCTCTCTCTCTCTCTCTCTCTCTCTCTCTCTCTCTCTCTCTCTCTCTCTCTCTCTCTCTCTCTCTCTCTCTCTCTCGATTTGGCAAAAACAAAAGGCCAAACAAAAAAACAAAAAAAAATATCCTCATCAACAAATCTCAATGCTATAAAGAAAGAAGAAAATTGCCATGATCAATGGATAGAGTTATATCCTGTGGCTTTTGCTGAACTTCATATCCACATCATTGATAGCAAGGTTGCTCATAAAGAAGCATCACTTGCAATATTCACACTTGCAGATCTAGCTTCCCCATACTAGCACTGGATATGTTGCATCAGGTTTCATTAGAAAAGGAAAGAAGACAGCCTGGGAGACATGGAATGTGTTTATCGAAGATTCAGCTCGGTCACAATACATCTGAGGTTGAGGAGTCTGATTCATAAGTACTAGGACCATTTGTAGTTCCAATGTATGACAGGTCTAGCAGGACATCATCCTTAGACGTGGAAAGACTTGATCACTTTGCCTAGAAGCAAAGATCATATGGTTTAATTCCGCCAACTGAAAATGCACTACTAGAACATACAAAAAGAGCAGCTTATCAGAGAGATCATATTTGAGGAAAATGATTAAACAAAATCCAGAACTTCAATGTCCTTCTAGGTGGGGCTTGACAAAAGATGATGACAACTGTGGAATTGCGTTGACCGCAATTGAACTGATTTCTAAATGCGGCCAGGAATTGACTAAATGTGGATGCGAGATGGACTGTGGTACGATGTGCACATATAAAAAGACAGGATTAGGTTAATGCACTCTGTAGCAGCCGTTACCATGCATCTTCAGAAGTCTAAATCACTGATGCTCAACAATGATACAAGGAGAATAAACACTCATAGCCATAAGTTAATACTTTAGTATATTTATTGCATATATAGTTTTTTCTGAATTATATCTTTTAACAAATGGATATAAATACTCAGAGTAATAGATATATGTGGACAAATATATAAAGATACCAAAAAATTTGATTATTTTTCATATCAGGCTTACCTGTTGGTCATCTTGCAAAATGGGCGTTAAATAAGAACTGTTTTCCAAGTAAAGTCTATATTTCTAGAGAAAAGAATGCCCTAATTTATCCAAATAATGATTGAACTTTGATTATTCATACAAAAATATTTTGAATTTTTTTTTCAAAAACATTAGCATATGGTAGCCATTTTGGAAAATGGTCACCAAAGGGAATTTCAGGTGGGCAACATTTTTTTCTTAAATTCTACCTTTCAATGAGTATATATGCCAAATTTCATGGCTTTATCATCAAAATGAACAATTGTATGGCTCTGCACCACTACAGGAATAATAATGTTCACAGTGGATGTTTTGTAATGGGAGTGAAGGAGCCAATATATGACAATATGGTGAATAGCTCATGTATTTATGAGACCATGAAGTGTCAGTTATGAGTGACAATTCCAAGTGTATATTCAATGGCTTTTATCAATAAGATTACGTTGGCATAAAAATTGACAATACAATAACGGTAATCGAAATTAAGCTGAAATTAGCATATGTTACATTCAAGGCCTTTTGTTGTTCAAGTTGATTGGAGTTATATGCTGGTTACTGATCACTTTGAATTAAGGAAAATATAGAGAGGGTATTCTTCTTTATTTATATGTGTGTTGCTTACTCCACGTACATTACATGATTTTCCTCTGAATCAGGTATGCATGTAAAAGAGTGACCTGCCCAAAAACGCTATAATGTAAGCAAGTCCTCTTGTAGTGATACAGTTTTTAAGCGGTCAATGGTGATTTAATAATCTTTTCCACAAATGTTAAAGAGGAAAGCTTTTGGAGTAAAATGAAAGGCAAGGGGTAGTTTGCACAGGAAAGATGAGAGTAGTAGCAGTCTATAAGGCTTTCTTTACAGTGAAGAAGGCTGTCTCCTGAAGGAGGCTGCACTTCAGATATTTTGGCAGGGATGGCTATCATGAACTGATGATAATAGTTCACCATGCCCAAGAACTCCTGCAGTGCTTTGACAATGAAGGTTGTGGGGAACTTTTGTAATGCTGAAACATTCTCATGGAAGGGGTTAACATCCTCAGAAGTGATGAGATGACCCAAAAATGCCGCTTCCTTGGCACCAAAGGTAAATTTGTCACACCTGACTACAATGGCATTCTGCTGCAGGCAGCTGCCAATGATCATATGAAGGTGACATAGTTGGACTTCTATGTCATCTACATAACATTCGTAGAACAGCAGGTCTCTTAACATACCATCCATGAGTCGTTAAAATGGGGTTCCCAAGTTAGGAAGGCCAAAGTATGTGCCTAAGGGGGTGAGGTCTTGGTGATGTATTCTGGGTTCATGGGCACCTGTTAATATGCCTTCAAGAAGTTGAGGGTCAAAAATACTATAGCACTGTGAAGGGCTACTTATCTGATTCCATCTGCATGTTAAGATGCCTGTAATCCTCACAAAGGTGTATGGATATATCCCTCTTTAAGATAATGTGTAGAGGTGACGACTAAGGGCTAAAGGCCTTTTAGCAATGGCCCACATCTTCCCTTTCATTAAAAGGGCATTTAGCAGCTGTCAAACAGTCAGGGGCCAAATGTCTGAATCTTGCAAACACTTGAAACCCTGTCATCTTGATATGGGGATAGATTAATGTGTTTGGTGTTAACCATTGGCATCTATCATAGAGGTTTGTGGGACCAGGTGATAAATGTGTGAACGAATGAGAGCTGGCTAAGCGTTGATGTGTGACATTAACCAAAAATTGGAAATAGGCAAGGAACTTTGCGCTGATGAGAGGCAATGTAATATTAGTAATGATGAAATTCCACCAGTACTGGGCACCACAAAACGAGTGTCATTGTCCTGTAACTGTGAGTGGGAATAGCAGGTTCATTGGCAATTACCAGGCAGACATAAGGAGTCTTAGAATGAAGAAAGGAATGACAGGCATCAGTATCTACCAGAAAGAGCACATTAAATTATGAATCAGAAAAATAATAGTACAGGTGATGGCCTAGTTAAATTGTATTTTGACCATTGACATCCGGTAGCTCATTTCTTGGCAGTAACTCAAAATCTGGATTTGTAGCACAATTGAGGGTAAAGAGCCTCATACAGTGTCTGTTGAGGCCGTAGGTTGTGATGCGAGTGTGGGGCAGTATAGGTGGATGGTGAAAGGCTTCATTGCCGCCTAGACACATCACAAGGTGGGCGTCAATGCCCTACAGCATTACAGCATTCACCTCAGCTTCAGTTGGCATTGAATTGCTATCCCCTTCATCAGGAGGGAAAGTGTTAATGGAGATCTTGATAGAGGGGAAGTGGCTGTCCATAAGTGCATCGACACTGGGCATCAGGGCCTCATGGCCAAGGTGTCAACATTGGGAAGTATGGGTCGCACTGGTTTCGGTAGGCATTTTACTCAAAGGGCAGGAAGTAGATTCACTTAAAGAGGCGAACCCTCTGCAGCAGGCTGAAAACGAGCAATACTGATGATTTCTCTCAGGGCCATCTATGTCTTTTAATCCCCAAACATTTGTTCAGAGAGCTGAAAAATCTTGGCTAGACAGAGGGCTGACAACGGTGATGATTTAAGGGCATCATACTGTAATGGGGGCGACCCGTTGCTCATAAACCCAATCATAGATTTCTGGGAAGGTCTCATCGACGTAGTCTGTTTGCTGTTTAAGCAGATCATGCCCTTGATGCAGAAGTGAACCTCGGCAAGATGAAACTAGATAAATGCATCTCTACTGCCGAAGGGCGGAAGTTTCACTGAGGCAGCATGGACAGATGAGTTGTGGTCGATGATAGACATTGTGGGAGGATACAGCAAACGAAGTGGTGAGTTAGGAGGCAGGCTTGGAGTTTGAGGCACTCTTTAGGTCAATAATGTGATAGAAGTGAAGGAGGCATGAATACATTACAACCTTCCAAATAACTGACTTTATTTCGTGAACAACACAGGTATTTATATGCCTGTTAAAGATCACATAAGAGTGATAATTGTATGTGTAAATTCAATGACTTTTGTCAATAAGATTGACATTACATTAAAAAATGACAATTAGTGTGTTACATTCAATGGATATTGTCGTTTGGGTTGATTGGAGTCAGACATGGGTTACTGTGTGCTCTGCATAGAGGAAAACGTAGAAAGAGCATTCTTCTTTATTTGTATGTTTGGTGCTTGTTGCACGTGCATTACAGTTGGCAGCAGTGGCGGCTCGTAGCTGAAATTAGTGGGGATACTGCTCCAAAAAGCCTTTGTTTTGATATTTAGTAAAAGAAACAAACGTATAAAAAATTATTCAGAAAAAGGATAGAATCCTCAAAGAACAAAGTCAATTTTTTTTCACTCAATAACCTAAATTGTTGCTGTTCAAGCGTGATTCATTCATTCACAAATGAAACCCATTCTTTGTTTTCTAAATTGCGCGAAAAGTTCATTAATTTTCTTATTGATTTCTGAATGACAACTGAGGAAATTTTCCTCCATTGAAAGCACTGTAGTCTACAAATGCATTTAATCTATCTGAATTTATGGTGCATCTTAAAAAATTTTGTATTGTTCTCAGTGTTCTGCCTCTGATTTAGTCATGGGAATCGTCTTAAGAACCGAAATAAATTGTAAAATAACCCAAAAAAATTAATCAAATAGCATAGCTAAAAGCAATATAATAATCTAACTCCAGACTTTATCACAATCAAGAATGTGATGCATGGTTTTCTAGCACAACACCCGAGGAGTAAAAAAAAAATGAATACCTTCCACCAACATGCAAAGACAGGGCTGCACTGAAGGGGGAACAGTGCTGTCTCTCCCTCTCAGCCTCATGTGTAGCTTTAATGAGTGTGCATGAGCATAACAGCCAAATACCACACAGTTGAAACTATGAAGTGTACAGTCCTTTACAAAGATACAAGTATAAAAAAATGTTTAAAGAAAAATCTATATTATTGAATGTTATTGATGATATCAGGTGAAAATAAGGGATGCTGCAGTTCCGCAGTGCTTATACTCGAGCAGTCAGTGGTTGGCAGACTATTGAAGTTGACTGTACCAACCCATCAAGTTTTAAATGGCAAATGAAAATAAAAGACTGGTCTTCAAAAGGGATATGTGATTTTACAAAATAAATCATAGTCAAAACTGTTTGTGAGAAAATTGGTCCAACTCCTTCAGTACTTACTAACTAAGTTTATCAAATTCAAAGACAAATGAGGAAGAAGAAGGAAGACAACAGCAACTACAAATCAGATGATAGGCCTAGTAATAAAGCCTAAGTAATTTGCGTGCAATCCTTAACAGAATTGAGACCTAAATTATTGTCATCTTCGATGCAAGGCCATGTAAATTCCTTCACAAGTTAACACATACATAAATCCCCCTCAACATTGTCCTGTGTAGGCTACATATGAAGATGTTTTTGCAAACAGGCTTCCGTCAACTGCCTATCTATGTCGAATTTTTAGTGTGGCTTTGATCATCAAAATTCGCTAGCCTCTGTTTTCATTCAATCATCAATTATGTCGCAGTTAGAAAGGGCATTTGATTAAATTATAATTTTGCTGTTAATATTAACGTAATATCAAAAGCAGGGCACATAGTTGTTGACCTGTGACCTATTCTCCACGATCCGGGCTGGAAAAGTCACTGGCGACATGAAGAAAGTAAACTATTGATAATCTTTAAGCTTGCCGCACACTGAGCCGGAACGGACACGCCCGAACAGAACCGAAACGTCCGATAGAAATCGAAAGCATGCATTCTTACCTGACTGTGCACACTGGGCCAGAACAGAATGGAACCAACGCGCCAAAACAGAACGGAACCGACGCAGTATTCTTTGAAAGATATTTTTTCTGAAGCGTCGGTGGCGTCTGACAGGCTGCGCATGCGCAGAACGACTGCAGCAGTTGTTTTGGAGAGGGTTGCTGAGGAATTCGGAGGTTAGTGTGATAGCAACCAATATTTTTCTGATGTCAGAAATTTGACGAATGTATTTTGATAACAATGATGGAAACATATGATTTAGTATAAAGATTTTAGAAGTGATTATTATTTATTATTTTTGTTTAGTATTATTATTATCATTATTTTTTTCTTTTTTGCTGATATCAGAAATTTGACTAATGTACTTTAATAACAATGATGTGAACATATGAGTTATTACAAAGAATTTTGGAGTGATTATTGATTATTATTATTATTATTATTATTATTATTATTTTCTTTTTTGAAAACATAAACATCTGGCTTACGAATTCGATAAAAGATTGATATGCAGAATATCTAATCATTATAACATCAATTAAATAAAAACTCAGTTATGATTAAGGAAAACTTCCTTAGTTTTTATAAAATTCTGTGTCGGTTCCGTTCTGTGGCTTCTGGTTCAGTGTGCGCGCTGGACGTCGTTTCTGTTCTGTTCTGAGGCTTCGGTGGCTTCGGCGGCAGTTCCGTTCCGGCTCAGTGTGCGGCAAGCTTTAGCCCCCAGGTCAACGCATGTGGGAGGTTGGATAAGCACTGGGGAATTCGATTAGGGGTAACCCAGATTACAGGAGATGCCACGTGCTTACGGCTACCCGTTATTTCCTACAGGAAGTCCCTTATCCCCATACAACCAGGTGGCTGAATATCTCATCCTTGGAAGCAGAGTGTGGGGTGTTGGGCGCGAACCGTGGTCGCTTGCCCTCGTCGTCGCTTGGCTTCCACTACGTCCATACGACACTGCAAGATTTTTAATATTAATTTTCCTTATACCTGTAATGTAATGTAACTAATAAGTGTGCCACTCCCTCTTGCTTGTCTTGGTTAAAATTAACGCTACAAGGTTCACTTAATAAGTCAGAGTTAACGCCGAAGATTACCACTAAAAATGCTCTGCTCATTTATGTCGAATAACTTAGACCAAAATGAATTGTTCTGATAACATAACAGTCGTCTATTTACCCCAGAGGCCAAATATTTCGAACTATTTATTCTAAATTAACTTTTTGCATGTTACAATTATCTATTTTCATACTGACCTCATCAAAGAACTTTATACCTATATAAAAGAGACTCTTTTGTTATTTATTATCAGTTTACTAAGATATATATGGCACACATGTCAGTTTCCTTATATCTACTTATCTATTGTGTCTCGGGAACCATAGCAGGTGTAATGTGGATGTGGATTTTATCGAAAAGAAAAACTATCTCCTTTTCTCTTCTCTTTCAGTTATCAACATGCAATATTCTATATTTTCACTCAGTTTGTACTCTATTGTAATTTCTTCGTCCCAACTCATCGTTTTTTTTTATAATTTTCTTAATAATCATTCTTTTGTCTTACTTATATTCTCTAATTCAATTTTATTTTATATTCTTGTTCTTTCTCCTAATTTTCTACTTCCATCATCTCTTCTTTTCTTGCTCTTTCTCTCAATTTTCTACTTCCATATCTTCTTCTTTTCTTGCTCTTTATCCCAATTTTCTACTTTCATCTCTTATTCTTTTCTTGCTCTTTCTCCCAATTTTCTACTTCCATCTCTTCTTCTTTTCTTGCTCTTTCTCCCAATTTTCTACTTCCATCTCTTCTTCTTTTCTTGCTCTTTCTCCCAATTTTCTACTTCCATCTTTTCTTCTTTTCTTGCTCTTTCTCCCAATTTTTTACTTCCATCTCTTCTTCTTTTCTTGCTCTTTATCCCAATTTTCTACTTCCATCTCTTCTTCTTTTCTTGCTCTTTCTCCCAATTTTTTACTTCCATCTCTTCTGTACTTGCTCTTTCTTCTAATTTTCTACTTCCATCTCTTCTTCTTTTCTTGCTCTTTCTCCCAATTTTTTACTTCTATCTCTCCTTCTTTTCTTGCTCTTTCTCCCAATTTTCTACTTCCGTCTCTTCTTTTTTTCTTGCTCTTTCTCCCAATTTTCTACTTCCATCTCTTCTTCTTTTTTTGCTCTTTCTCCCAATTTTCTACTTCCATCTCTTTTTATTTTCTTGCTCTTTCTCCCAATTTTTTACTTCTATCTCTTCTTCTTTTCTTGCTCTTTCTCCCAATTTTCTACTTCCGTCTCGTCTTCTTTTCTTGCTCTTTCTCCCAATTTTCTACTTCCATCTCTTCTTCTCTTCTTGCTCTTTCTCCCAATTTTCTACTTCCATCTCTTCTTCTTTTCTTGCTCTTTCTCCCAATTTTCTACTTCCATCTCTTCTTCTCTTCTTGCTCTTTCTCCCATTTTCGACTTCCATCTCTTTTTGTTTTCTTGCTCTTTCTCTCAATTTCCTACTTCCATCTCGTCTTCTTTTCTTGCTCTTTCTCCCAATTTTCTACTTCCATCTCTTCTTCTTTTCTTGCTCTTTCTCCCAGTTTTCTACTTCCATCTCTTCTTCTTTTCTTGCTCTTTCTCCCAATTTTCTACTTCCATCTCTTTTTGTTTTCTTGCTCTTTCTCCCAATTTTCTATTCCATCTCTTCTTCTCTTCTCGCTCTTTCTCCCATTTTTCTACTTCCATCTCTTCTTCTCTTCTTGCTCTTTCTCCCAGTTTTCTACTTCCATTGCTTCTTCTTTTCTAGCTCTTTCTCCCAATTTTCTACTTCCATCTCTTCTTGTCTTCTATCTCTTTCTCCCAATTTTCTACTTCCATTTCGTCTTCTTTTCTTGCTCTTCCTCCCAATTTTCTACTTCCATCTCTTCTTCTTTTCTTGCTCTTTCTCCCAATTTTCTACTTCCATCTCTTCTTCTTTTCTTGCTCTTTCTCCCATTTTCTACTTCCATCTCTATTAGATGTCAAGGTAGGACAAGAGACACATGATGGTGGGCACATGTGGTTTAATGCGTCCTCAGATACAGACTGACTCGGTTGCTCTCTGCAACCGGCACACTCACTTGGCGCCTGCCCGCCATGGGAAAACATATCATACTTGCAGGTACTCCATCATCCCCCTCCCGAGATTAATACATGGGTTTACATGGAGAGGCAATGATAAAAAATAATGCATGGATATACATGCATTAAATTGGGTGCATGTGCGAGAATAGGAAGACAGGTACATAGCTGTCAGTAATGCAAAACACAATGTGCAGGTAATACATGTTCATAGAATAATATGAGAAGCAAAGGCAATAATAAAAAAAAAAAATATGCAGGTGCCGCTGTAATGTACGATGATCACATGTAGTCATCCATCCACGCAGGCCTTCTAGTGCGCCGTGATGGGCGTGGCTCCCGTACTGCTTGTGGGCTGGGCATAGGGTGACTGCCTGGTAGCTGCTCGGGCGTGGGCGTGGCTGGATGCGTAGCAGGTGTGGCCCGCCCAGGCTGGGGCCCCGATGATGTGAGACGCAGGTGCTTCCTGTTACGGAGGGAGAGGCGCCCGCTGCCATCCAGTTTGACTAGGTATTGTCGGTATGGGAGCGTTTCCGCCACGGTACCAGTACAGTCCCACAGCTTAGTGGCCTAATTTTGCACTAGCACTTGGGATCCCGGGTTGATAACTGGAAGTTTTCTGGATGGTCCGTTCCCAGTGAGGGTGGCACCACTGTCAGCCATCTGACGTTCTCTTTGCCGTAAGGTTGGCCCCCAGTGTTTGTCTACCGTGAGGTGCCATCTCAGAGCTGCCTGCTCGCTGCCATCTGGGCGGGTGACTTATTTATTCCGCGGAGGGGAGTGTTGAGGTACTGTAACATAGCCATAGAGGACTTGTCCGTGTCGAGGGTGCCGCCGCTGCCCGTGTTCGCCATTATTATCCGCTTCCCGATCTTGACTGCGGCCTCTGCCCTGCCATTGGACTGCGGGTACTGGGAGGATGATAGACCTACGGAGACGCCCCATAACTTGAAAAATTCCCCCATTTCCTCGCTTGCCAGATTGGTGCCACCGTCCGTGGAGATTTGCTCCGGGGCCCCCCACCTGGCGAAGTAGCGACGTAGCTGGGTCTTGATGTGGGAGGAGGAGGTTCCGTGGGGGAAGTGGGCCAGCTCCAGCCACCCTGTGAGCCTGTCTGCGTAGGCCATGTACGAGTGTCCGTCATGCTGGAACATATCTGCTACCGTCATCTGGAAGGGGTACTCTGGGGGCGGCGTGATGATGAGTTCCTCCGCGGCCGGGGATGGTGCGTGTACGTCGCATTCTTCACATGAGGATCGGTGATACTGCAGGTCCCCCTCGAGTCCAGGCCAGTACACCGTCTGGCGCGCTCGTCGTTGCATCGAGTCCAGGCATTGGTGCCACGCGTGTAGGTTGGCAGCCACCTGCTGACGGAGAGGCTCCGGGATAACTAGGCGGACGTTGCCCTGTTCGAACGTGTATGTGTAATAGTCAGATATTACATGTTTAAAACACATGACGTAATACGTCAGTGTGGAAGAAGAAGCTAGCGTGAGATTTGCTGTAGTCAGACAAGATCATAACAGGATGCATTTTGCATCTATCAGCAATGTAACATTTTTATGAAGCATGAACACAAATGCATACCGTGTGAAAGAGTTGTGTCGCCACCGGATGCAGGTGTCTTCCTAGACTAATGTAAAGTTTACATATTGTGTTTAAATGCTGAGATAACTAAATATACGATATCTGTGATATCGATATTTTAGGCAGTTCTTATCTATACTTCACCTGGAATGGTCATCCGACCAAACCAGCTATACTCCTGTGATGGAGATGTTAACACTGTTGTTTTTAGAGAATAAACCATTTTAAAGTTAACATGATTGACTTTATTTCAAGACTCAACATCTCAAACAGCACATACTCAATGTGTGTTAATAACAGTAGCACACTAATATATGTCACCAAGTCTTGGATAACGGCCACCCTCTCCCTGACATCGTAGAAGGGCCGAAGGCACGCAACTTCCTGGGACTTCCTGTCGGCCCAGTCCCTGGCCAGGACCCTGGCCACGAGCAGCTGGTACACGGGGTCGCTGACAGCGGCTTGCCTAACTCTCGCCTCGTCCACGACACAGCTATCGTGCTCTACTGCTGCCAAGACGGCGGCCGCCATGGTGTCGGTGAGGTCTTCGTCGAGGTCCATGTCGTGGGCGCTGGGATCGGCTTTCAAGGCGAATTATCGGGACAGGAAGTCCGCCGCTCTGTTACGCTTCCCCGGCAGATACTCGACCCTGAATCGGTACTGCAGAGTTCTCTCCTTCAGCCTGAAGAGGCGGGGGTTGGAGATTTCCGTGAGGGCCCGATTCCCCAGTAACTTGGTTAACGGGCGGTGGTCCGTCATAACGGTGAGGTTGGGGCACCCCAGCAAGAACAGCCTCGCCTTCTGGAGACACCAGGCTACCGCGAGGGCCTTCCCCTCCACGGCAGCGTAGCCAGCTTCGGCGATGGTGAGATGGCGGCTGCCGCATAGTGCCAGGCGCCACCCACCCGTACAGCAAAAGGGCGTATTGGCGGAGCTGCATGAGCAATACTGTTGAAGGATTACAAACCCTATGCTTTCTTTGCTCCAGTCGGTGATCGCTGCTGTGGGGCGGCTCCTGTCGTAGTAGGCCAGTCCGTCCTTTGCTAATTGGCAGATCATGTCTTGGGCGTGATGAAATTTGATGCGGAGTGCCTCATCCCAGTACACTGCCTTCCCGGTTGGTTTTTTGAGGAGCTCCCTGAATGGGTTCATGATGGGGGCTGTCGCGAGGAAGGGCGCCAACTGGTTGACGAATCCGTACCAAGCCCTTATGTCGGTGATTGAGGGCTGACGTGGCATCGGGAAGTTCTTGATGGCCGCCAAACGTTCCTCTGTTGGCTTGTAGGCCTCCCAGCCCAGGTTGAAGCCCACGAAGTCTACTTCCCTTCTTGCGAATTGGAATTTCTCCGGCCTAAGGGTAACACCCTTGGCTGCGCATGTTTCGAGGAAGTCGTAGGCATGCCAGAAGGCCCCTTTGATGCTGTCGTCGCAGAGTAGGGTGTCGTCTACGCACTTATATTTCCTCTGGATGTCCTGGATGGCGTCGTCGAATCATCGAGTATACGCATCGCCGGCAGAGCAGTGCCCCATGGGTGTACGACGGTAATGAAATCTCCCCCAGGGAGTAATGAATGTGGTTAGATCGCGACTTTCTTTGTCTAACTCCACTTGGTGGTATCCCCAGTACGCGTCCGCCACGGTCTTGAATGTGTGCTTAGGTACCCTGGACACCATATCGAATGGGGCGGGGGTGTGGTGTGTCTCCCGTAGGCAAGATGCGTTGAGGCGCTGGTAGTCGACTGTACAGCATGGCTCTCCTGACTTCTTGGCGACGACCACCATACGGGCGCACCATTCGGTTGGCTGCCCGGCAGGTACCGGTTCTATGACGCCACGGGCGACATCTTCTTCGAGCTGGGCCTTCACTTCCTCTTCCCAGTGTTTTGGCACTGATGCTGGGGTATTGCATGCGTAAGGCGTAGTTCCTGGGAGCAGGTGGATATGGTGCGGTTTCCCCTGCATCAGTGGCAGTGGCTTCCTGGCTGTGTTGAATGTCGTCGTAGCGAAATGTTGCAGGAGCCAGGCTTCCAGCCTGGCCGCATGTTCCTCCTGGGGCGGCAGGGGCACCTCGGCGGGTCGGGGTGGTACCTGGGCGGCCTGTCTGGCCATGCCATCGAACAGGCTCACATGTGCCACCGCGGGGGAGGGATGGGGGAACTCCTTGGGTACCAGTGTTAAGTCCCTGCAAGCGTCCAGCGACAGGAAGAGGTGCTTTGCCGACTGCACGAAGTACACGTCCTGCTCCGTGGTGCGACCTTGCAGGGTGACGTGGTACACAGCAGATCCAAGGCACTTCAGGGGAAGGTTTGCCACATTCCGCAAGCCAGCCCGGGTTGTAAGGGCTGCTGGGCGGACTTAGAGGTGCGATAGCAAGGAGGGCCCCGCCACACATACCTGTGCACCGGTGTCCGCCACGGCGGTGACCGGCACTCATACTCCTGTGTCATTGTGAACGACTGTCACCTCCACTACTGGGTGGCGGGCGAGGTTGGAGCCCGCAACAAGCACAGCGCTAGACGTAGCACTAGACACGTCTGTCGGGGATCCTGTTGATTTTGCCTGTGACTTTCTGCAGCATCTGTAATAGTGGCCCTGCTTGTGGCACCCGTTGCATACGGCGGATTTAGCGGGGCATGAGGCTCTGCCAGAGGCGTGGCGCCCACCACAGTTCCCACAGGGAGGGGGTGGGGGACCCCTACCTGTGCCAGCGACGGTTGCACTCAGATGATCTGCCTCGGGTGTTTCGCTGCCAGCCGCACAAGCAGATTCCCTCCAGCTGCATTGGCGCGCAGCGGCGTCGACGCGGGCTGCCTCATAGGCACAGCACCTGGCACTAAGGGCACTAACACTATTGATATCATTGCTACACTGGTATACATGGTGACGCATAGCCTCATCACTCAGGCCCACCATTAACTTAGGTAATAACATATATTCAGCCAGATTACACTGACACTGAGGGCACTGAAAATTGCAATCGGTGGCCTTTTGAGAACACTTTAGAAAATAATCACTGACACTTTCTCCTGGGCCTTGTACCACATTAAAAAAACTCCGACCATAACACAGCACGGTTTGTAGATCGCAACACAATATCGCGAATAAAATCCATGGCTTCCGTAGCGGTGAGGTTACTCCATTCCTGTGAAGTGAATCTGGCGTCCAGCGCCCGTTGTAGAGGGGGTGTGCAGTATAGCCTGATGTGGTGGACGACCTCGTGGGGCGGTAGTCTGCACAGTTCGATCCAGCATTCCATCGACCTCCTCCAGGACCTGAATTCGGCGGGCTTCAGCTCAATTTCACACTTCTCCGGGGCTGCAGACGCGGGGACACGAGGTGCAGGGGTAGCATGTGCCGTAAGCCGGTCACGGAGAACGTTGATCATTTGCTGCTGTGCCGCCATGGCTTGCCTGGCTTCTTGCAGGGCAGGGACGAGCCCACGGGGGACGATGGGGCGTGCGGCCCTTGGGGTGGACTGCACTGAGCGGCGCTGGAAGGGTATGGTGAGGGTCATGTTGGTCCTTGAGAATCACTGCGCCATATTAGATGTCAAGGTAGGACAAGAGACACACGATGGTGGGGACATGTGGTTTAATGCGTCCTCGGATACAGACTTACTCGGTTGCTCTCTGCAACCGGCACACTCACTTGGCGCCTGCCCGCCATGGGAAAACATATCATATTCGCAGGTACTCCATCAATCTCTTTTTGTTTTCTTGCTCTTTCTCCCAATTTCCTACTTCCATCGCGTCTTTTTTTCTTGCTCTTTCTCCCAATTTTCTACTTCCATCTCTTCTTCTTTTCTTGCTCTTTCTTCCAATTTTCTACTTCCATCTCTTCTTCTTTTCTTGCTCTTTCTCCCAATTTTCTACTTCCATCTCTTCTTCTTTTCTTGCTCTTTCTCCCAGTTTTCTACTTCCATCTCTTCTTCTCTTCTTGCTCTTTCTCCCAATTTTCTACTTCCATCTCTTCTTCTCTTCTTGCTCTTTCTCCCAGTTTTCTAATTCCATTGCTTCTTCTTTTCTAGCTCTTTCTCCCAATTTCCTACTTCCATCTCTTTTTCTTTTCTTGCTCATTCTCCCAATTTTCTACTTCCATCTCTTCTTGTTTTCTTGCTCTTTCTCCCAATTTTCTACTACCATCTCTTCTTCTCTTCTTGCTCTTTCTGCCAATTTTCTACTTCCATCTCGTCTTCTTTTCTTGCTCTTTATCCTAATTTTCTACTTCCATCTCTTCTTCTTTTCTTGCTCTTTCTCCCAATTTTCTACTTCCATCTCTTCTTCTTTTCTTGCTCTTTCTTCAAATTTTCTACTTCCATCTCTTCTTCTTTTCTTGCTCTTTCTCCCAATTTTCTACTTCCACCTCGTGTTCTTTTCTTGCTCTTTCTCCCAATTTTCTACTTCCATCTCTTCTTCTCTTCTTGCTCTTTCTCCCAATTTTCTACTTCTATCTCATCTTCTATTCTTGCTCTTTCTCCCAATTTTCTACTTCCATCTCTTCTTCTCTTCTTGCTCTTTCTCCCAATTTTCTACTTCTATCTCTTCTTCTATTCTTGCTCTTCCTCCCAATTTTCTACTTCCATCTCTTCTTCTCTTCTTGCTCTTTCTCCCAATTTTCTACTTCTATCTCTTCTTCTATTCTTGCTCATTCTCCTAATTTTCTACTTCCATCTCTTCTTCTTTTCTAGCTCTTTCTCCCAATTTTCTATTCTGTCTCTTCTTCTTTTCTTGCTCTTTCTCCCAATTTTCTACTTCCACCTTGTCTTCTTTTCTTGCTCTTTCTCCCAATTTTCTACTTCCATCTCTTCTTCTTTTCTTGCTCTTTCTCCCAATATTCTACTTCCATCTTCTTCTCTTCTTGCTCTTTCTCCCAATTTTCTACTTCCGTCTCATCTTCTTTTCTTGCTCTTTATCCCAATTTTCTACTTCCATCTCTTCTTCTTTTCTTGCTCTTTCTCCCAATTTTCTACTTCCGTCTCTTCTTCTTTTCTTGCTCTTTATCCCAATTTTCTACTTCCATCTCTTCTTCTTTTCTTGCTCTTTCTCCCAATTTTCTACTTACATCTCTTCTTCTTTTCTTGCTCTTTCTCCCAATTTTCTACTTCCGTCTCTTCTCCTTTTCTTGCTCTTTATCCCAATTTTCTACTTCCATCTCTTCTTCTTTTCTTGCTCTTTCTCCCAATTTTCTACTTCCATCTCTTCTTCTTTTCTTACTCTTTCTCCCAATTTTCTTCTTCGATCTCTTCTTCTTTTTTTACTCTTTCTCTCAATTTACTACTTCCATCTCTTCTTCTTTTCCTGCTCTTTCTCCCAATTTTCTACTTCAATCTCTTCTTCTTTTCTTACTCTTTCTCCCAATTTTCTATGTCCATCTGTTCTTTTCTTGCTCTTTCTCCCAATTTTTTACATCCATCTCTTCTTTTCTTGCTCTTTCTCCTAATTTTCTACTTCCATCTCTTCTTTTTTTCTTGCTCTTTCTCCCAATTTTCTACTTCCATCTATTCTTTACTTGCTCTTTCTCCCAATTTTCTACTTCCATCTCTTCTTCTTTTCTTGCTCTTTCTCCCAATTTTCTACTTCCATCTCTTCTTCTTTTTTTGCTCTTTCTCCCAATTTTCTACTTCCATCTCTTCTTTACTTGCTATTTCTTCTAATCTTCTACTTCCATCTCTTGTTTTCTTGCTCTTTCTCCCAATTTTCTACTTCCATTTCTTCTTCTTTTCTTACTCTTTCTCCCAATTTTCTACTTCCATCTCTTCTTCTTTTCTTGCTCTTTCTCCCAATTTTTTACTTCCATCTCTTCTTCTTTTCTTACTCTTTCTCCCAATTTTCTACTTCCATCTCTTCTTCTTTTCCTGCTCTTTCTCCCAATTTTCTACTTCTATCTCTTCTTCTTTTCTTACTCTCTCTCCCAATTTTCTATGTCCATCTGTTCTTTTCTTGCTCTTTCTCCCAATTTTCTACATTTTCTCTTCTTTTCCTGCTCTTTCTCCCAATTTTCTACTTCCATCTCTTCTTCTTTTCTTACTCTTTATCCCAATTTTCTACATTCATCTCTTCTTTTCCTGCTCTTTCTCCCAATTTTCTACATTCATCTCTTCTTTTCCTGCTCTTTCTCCCAATTTTCTACTTCCATCTCTTCTTTTTTTCTTGCTCTTTCTCCCAATTTTCTACTTCCATCTCTTCTTTACTTGCTCTTTCTTCTAATCTTCTACTTCCATCTCTTGTTTTCTTGCTCTTTCTCCCAATATTCTACTTCCATCTCTTCTTCTTTTCTTGCTCTTTCTCCCAATTTTCTACTTCCATCTCTTCTTCTTTTCTTACGCTTTATCCCAATTTCCTACTTCCATCCTTTTTCTTTGCTTGCTCTTTCTCCCAGTTTTCTACTTCCATCCCTTCTTCTTTTCTTACTCTTTATCCCAATTTCCTACTTCCATCTATTCTTCTTTGCTTCTTCTTTCTCCCAATTTTGACTTCCATCTCTTCTTCTTTTCTAGCTCTTTCTCCCAATTTTTTACTTCCATCTCTTCTTCTTTTCTTGCTCTTTCTCCCAATATTCTACTTCCATCTCTTCTTCTTTTCTAGCTCTTTCTCCCAATTTTCTACTTCCATTTCTTCTTCTTTTCTAGCTCTTTCTCCCAATTTTCTACTTCCATCTCTTTTTTTTTTCTTGCTCTTTCTCCCAATTTTCTACTTTCATCTCTTCTTCTTTTCTTGCTCTTCCTCCCAATTTTCTACTTCCATCTCTTCTTCTTTTCTTGCTCTTTCTCCCAATTTTCTACTTCCATCTCTTCTTCTTTTCTTACTCTTTATCCCAATTTCCTACTTCAATCTCTTCTGTTTTGCTTGCTCTTTCTCCCAGTTTTCTGCTTCCATCTCTTCCTCTTTTCTTACTCTTTATCCCAATTTCCTACTTCCATCAATTCTTCTTTGCTTGCTCTTTCTCCCAATTTTCTACTTCCATCTCTTCTTCTTTTCTAGCTCTTTCTCCCAATTTTCTACTTCCATCTCTTCTTCTTTTCTAGCTCTTTCTCCCAATTTTCTACTTCCATCTCTTCTTCTTTTCTAGCTCTTTCTCCCAATTTTCTACTTCCATCAATTCTTCTTTTCTAGCTCTTTCTCCCAATTTTCTACTTCCATCTCTTCCTCTTTTCTTACTCTTTATCCCAATTTCCTACTTCCATCAATTCTTCTTTGCTTGCTCTTTCTCCCAATTTTCTACTTCCATCTCTTCTTCTTTTCTAGCTCTTTCTCCCAATTTTCTACTTCCATTTCTTCTTCTTTTCTAGCTCTTTCTCCCAATTTTCTACTTCCATCTCTTTTTTTTTTCTTGCTCTTTCTCCCAATTTTCTACTTCCATCTCTTCTTCTTTTCTAGCTCTTTCTCCCAATTTTCTACTTCCATCTCTTCTTCTTTTCTAGCTCTTTCTCCCAATTTTCTACTTCCATCTCTTCTTCTTTTCTAGCTCTTTCTCCCAATTTTCTACTTCCATCAATTCTTCTTTTCTAGCTCTTTCTCCCAATTTTCTACTTCCATCTCTTCCTCTTTTCTTACTCTTTATCCCAATTTCCTACTTCCATCAATTCTTCTTTGCTTGCTCTTTCTCCCAATTTTCTACTTCCATCTCTTCTTCTTTTCTTACTCTTTATCCCAATTTCCTACTTCCATCTCTTCTGTTTTGCTTGCTCTTTCTCCCAGTTTTCTACTTCCATCTCTTCTTCTTTTCTTACTCTTTATCCCAATTTCCTACTTCCATCTATTCTTCTTTGCTTGCTCTTTCTCCCAATTTTCTACTTCCATCTCTTCTTCTTTTCTTACTCTTTCTCCCAATTTTCTACTTCCATCTCTTCTTCTTTTCTTGCTCTTTCTCCCAATTTTCTACTTCCATCTCTTCTTCTTTTCTTACTCTTTATCCCAATTTCCTACTTCAATCTCTTCTGTTTTGCTTGCTCTTTCTCCCAGTTTTCTGCTTCCATCTCTTCCTCTTTTCTTACTCTTTATCCCAATTTCCTACTTCCATCAATTCTTCTTTGCTTGCTCTTTCTCCCAATTTTCTACTTCCATCTCTTCTTCTTTTCTTACTCTTTATCCCAATTTCCTACTTCCATCTCTTCTGTTTTGCTTGCTCTTTCTCCCAGTTTTCTACTTCCATCTCTTCTTCTTTTCTTACTCTTTATCCCAATTTCCTACTTCCATCTATTCTTCTTTGCTTGCTCTTTCTCCCAATTTTCTACTTCCATCTCTTCTTCTTTTCTTACTCTTTCTCCCAATTTTCTACTTCCATCTCTTCTTCTTTTCTTGCTCTTTCTCCCAATTTTCTACTTCCATCTCTTCTTCTTTTCTTGCTCTTCCTCTTAATTTTCTATTTCCATCTCTTCTTCTTTTCTTGCTCTTTCTCCCAATTTTCTACTTTCATCTCTTCTTCTTTTCTTGCTCTTTCTCTCAATTTTCTATTTCCATCTCTTCTTCTTTTCTTGCTCTTTCCCTCACTTTTCTTATATTTCCGCTGAAGGATTTCTCATAATTTTTCGGAAAATTAGAGATTAGAGCATTTTTTCCATACCACTATTTTACCATTTTTCTTCAAATTCAGCATTCATCTCTCTCTCTCTCTCTCTCTCTCTCTCTCTCTCTCTCTCTCTCTCTCTCTCTCTCTCTCAAACAGACACACACACACAAACACATACGCATTTACGCACAAATGATACTTTAGTGTGAGGATATTTTATGTAAAAAGAAGAAAATATAATTCATAAACTTTATTTATATTGTTACTCTACTCATTTAAGTTCTTCTCATAAAGGACTAAGTCCTCTTCTTCTATTTTGTGTTTACGTAAAGCAAAGCAAGCAAAACTCTAAAAGAGACGGCAAAGTCCCTATTTCTCTTCTGGACAACATCGTTCGACCATGAAAGGAAGCCAGACCAATCTGCTGATCTGAAATGACGCCACAAATAGAGAGAGAGAGAGAGAGAGAGAGAGAGAGAGAGAGAGAGAGAGAGAGAGAGAGAGAGAGAGAGAGAGAGTCTTTAAATCAAATTATTATTTTCTATTATATATAATTTTTAGCGTTTCCTCAAAATTTTTCGATAAATGTCCATATATCACATTGAACATAACCAGAGATGAAATGGAAGCGCAGGATGTTTACAACCGACTCTTTAGTTATAATTTTCCTCCGAAGCCAAAAGCTGCATAGAATGTCGAATGGGATGTCGAGGGACAAGAGCCTTTGTTGGCACATTTAGTGCCAGCGATCTGTGAAGAAATAAAAGCACCGGATTCAGCACAAGTGGAATCAAAACGACGTCGTTCTCTAGACTCAAGTCGAGGGTAAAACTTGTGCCGTTTTCGTTGCAAATTTCCCACAGAGGAAATCTTATCTGTTGATGTCCTTTCTTTTCTCTCGTAAATAGGAAAGAACGTTATCCGGCTCTTAGTCGTGTTTGCGCCTCATTAAGGAGAAACATCTCGGCAAGGTAATTCTTCGACGTAGTGGAGAAACAACAGAGAGAGAGAGAGAGAGAGAGAGAGAGAGAGAGAGAGAGAGAGAGAGAGAGAGAGAGAGAGAGAGAGAGAGAGAGAGAGTGGGGACGTCGATTAATTTCCGAATCCCGTTGACGCAGGAGTCTTTCCTCTGAGTGTTCAAACAAAAGATATTTTTTATTTCTAAAAGCTGAGGGAAGAAAATATCTGATGTGTCTCATGAATGAGACCAATGGAAATTGTGAAGATCAAATTGATTTTATCTTATTCAGAAATGGCAAAGCTTCAGAAATTTCTCACTAATTGTGGAAAATAAAAAAATTTAAATATTATTTCACATTGTGTATTAAATAATTTTTTCTCATTGTTATGAAAGTAAGATTTTTAGGATAAATTATATTTTTATAGGGTTCATGGTCCATATACAGTAATAGTATGGGCAAAGTTAATTGGATTTCCATTGGATTTATTTAATTGGCTTTACAAGCCAGTATCTAGGAGTCAAACTCTAGAGTTACACAATGAAGAAAAAGTTAAAAGAGGTCGGATAGCAAGATGGAGGAAAAGATGGAGGAACAAAGGTAGATTCAAAAGCTATAAATCAATAGCAGCTAGGGTACAAAGGAGCTTCTCAAAGATCTCTTAAGAAATGTCTATAGTGCATCACGTGAGGTGCGCTAACTGCACCACCCACCACATGGTGGACAAAAATGGCTTAAAGCATTTTCATGTTTGGAAAACACTTCCACCAGCTGGTCCCATTGATTTAAGTCAGTATAAAACAGTTAAAAAATTACCAATGAATAATGGATTTGAGCTTGGCCATTAAGAGAATCTCTTCTGGAAGTATTCAAAATGATGTGCTTATGTTTACCACATGGAAGTCTACTTTCATAATGCACTGTGTGGTTCCCTTCAAGGGGCCCAGCCCTTTGAAGGGGACATCGACTGAACTTTTGGGGCCGACCAAGCCCATGGGACCAGGGATTAGGAAAAGGCTCCATGCCCTCCTTGAAATCCCAGTCCACAACTAATGCTCTTAGCTGAAAGAGCCTGTGCATACACAGCCTTTCCAAGCTTTTCAATGGGTCATCCACATCCAATACAGGTGGAAGGGCTTCAGCAGTTGGCTAGTCCCGGTGGAGAAAACCACTGGGGAGCTGGAGGCCGAACAATAACCTATTTCATCTGAATTAGTTTGTTCATCAAACAAAATTCAGGATGGAGACTGCATTTGGTAGAACTGGAGGACACGTATTTTCAAGTGTCTGTTCATCAGTTCTCTCGAAAGTACCTCCATTTCTCTCTCTATGGTTAGTTTACCAGTTCAAGACTCTGTGCTTCGGACTGTGTTTACAGAAATGACACATTGGGAGCTGCTTGGCCCACTCCCGAGGGATACGTGCTAAGGTATCTTAACAATTGGTTGATAATGGCCTCTTTCAGGAGGATTTTTCATCTGGATCAAGGTTTGATTCTCACGTTTTCCTGGTATCGGGGGATGGCAGTAATGATGTGAGGAGTTGAATCTCATACTTAATAGAGGTTAGCAGTTAGTAATGGCAGCAGCAGACGTCTTTTGTTCAGACAATAGCCTTATTAGGCTCAGGAAAGTTGTGCGACCATTTTTGTTGATGTTAGAAGTATCAGCTCGGTGCTGGTAATGTCTTCTAAGTCACTTAACAAAGTTATCCTCACCAGATGAATTCCACTAGGCACTCAACCTTTGGACTTGCATCTCTCAGATATGCCGGAGGAGTGGGTGGTGTATACCTAGTCGACCTGCTTTTCTAGGGGGTGTGAACTAAGGAAAAAAGCATCTGCTCCGTAATTTCTTTGAAATCCAAGCAGCTTTCCAAGAATTATAAACATTACATGAATGTTCAGAGATACTCAGTAGTATTGCAATGCATTAACCTAGTCCCTCAGGTTTGAGTCCTTTTTTATCACCTCCTTTCAGGTGGAGTTGGGTGGTGATCGAGACTAAGGTGCTGCGGTAAAGAAATATACAGGAAAGAAATATGAATAAAGCTTTATGCAGTAAATATGTCTATGCAAAAGCAGCATTTGATGAAATTAATAAATATAAAATAAGGTGGGAAGTACTGGAAAAAGGAAATAAGCCTAATAAGGAATAAGAAAGGAAATAAGGAAAATAAGCAATAACAGAGGGTATAATAAATACAATAGACTGAAATGAACAACAGAAATATATGGATAACAAAAGTGAAAAGGAAATAGAAAAAAAGGTAAAATAAAAGATGAAATGCTATATGCCAATGTTATACCAAATGTGGACTGAATTCTTGTTATTTCATTGAATTAATTAAACCAAAATTTTTGTAATTTATCATACAGGAAAAAGTAAAATCATATTAAAGGGAAATGATAAGTTGAATATAATTATACAAACGCGATAAAAGGAAGGAAAATAAATCAAAGGGATAATAAATCAAAATTTAATGTAATGAGAGGACAAAGAGAAACTATATCAGAGTAAAAGTTAAACATAACTATATTATGTATAACATTAAACTTAATAATAGAATTGAACAATCAAATTCTAAGGATTTGGAACTGTAAAAAAAAAAGGCTGTTCACCCAGTCTGTGGGCTCCTCGATCTTCCGTATGATGCCCTTTTCAGTCATCACATCAAGCTCCTTCTTGATTTCATCCTTGATATGGATGGGGCACTTACCTTAAGCGTGTATGACAAGCTGTGCGCCAGGTTTAAGCACGATGTGGTACGTGCCTGGGAAGTTACTGACCCTGTCGAATTGATCCGGGTACATGTTCACGAGGTCCTTGGTCGAGTTGATTGGCAATGTCGCTTCTGTGGAGATAACACAGTGTAAGATGACGAGCTTCATCTTTCTCAGGCTTGACAACCCGAGTATTGCTGGCCCCGTGGTTTCCACGATGAAGAAGCTTTTTTCCTGCTAACCGTTCCTTTCATACGCACACCGGGCTTGTACAGTCCTAAACTGCTGTATCTTGGAACCGCTGTATGCTATGAGTGATGTTGGTCTCACCTGGTCGCGGTAGTCCTCAATTGTCGACTCTATCAGGGAGCATCTTCTGGAATATTCACAGTGGGAGGGTATTACATTCTGCACACGTGTCAATCTTTACCTTCAAAAGTGAGTTCCGAGCCGATTGGGTAGGACAATGTCCAGCTCTGCGAATGCCTCTCGACAAGAGTCTGACTTCTGACTGCTGTTTAAGATGGTGTCAAACGATGGTTGCTAAAATTCCTCGCACATGTGGTAGTCGTCATCTTGTGACATGGCATGGATGCTTCCGAAATGTTTCTGTTGTGTTCGTTTCTTTGTACCCTTACGGTTTGACATTTTCCGCTCGAGACTTAGACCAGTTGTGGTTGGCTTCACCATTCCGCCGTTTGTTTGCTGACCGCTGTTTTTTTGTGTAGCATATCTTCGCCCCGTGCTTTTTTCCTCCACACTCAGAACAAGTAGCGCCCCTGGCCAGGCACTTCTTGTATTCATGAGTTCCCCCACAGCTACGATAATGCGAGTTTCAAGCTCATTTTACGGCACTTACTGACTGGCTCTTCAGATCCGTAACCTCCGCTAGCTGGCGCATGTCGGCGAGTGATGCCTCGTGTGTACGTCCCATGTCCAGAGCTTCCTCCAACGGCAGTACTCTCGTTCTTGGCCAACTGTGATTAGCTGCTTGATGAGTCGTTCTTGAGTTTCCTTGTCGTTGCGAAAATTACATGTTTGTGCCTGCAACCTGCATCAGGCAAGGAAGTCATTGATCATCTCTGCCTATTTCTGTTTGAGCTTCTGGACTTAGAAGTGGGCTATACAAAAGTTGGTTTTCCTCTCCAGTTGTGCCTCAAACTTTTCCCAAACCTTTTCTGCATTCTTCTTATCTTCTTCCCTGTCAAAGGTCCAGGAATTGTATTTCTTCAGGCCCTCTTCCCCTGAGAGTAGTATATGATCTACCTGCTTTTCTGCCTTGATGTCCTTGACACTGAAGTAGAGGTCACGGCGCTGGTGGAAAATCTTGAAAGCTTCTCCTATGTTAGCAGCAGACCAGTCTATGTATGGCAGCAGCCTCCCAGAAACGGTTCTTCAAGGTGAGAGTCCCCTTCACCAAGGTCACCAGAGAGTCTCTGAAAGTTCCCGAGATTCCTATCAACTCCATTGATGAAGTGATGGTTGCTTATATGGGCACCTTCGCTAGTATGTAGCCAAAAAGCCTGACAAGTGGGGCCACAAGTTGTTCTGCTGCCCCAGCGGGGATGGATTTGTGTACGATATTCTTATGCACCAAGGGGAGACAACCTTTGTGAGCCACCATACTGTGCAGAAAGCCATATTTGTTACTTCAAAGTTTGTTGTCGCCTTAGTCAAGATCATCAAGCACCCCAGTATAGGGTTGGCCATGTACCTGAGATCGCAGTATGGATGCCAGTATGTGGGCACTGCCAGGGAAAATAGAGTTGGTCATCCTCCTCTGAAGTCTGTGAAGGAGATGAACAAGAAATTGACACAAAGGTGCACATTGGACTACGTTTCTTCTGATGGCATCCTTGTTGCAAGATGGAAAGACAACAGCGTTGTGACAATCTTGTCCACTGATGTTGGTGTCGAGCCCAATATCTGCAATGCTTGGATTTTGTATAAGAGGGACTGCTTGGCTTTGCATGCTAACCCAAAGCCCCTCAAGGACTTCTGTCTGGATATCTCCAATTGACTCAGAAGCTTCAAGACACCAACCTTCAAAATCACCAGGAATTCTCTTGACACCAGAGATTTCTCTTTGCCTATTTTTAAAATTATGAGTAAGTTTTATTTTATTTTGTGTATTTTTTTACTATATTTGTATTGTATTGTATATTGTATTTCTTATATCAATTAAATTGCAAAGCCATCTCTGTGTTTTTTGTTATACAATAGAAAGAAAGGGATTCATCAATAACAATCATATGATTTATGGGTGAATCAATATTAGTATAAACTTGAAAAAGTTTACTATTATGGCACAAAAGATCCCATATGGGATAAGCATGGTCTGCCTAAACTCGCCCAAGGTACCCATATGGAATACTTCATTGCATGCAATTATTTCGCTAATTTTAGAAAAATTTTAAAAATACACAAGAGTGAAAAGCTCTTGTATTTACCAATATAACACACTAAAAGGATTTTTTAAGTTTCCCATAAAACCTAGGGTGGACTTTAAGGGGTTATGGGCCACCGTAGCGCTCTGCTCACACTTGATTGCTATTTCTTTGATCGGTTTCTCACCGGTGTCCGAGATGGCGGCGCCCACAGCATAATTACTCAAAAGTTTCACGGCATCTCGTCATCCTCCGACACAGCATTGTTTTCACTGTCCATTTTTTTCAACACTGTTCATTTTAGGTTCATGTAATGTTTTTTGTTGTCGGGAGTCCAAGGATAACGACGTTTACTAGTTGAGAACTTTATTCAGACTAACTTGATTTGTGTACATGCATGTATTCGTGCGCAAGCACGAACTACTTTTTTACAGAACTACTTACATCATATTACAAGTGTCATAATCTCCTATCACCAAACAGGGCCAATCCCTCTCCGCTATCCCCAACTGATCTATGCATTACAAAATCCATGAGGTGTATAAACAACATACCGTAGATTACAACCAATTCCCTTGGATTATTCCAGTGTTCATAGGAAATTCATTTGATGGGACTACACTAACATTAACTTTGCACTTACTATGCTCATGAACAGACTTTATCAAATTCACATAATCAAAAGGAACTTCATAATAATGCAGGACGCTCCACAAAATTGGCCGGTGCACACAATCAAAGGCTTTTTCATAGTCCAAGAATGTAATCATAAATGGATTTCTATATTCTACACATTGCTGTATCAAATGTCTTAAAATGAAAATTTGGTCAGTACAACTTCTACCTCTTCCAAATCTTACTTGTTGAATTTCTCAGCTTTTCATTAATCTATCTTTCTAGTCTCTTTAAAATAAGCTTCCTATATTTTGTCAAGACAACTGGAGTAAGTGTGATACCTATACAATTATTACAATCAGAAACATCTTTCATATATAAACTATAAAGAGAGACTTATGTTAGTCTGTTCAACATAAAAACATTTGCTGAAAGTTTGAACTTTTGAAGCTCTACCGATTCAACTTGGTCATGGCTGGAATAAAACTTCTAGAATACTATGTAGGCCTAGTATTGAGCCTCATGATGGAGAAGGCCTGACTATTGGAATTAACTGAATACCTAGTATTACGAAAAGGGTGGTACTGTCTGGGAGAATATGAATGTAAAGGATGGACTGAATTATGAAAAATATTATGCAACATGCATGACGAACTAGATCAAGAATAAGAGATATAATAGCCCATAAGTTCCTGTCCATTAAATTGAGATGAGAATCAGCAGCTGAAGACTAGACAGGAGAACAATACTCGAAACAAGATAAAGGGAAAATTTCAAACACTTATTCAGAAAAGATTGATCACCGAAAATCTTGAAAGACTTCCTCAATAAGCCCATGTTTTTTTTTTTTTTTTTTTTTTTTTTTTTTTTTTTTTTTTTTTTGAAGAAGAGACACATCTAATGTGTTTCTCAAAAGTATATTTGTTGTCGAGAATCACACCTAAAATTTGAAAATTCATACAAAGTTAAAGAAACATTATCATTGTTGAGACCTGGATGTTGAAGAGCAACTGCCCTCGACCTACTTTCCATCTCTTGAGTTGTTGGTGATAGCTTCGAATTTATACACACTGAATTCATTCATGGACACATCAAGGCCTTCCTCAACTTCTGGTATATCAGTCAAATTATTCCTTTCATATCTCCTATTCGTGACCTCGCTAAACTGTTCCATCCAACGTTGCCTTTTTCATCTTCTGTTGTTATAATAAATGCATCTCTCTTTTAAATGGGTATATGCTTCGTCTTCTTTTCTACCATATAGATTTCATTTATAATTTTATGAGCAAACCTTACACCATAGACACCCTGAATTCATAGCTTTGTCAACCTCATTTATTTTCCTGTCTAAATATTTTCTCCACTCATTTCTGGCTTTTCTTTTGACCTCACTATCAATACTGGAATACTTAGTATGCTAGACTTTGTGATATTCATTACTTTCTCGAAAACTTTCAACAATCAATTTCAGTCTTTGTCTCCTTTTTATAGAATTCCGAGTATCATTTGATACCCATGGCTTTCTCCTTATAACTACATGCACCAAAACTTTTCTACAACTGACTGATATACATTTTTAAGATCATACCATTCTTCGTTAATTGTCTGCTCTTCATTTCTTAAAGTCTCTAAGACTGCAAATCGATTCCTACTTTCAATTGCAAATTTTTCTCAGTGCGCATTGAGGTCACCAATCACAATGTTCATATCTCTCTCTGGGATCTCATCTATTATATTCTGCCATTCTTCATAGTATTCATCTTTCCCTTCTTCAGGGAATCATTTGTTTGAGCATAGTAAACTATACCACTTATATTGTACTGCTTTGATTTAAACTTGATTTAAACTTTGCAAGTAACAATCAACTATTTACAGCTCTCCACTCCGTTAATGCCTTTTCTGCTCTACGTGTCATCATCATTCCTACCCTTTCTCTTCCAAATTCATATGTTCTTCCTGAATAGATGTATATATTTATTGCATTGATCTAAGATTTCCTTACCAATCCCTTTACAACGTGTTTCACTTAGGGCCAAGATATCCAAACTATATTTCACAAATTTATTCTTCACTTGCTGTAACTTCCCAATCTGATTCATGGTTCTAACATTCGAATTACCACTTTTCAATTTTTCTTTAGTACTTATAAACTGGGAGATTCTTAGCACCCTGCTACGTCTGGGGCTGGCGACCATTCTGTCATTTTCTCTTTCCATAGACTGACTAAACCCATAGAGAATTCATTGGCTAGATTCTTCAAAGGATAGTCAGTTCCTTGTGAAGCGTAGTGCCTATCTAACTAAAACAAGTAACCCCTGCCAGTCCATTCTAATTTTGCTAGCATCTTTTCTATTGCCTTAAACTCAATCCGTCCTTTTTTGCTGCCAGTGACTTCATCGAAATTTACCGGGGCATTTCCTCCACACCCAAGGTTCTAATTATTCAACCAGGTTGCTAATCCGCTTAGTAAACCGTTGGCAGACATGGATTTCTAAGATTTACCGCCTAGCACAGTATGTATTCATTGGCTAGATTCATCAAAGGAAAGCCAGTTCTTTGTGAAGCACAGTGCCTATTTAAGTTACGCCTGCCAGTCCTTTACTAATTCCAGTAAGATCATCTACCAGGTATCAGGAGCAGAAGCCAAAAAGGCTTCTTGTCTATCGCCTTATACTAGAGATGTTTCGATAGCATCGGTATCGGTATCGGTATCAGTATCGGTATCAGCGGTATCGGAATTTTTCGTGGGTATCGGTATTGGTATCGACCACTGTCATGACACCCGTATCGGTATTGGTATTGGCCTCCACCATGAGTATCTGGTATCGGTATCAGCCAATCAAAAAATGAGCTTAAATTACCGATAATCCAATACTGATATTTTAGGTTATTAGAATATCAAAGATTTTCCTATGTTCAGATTAAACGTGTGTCCGACGATTTTGACATCTCATGGCAAAACAACGAGCCTAAAATAGATGGAGCATAGTCGTGGAAAATAGCTTTTTCCTCTTCTTTTTCTTAATTATATATTTAAGAATATTTTCGTATAACCTTATTCTTCTAATGTATATACAAATAACACCTTTGTTGAAATAGTATAATTTCACATCAAGGCCTGAATCTTTTTCATCCTAATGATTTGAGAGAATTGCACCTGTGCTAAATTCGTAATATATATGTGTTGAGCGTATTCCGTCACCTCATGCTTATTAGTGTGGCTCCTCGTACTAAGACTAAATTTTCAAATGTAAATCATTCATTAATTTACTCTATTTATGAACAGCTATTTTTCTAGTTCAGTGATCTGGTTGAACTAATATTATGATACTCAGTAATAAAAGAATATCATACAGAGGAGGGCATTAGATTTATGAGTAGATTGTGTCATTGCCAGAGACATGGCCATAGTTTAACATGTTTCAAAAAAAAAAAAAATAATAATAATATTTAAAACACCGTTTTATGTCAAATAGATGCTACAAAGTGCTTGGCCTGTACTGTTTACTGACTAGGCCTAATGATTCCTCACGCACTGCATTACCCACACTGAAGAGGTTGAAAAGTAAGTCAGTCATCAAATCAATATTATATGGTAATTGTAATCAGTAGAAAGAATTTCTAAAGTATCCGGGTATCGGATAGTATCGGTATCCGTTATTTCTCTGGTATCGGTATTGGTCCAGAAACAAAATATGGATATCGGTATCGGTCTCTGGATTACTATCAGCACATCTCTACTTTAAACCCAATCCGTCACCCTGCTGCCAGTGACTTCATCAAGATTTAGGTTGGCATTTAATCCACACCCAAAGTTCTTGTTACTCCACTAGGTTGCTCATCCTCTTATATAACCATTGGCAAACATGGGTTGCTAAAATATACCGCCTAGCACAGTAGAGAATACACAGATATATATATATATATATATATATATATATATATATATATATATATATATATATATATATATATATATATATATATATATATACAGTTTCTGTATATATATACATACACACACACACACGCATATATATATATATATATATATATATATATATATATATATATATATATATATATATATATATATATATATATATATATATGTGTGTGTGTTTATGTGTATGTATATATGAATGAACATATGTATATATATATATATATATATATATATATATATATATATATATATATATATATATATATATATATATATACATATATATGTATATACATATATATATATGTATATATATATGTATATATATATATATATATATATATATATATATATATATATATATATATATATATATATATATATATATATATATATATATATATTACAGCTGGCGAATTACATAAACTCCCGAGCTCCAAACTCACCTGTTTATTTTTATATAAATCAGTTATACTTGAAAATTAATACCCTAGCTCTGAGAAAATTATGCTATTCCCTGACGGCAATGTATAAAAACAATGAATATCCAAAGGTCTTTTACTTAACACTCAAAACAAAACTGGGTGATTACTTTATAAGAACTATTAAAAAACAAAATCTTACTTCGGTTTTTAGTCAGGGATGACGAGCAAGCACTATTAGGAAATATTGGGGATCGAAATAATGCAAACTATACACAAACAAATATATTCTATAAAAAATTACAACAATAATATAAGAAGAATTAACACCAGTATTAAATTACTCAAAATATTAAATCTGAAGAAAACCTTACACTAAGACAAAAAAAAAGAAAGAATTATACAATCAATTGTTTTACTGGATATTGATTTATAAAAGTATTTAATTTTGATAATCAATGAAAATAGTTAACACTTTAACACTCTAATGATTAAACACTAAATGAGATTTACGTCATTTTGGTCACACGAGGTTATTGAACAGCTAGGCAAAATAAATACACTTTCCTGTTTAACCTAAACTCACAGGGCCAGTTGCAAAAATTTATGTTAATCAAGTACTTACATTAACACACTACATTTGATTTAGGCTCTAAGAAATTTCCTCAACGTTTGAACAACACCATACACAATTTATGTTGGATCAAAAGTTATTCACGTTTCAGATGGCACACACTTGATGCACTTGAGAGGAGAGAAGGCATTGGCTCTTTCAAAGGGATAGGCTGAATCTCTTCTGCTGCTTATGCATTTCTATTGACTTAATTCATCTAGAATTTTCTAAATAGATCATTCTACTAGCGTGGTGGCAAGTCTCTAGTGGTGAGGTTGCCAACGTATTAAATTGAACAGGGGAGATAACCTTGCTTGCAAAGCAACCCTCTCTCAACTAACTCCACCCACCTCCCTTCTCGAAACAATGAAAAAAGAGTAAATCTATTTCGAGAAGTTTCATACACTTTCTAACCACATGGAAACATATAAATTGTGTAAACCCTCGTGTTCATACCTTGCATGGTCATACAGCATACCTAAATGAGTTTACATAAGACTTCGTAACAAAATATGTGAAATAGAAAAGTTATATCTTAAAAATAACGTATATTTACATATAGTGAATTGAATGGAAAATAAAATTACATGAATGACAAAAGTTATGTAATTTACATACATTTTCGTAAACCTACATGAGAGGATCTCACCGTACGAGCTACCTATACATCTCTTAAATACACAAATGAAATACATGAATAAAATACTTACTCTCACGCTAGACCAGCTTCATATGTATGTGCACATATATATATATATATATATATATATATATATATATATATATATATATATATATATATATATATATATATATATATATATATATATGTATATATATATATATATATATATATATATATATATATATAGATATATATAGATATATATATATATATATATATATATATATATATATATATATATGCATATATATAATTTTATGTATATATATATATATATATATATATATATATATATATATATATATATATATATATATATATATATATACATATATATAATTTATATATATATATATATATATATATATATAAATAATTTATATATATATATATATATATATATATATATATATATATATATATATATATATATATATATATATATAGATATGTATATATATATATATATATATATATATATATATATATATATATATATATGTATATATGTATGTATATATATACATATATATGCATATATATGTAAATATATATATTTATATATCTATCTATCTATATATATATATATATATATATATATATATATATATATATATATACATATATATATATATATATATATGTTTATCTGTATGTATATATGAATAAATAAATATATATATATATATATATATATATATATATATATATATATATATATATATATATATATATAAGTATACATATTTATATATATATATATATATATATATATATATATATATATATATATATATATATATATATATATATAAGTATACATATTTATATATATATATATATATATATATATATATATATATATATATATATATATATATATATATATATATATATATATATATATATATGCCTGGAACCAGGCAAACACTTCTTTGCTTATAAAGTGCGGGAGTTTCATAGAGACAGTGTAGTAGGTAGTAGGTTGGCTTAAGGCACCAGCCACCCGTTGAAATACTACCGCTAGAGAGTTATGGGGTCCTTTGACTGGCCAGACAGTACTACATAGCACCCTTCTCTTTGGTTACGGTTCATTTTTCCTTTGCCTACACATACACCGAATAGTCTGGCCTATTCCTTACAAATTTTCCTTTGTCCTCATACACCTGACAACACTGACATTACCAACCAATTCCTCTTTATCCAAATGGTTAACTACTGCACTGTAATTGTTCAGTGGCTACTTTCCTCTTGGTAAGAGTAGAAGAGACTCTTCAGGTATGGTAAGCAGCTCTTCTAGGAGAAGGACACTCCAAAATCAAATCATTGTTCTCTAGTCTTGTGTAGTGCCATAGCCTCTGTACCATGCTCTTCCACTGTCTTGGGTTAGAGTTCTCTTGCTTGAGGGTACACTCGGGCACACTATTCATAGTTTATATAGGAAACATTTATTTTGGTGGTGTTGTTGTTCTTAAAATATTTTATTTTTCCTTGTTTCCTTACCTCACTGGACTACTTTTCCCTGTTGGAGCCCTTGGACTTATTGCATCTTGCTTTCCCAACTATATATATATATATATATATATATATATATATATATATATATATATATATATATATATATATATACTTATGTATCTAGATATTTATTTATCTATCTTGATAGGTAGTAAGTTAGCCAAAGCATCAGCCACCTGTGCAGACCGACAGTTAGGAGATAACAAGGAGGCAAGGTGAATGCAACTAAACTTTATTATACAATCATCGAGTTTATATACAGCGATGTATGAGCAAGAAAGTCACAAAAATTAAAACATGAAAAAGCATAAACTAGCATGACTACAACAATGGTACCCACTCCTGAATCCGTCTGTCAATGTATTTTTGAAGTTTGGCCAAATGAACTTCGTCTTCAGTAGCTGTGCAGTAAATTGTCATGAGGGATGTGAAAGGCTATGAATGAAGTCAAACAGATCTCGGCGCATGGGAGAAGGTATCCAAAGGTCTAGGTCTACCAGTTTGACATCACAGAGGAGGGGGCATTAAGTCTTCATTCCCAATGGAGGGATATGCAGGACGATCCACATGCTTAGTAGTGTGGATCATTTCGTTGGGTTTATGCTAAGATATTGTAATCTAATCCCAGGTAAATGGCGGCCAATGTGTTTCTTGACAAGGCATTTGCAATGCGATTCATTTACCCAGTGACGTGATAAAGGGTGCAATTGTATTCAGCCACGGTAGAGAGATGTCAGCATTGATGGGCTGACCAGGCATCGGACTGTCGAGCAAAGGTGCGAACCAGAGACATGTGGTTCACTAGAATGATGAATGGCATACCTTCCAGAAATGGCAAAAGTGACGGACTGCCAAGTGTACCCCCAGCAACTCGCAGTTGAAGGTAGGGTAGCCGGATTTTACCATGGACAGTTTTCTACTGAAGAAGGCCAATGGGTGAGGCGAGCCCTTGACCACCTGTTCCAGTTCTGAACCAATAGTGACGTTGCTGTCATCAGTGCAGAGAAGGAGAGGGGTTTGTAGCACAGGGAAAGTGAGAGCAGCAGCAGTGATAGGGCAATCTTTGCATTACAGAGGGCTGCTTCTTGATTGGGACTCCACTTCAGGTCCTTTGGCTTGCCCTTGAGGGAGGCATAGAGGAGGCCAAGACTGTTGGCGATGTCTGGCAAGAAAGGGTAATAATAGTTGATCATGCCCAAAAATTCTTGCACTGTGTTTACGGTCGAGGGTGTGGGGAAGTTCTGAATGGCTGCTACCTTCTCAGGGAGGGGGTGAGCTCTTTCATGAGTGATGCAGCGCCGTAAAAATGATACTTTGTTAGCGCCAAAGGTACACTCGTCATACCGAGCTATAAGGCCATTCGGTTGTAGGCGGTCGAGCATAATGCGCAGGTGATGGATATGTTCCTCTTTGGATGAAGAGAGCACAAGTATTTCGTCCACGGAACATACACAGAAAGGGAAGTCCCCTAAGATGCCATCCATGAGTCGTTGAAAAGTGGCCCCAGCATTACAAAGGCCAAAACAGGAGTAATTTAAGTTATATGCACCGAAGCGGATCTTAAAGGCAGTCTTGGGGATGTCTTCTGGGTTCATGGGCACCTTCAGAAGGTCGAGCATGGAAAAAAAACCTTCCCTTTTTGCAAGGAGAAGGTCAAGTCAGCAATGTTTGTGAGGGGGTAGTGATACGGTTTTGTCTGCATGTTCAGGCGCCTGTAATTTCCACACGGCCACATAAAGCCATCTTTTTTCAACACAATGTGTAAGGGTGACGACCATGAGCTTGATGCCTTTTGGCGAAGGCCTATTTCTTCCATTTAGGCAAAAATTTATTTAGTGGCTACCAAGCAATCTGGTGCCAGACACCTGAATCTGCTGAATTCTGGGGGTTCTGTCGTCTTGATAGGGTGATAAACACCATGTTTGGTTGGAACCATAGGTATTTGACGAAGTTCTTGACAGAAAACTTCTGGGTACAACGGGAGGAGATGATCATAGGCATCCGTGGATGAGCTGATGTGGAGAGGGACTGGGTTATAGAGGTGTCAAGGTGTATGAATCTGTGTAGACTACCCATCAGTGAGCTAAATCAACCCGGAGGTGAAGATACGAGAAGAAATCGACATCGAAGACTAACAATGTGATGTCAGCAACAAGAAACTTCCAAATACATTTAGCGCTTCCAAATGATAATGTGAAGGTTTCATAACTGTGGGTGGGTATTGCAGATCCATTGGCAGGTACCAGGCGGACGTCAACAGACTTAGACAAACTACGTTGTGTCTTGGAGAGTGGCCTTGGTAGAAGAGAAGGGCAAGTACCCAAGTCTACCAAAAATCGCACTCATGTACTTGCATCATGTAAAAAGAAAAGATAAATGACAGAGTAGGCCACAACCGCAATCAATGGCCTACTTACACGTTTTTTGGCCACTGACAACCATTCACACATTTCTTTGTAGAAGCCCCTAATTTGAAGTGGTAGTAGCAGAACTGTGGCCAATGGGCATCAGTAAGTGGATGGAGAGGTCATTGGTTGGGCCGTAAGTAAGGGGTAGTATAGGTAGGTGGTGGGCGGCTTTGTCGCTTCTCCGCCATATCACGGGGTGGATGTCTGTGTCCAACCGCATTCACGTCAGCTTTGGTCGATGTTCAATAGTTGTCCACTTCATCAGGAGTGGAGGCATTGATGGAGGTCCTGAAGGTGGTGAGGTGGCTGCCCATAAGTGACTAATTTTATCCAACATTTCATCTTTAGTCTATAGGTTGTATCAGTTACTTTACTGTATATATTTCTGTACATATTGTTTATTATTATTAGTGTAAACCAGTTCATCCTAAACCTTTCCAGTTTCGTCTATTGTGGTGCAATATTCATGGACTGCATGACAATATGCAAGACCTTACAGTTGCCTCCAAACATTGTGATATTCTTTTATGCTCAGAAACTTTAGTTTCTCAAATGAGATACTCATTTGAGTTTCTTTTTTCCAGTTTTAAGAAGCCAATAATTTTAAAACGGGATGCCATTCTTAGAGCAAGAGAAATGGCAGTGTATATTAGGACTGAGTACCCTAATTCTCATAAGTCCTGTGATGAATGCGGATGTCATGAGATTCAGGAAGTAAAAGTTTGTGGCAGGCATAACAACTTCTATTGTATGATTGTATCATCCATTGTCTTCTTACCATTACTGGTATGATACAAGAAGTTGATAGAAAGGCCTCTTATGTTTTTTTTATTTGGTGATTTCAATGCTAACCTTTCAAACATTCTCAGTGCCAATTTGACATGAGTGATTATATGCTAACTCACAGGTTAGCTAGTGGATTGAATAATTGTGGCTTAAAACAAGAAATACTCTAAGACTATAAAAAATATAGGTGTCGCCAAAATATTACAAAAGTGGGAAATCTATGAGGCTGCGGAAAGGTTTAGTGGGACTAGTGAAATTGATCAGAGTCAGTGCTGCCAAGATAAGTGAAGGATTACTACCTAATAAAAGTGATGAAATAAGATGTAGTGAAGTTGCTCCAAGTAAACAAAACTTTCGCTGCCAAAGGGATAAGAAGCATGTTATGTAAGGTAAGAAGTGTGATATTTTTGGGCGCATTCATGATAAAAGTATATCTAGTTATTATGCGAGTGAAGTATTTTACCAAAACTGTGGCATAAAGGGCCCTTCAGCAAGAAGTTGTCAGAAAAAAAAAAATGTCAACAAAAAGGCTGCATCTGTTAGAGTTGATAATCATAACAAACTGTCAGTAACATCATGTACGTTATTACAACACTTTGGGGTTCAACGGAGTCAGCTGTGATGGGAAAGTTGCTGCATGTGAGTGCAAAAGTGGAAAATAATATGAGACATGATGTACCATTATATGAAACAGTTATCAATGATATCACTGATACAGGTGCTGAGGTTTGCATTATGGGGAAAGAGTGCTACATCAATTAGGAGTGAAAATTAAACATTTGTATCATTCGAATGCACAAGTTAAGCATGCAGCAAAAAATCCAATGAGAGTACTAAGTAGTGTACGATGTACAATAACTTTGGGTAAAAGCATGGCTTCAAATAAAGAGTCCTACCAATTTATCGATTAGTGGATGGAAATTTTCCTCATCATGTTAATGTAGATGGAAATGCAGTAAATATAGTCAGTAAAGAGTAACTCTACTGTATTGCTGCTAATGACGTCGCGAATGGCGGTATTATTCATTACATGGAGTTGTTATTTTCCATTCTGGAGAATAATTTACTTAAGCTCAGAAAATAGATTTCAGAGCCTTTTTCCGGTTCAATATCAAGCGTGGAATCCATTGCCGATAATGAAAGGAAAGCTGCACCACATCCACCTTCTCCCTGATTCTGTTCCATATGCTTGTCTTATGCCAATTCCCATTCCCAAGCATTGGGAGCAAGATGTTAAGAAGTAACTACACAAGGATGTAAAATTTGGAATAATCCTACCTGTCCCTATAGGAACTGTAACTGACTGGTGTATGCAAATAGTGGTAGTAGCTAAAAAGTATGGAGGCCCTAAAAAAAACGGTAGATTATCACAAACTAAAAATCATTGCAAAAAAAATCCTCATCCCACTTTTCCCTCATTAGAATTAGATGAAGAGTCTGCATTTGACAACCTTCATATCACCATGGGGTAGATACCAGTATTGATGGACCCTTAAGAGACATGTTTCTGTCTTGGATGCATTTTGAAAGAGCTTTGATGACGTGATAATTGTAATTCCAAGAAAGTTCGAATGTTTTGATGTTCTCTTATATGATAATACAGTGGAAGGGGCATTTTTGACATAATGATTTTTTTTTTTTTTTTTTAGGAATGCGAAGAAAAAAGCATTACTCTCAATCCTGATAAATTTCAATTTTGCTAACAGGTGGACTTTGTTGGCTATGAATTGGGTTGGGACAATTTCAAGCCTGGAGAGAAAAAGTTGTCTGCCATTAAGAGTTTATCAATGCCAAATCAACCAATCATTACTGACATACAATCCTGGTTTGGTCTGGTAAACCAATTAGCACCAAATTGTGGTGACATCTTCATGAATTGAGCCTTTCCGAGACCTTTTAAAAATGTCTTTTAGTCAAAAGGTGTGTACCGGTATAAAATACTGCAGGATGCATTACAAGAAATGGACATTTTATGTAAGGTAATCGGGGATGGGATAGCCTATTATGATAAGTCTAGACAAAGCGCTGTAATCACTGATTGGTCCCATGATGGAACGGGATTTTTAGTATGGCAGCAATATTGCCATTATGATGAGGAAAACACCGCCATTTTGTTGCTAAGGGGGATGGAAACTAGCCTTATGTGGAAGCAGACTTTTAACTACAGCAGACGCCAGTTATGTGGTAGTTGAAGGAGAGGTTGCTGCTGTATTATGGTGTTTTCAGAGCAAAGTTGTTTCTACTTGGATGTCCTAATATTATTCTCGTTACTGACCACCGTCCCTTGGTCAAAGTGTTTGGAGATAGAGAGTTAAAGGATATCACAAATCCTCGTTTGCTTATTACAGTAAAACTTCATAATGAAATATATCCCTGAAAAGAAAAACTCAGCAGTTAATACTCTTTCAAGATACCCAGTAATTAGGAGCCTGATAAGTGTAATTGATAGCGAAGAGGGGGGAGGATGAGAGTGTGTGTTGCAGCATTAATGGCGTCACTAGGCGATGATGTCATAACACTTGACTGGAACTCCGTAAGAGACGTGGCTGAAAGTAATGTTGAATGTCAAATGCTTAAGAGTATGGTAGCTGCTGGTTTTTGGCCTGTGTCAAGAAATTTAGTCGACTCTAGTCTGAGATAGACTTAGCATCATAGACAAATTGGTGGTGTATTCATATGAGGAAGGACACATACTTTTGATAATTACCGAGTTTGTGACACAATTGCACTGTCTCAGCAGAAGGAAACCACTCCTGCCTGCCATAACCCTGAATATCCTTTTCAACAGATAGTTGCAGACATGTTTCATTGTGGATAAGATTATATGGGATATGCAGATAGATTGTCTTGATGGCTGGAAATTACCTTTTATTCAAATGGTGCTACTTCTACTAAGCTGATCTCACTCTTCCGGCGATACTTCGTGCAATGGGGTGTCCCTGAAGAAATTTCTCTTGATGGAGGTACCAATCTTTTAACCACGGAAATGGCTAATTTTCTACAGAAATAGGAAGTCAAGATGAGAATATCCTCAGCCCACTAAACCTAATCCAACGGAAGTCCAGAAGCAGCTGTATGTACAGCAAAACTAACCCTTCAAGATAACACAAGAAGCAAGAGAAATCTCGATACATATAATTTTGCAAAAGCCATTTTGCAATATACGAACACACCTTTAAGAGACATTGATAAATCACTGGCACAATTGGAAATGGGGCAACAGCTAAGAGATTCAGCCCCCATGATAAAGAACTGTCATAAAATAACAGAAGATTGGGTAAGCATTATGATCGACAGAGAAGAAAAGATGAGCAAACACTTGAAAAATGTCAAGTTGCATCATGATTGAAATGCAAAAAGGCTTCATCCCCTGCACACAGGTACCCCAATAGCTGCCAAAAATATCGCTTCCAAATCATGGGATTAGAGTGCAAAGGTCATTGAAAGGAAAAATTAATGTCAATATGCTATAAAGCTAGATGGTAGTGAAAGAATATTTATAAGAAATAGAAAGCATCTTCGTGAAATCGGTGTGCAGGATGCACCACACATTCATACACCTTCCCCAGCTGACTCTCATGTCGAGTGCTAACCCAGAAGTGGGAGACGTAATGTAAATCCCCCGAGATCGCATGGTAACTATATTATGTGTACGATATGTTTTTCGGCCATGTGCTGCCGAGCGTGCATCTGCATACGCTGTTGCGAGTCAGTCGGCTCTTGAGTATCTTGCAATAAAGTGTTGTCACCAGGACGTTGTCTTATTGCAAACCCAACATGGCGCAGTGAATAGGATCAGAACCAAGCCATGCCCCAGATACGTCGACCACCCCAGGCCACGCCGAGGCATGCCTCACCTGCGATGCCAAGGGCCTTGTCACAGGCCATGAAGCAAGCACAGACGTTAATTGCAGACCAGCAACGCGCCATCTGTTCCCTTTAGGATGCCCTTCCCGGTTCCGGAGCACGTGCCAGTAAAGTTCCTGTCTCTGCTGCCCCTGAGAAGTGCGATGCGGTAATGTCCTCGGCAGCGTTCAGATCTTGGAGATGTTCGATGACGTGTTGGATCCACCTTACCAAGTTCCCTCCGCAGGATGTTGTCCTGCACATTAGGCTCAACTGTGTGCCGGCGTTGCAACGTGCGCTGGACACTCGGTATTCAGATGCCAAATGGAACGCCCTCGCCACAGACTCGGCACTGGACGCCATCGGGAATATTGTGTAGCGGTCGTCGAATCAGGCAGTGCAATGGTCTGGATTCTTTGCCCTCGCTCAAGGGCGCAAGGAGTCAGTGAGCGACTATTTTTCGAGGTGTGCTCAGAAGGCCACCGACTGTGATTTTCAGTGTCCTAAATGCGGGAGTGCTTGATAGAATACATGCTGTTGTGGAAATTAATGGTAGGCCTCAGTGACCCTGTATTAAAAAGGCACGTTTTTCAGGCATGTGATACATTTAAAAGTGTAGATGCCCTTCAGGCACTGTGTTGCACTTTCGAAGCTGCACGCCAAGATGTTGAAAGTGTCCTGCGCATCGCTATCGGTGAGAGAGAGTCTGCTGGGGCCTCGAGTGATGACGTCACAGGCAGTGATGACGTAGAGCCAGACGTCGCAGTGTTGCGCAGCAACTTCAATGCAAAGCGTTGCGGAAATTGTGGGGGGCGCCATCCGTTTGGTCGAGCGTTGTGTCCAGCTAAAGGTATGACGTGCCACGGGTGCCAAAAGGTAGGGCACTTTCAGAAATGCTGTAGAAGTACGAAGAAAGTGCCGCTTGCCTCGAGTTTAGTGATTGTTGCAGACACACACCTCTCCCCCCACCCTACAATCAAGGCTTGTGTTTCCCATAGGAACGGGAATTCAGTATCGACACTCGTCGTAGCAGATACAGGAGCACAGATCTGCAAATAAATCCCCGGGAGTTGCAGCCGCGAACAGGTCTGAGGGACGTGGCTAATCTGCGAGTGAGATGTCGCGGATCAACGGCATGCTTCATTGATTTAGGTAGGCGACGCACGAAGCAGGAAGTTTACTTTGTGCCGACGGCCAAGAACTTCTATGTATCGCTGAATGCTTGTAAGGAGCTGGGAATAGTACCGCCTGGCTTCCCTCACCCCTACCATCTCGTTGCATCAGCTGATGTGTTTAACGAAGAAGTCACACGGCCTAACTCCCTTAAGACAATGAAGCCAGCCACATTACCAATCCCGCCTGTGGAGGAGAATATACCAAGACTTGAGGAATGGTTATTACGGCATTTCTCATCAACGACCTTTGACACAACCAAGGAATCTTTACCTGTAATGACGGGCAAGCAGCACCACATCCATTTGTTTCCTGATGACGTGCCTTATGCCTGTCAGACGCCCGCAACAATCCCTAAGCATTGGGAAGAGGAGGTTAAGGCCCAACTTGACGAGGACGTTTGGAAGGGTGTGATAGAACCAGTCCCAGTGGGGGATGCAATGGAATGGTGTGCGAGGATGGTCGTCGTAGCCAAGAAGACGGGTCAACCTCACCACACAGTAGACTTCCAGCGCCTCAACGCCCACTGTCTTCGTGAGACTCATCATACACTGGCACCCTTCGACATGATTTCAAGCATCCCCATTCACAGGTACAAGACTACGGCGGACCCCCACTGGGGTTTCCATCAAGTGGAATTGGACGAGAACAGCCGCCCACTCACGACCTTCATCACCCCATGGGGACAATACCGGTATCGTAGAACACCCATGGGTCACTGCTCGGCGTCCGACGCCTACACAAAAAGGTTTGATGATGCCCTGCAAGACATCACCAGAAAGCATAAATGTATTGACGACACTTTGCTATACGATCACAGCATCGAAGAGGCGTTCTGGCATGTACATGAATTCCTGTCAACGTGTGCCTCTGCAGGTATCACACTCAAGCCCGAGAAGTTTAAATTCTGCAAGAGAGAGGTTACTTTCGTCGGTTATCACCTGGGATGGGAGTCATACAAGCACAGAGACAAACGACTAGACGCCATTCGTAACTTCCATATGCCAGAGAAGCCCTCCATCACGGATATTAGGTCGTGGTTCGGATTCGTGAATCAATTAGCTCCCTTTCTTGCAACGGCGCCCATCATGGAGCCCTTTAGGGACCTCCTCAGAAAACCCACCGGAAAAAACGTCAACTGGGATGGCCAGCTACGTGACAAACTCCGGCAGGCACAGGAGGTCATCTGTCAATTAGCCAAGGACGGCTTGGCATATTACGACAAGACACGCCCTACGACGATAATGACGGATTGGAGGAAGGAAGGCATCGGTTTCATAGTCCTTCAGCAGTATTGCTTTTGTCAGTCAGCTGACGGCCCCTTTTGTTGCAAAGGCGGCTGGCGCCTTGCCCTGTGTGGTAGTCGACACCTCAGCCCCTCTGAAGCTGGGTATGCCCCTGTAGAAGGAGAAGCCCTGGTAGTTACCTGGTCCTTGCGGGAGGCCAGGTTGTTCCTACTTGGGTGTCCTAATCTCACCATCATCACGGACCACCATCCACTCATCAAACTGCTGGGTGACAGAGCCCTTAAGGATGTCATCAACCCAAGATTATTCAACCTGAAAGAGAAGACACTCCAGTTCAAGTTCCACATGAAATACTGCCCGCAAAAAAGGAACACCGCCGCGGATTTTCTTTCAAGATACCCGACCATGCGAGCATCCCATGAAGCTTCCAACATGGATTTGGAGGACGACATTCAAGTGGCAGTGGCATGTGCAACCATGGCCGCCTTGGAACCGGACATCATCGTGTTGAATGAAGACTGCGTCAGGAGCGCCGCATCTAACGACCCTCTATATCAGCTCTTGCTTGCCAGAATTGCAGCGGGCAACTGGCCCCAACAGAAATCATAAGAACTTGCCTGCCTTCGTTCCTTCTTCAGCATTTGGGATCGGCTAGCCATCAACCAGGATCTGGTGACATACTCAGTGGACCAAGGATGTGTTCGTTTGGTCATCCCCGAGGATTTACGCCACCAGTTAGCCGTTAACCTACACACAGGACACCAAGGCCTCGACTCTATGCTTAGAAGAGCCAGGCAGTCGGTCTATTGGCCGGGAATAGAAGGGGACCTTCAGCATCGCCGTGCCCAATCCACTTCATGCGATGAACACGCCCCCTCACTGCCTCCTGAAGAAATGATGCACAAGCCCCCTGCGGAATACCCTTTCCAGCAAGTCGTCACAGATATGTTCCAGATAGAAGGCAGTGTATACATGGTATATGCAGATAGACTAACAGGTTGGTTAGAAGTAGCTCATTTCCCCAATGGCGCCACGTCTAACAAAATTAGCAATCACCTTCGATAATTTTTCTCGTGTTGGGGAGCCCCGGAACAAATATCAACTGACGGAGGTACGAACTTGGCCAGCGAGGAGATGGAGTCCTTCTTCAGGAGATGGGGAGTCAAGGTCCAGCTGTCGTCGGCCCAGTACCCCCAGTCTAACGGCAGGGCAGAAGCAGCTGTCAAATCGGCAAAGAGGCTACTCCGAGAAAACACGTTAAAGGGTGTAGCCCTGGAGTCGGACAAAACGGCCCTGGCGATGCTTCAGTATCTCAACACGCCTCTCAGGGAGATTAACAAGTCGCCGTCTCAGCTTGCAACGGGCCGCCAACTGCGCAATGGGGTACCGACGTCCAGGAGACACCTGTTTGTAGACAGACATTGGAGGCAGACGATACGTCGAAGGGAGTTACAAGTGGCAAGGTCGCATGAGTTGATTTCGCATCCCTGGCACTACCAGAAGACTGCCGCCCATCGAACTAGGTACCTATGTACGCATACAAAACCAAGCTACCAAGCAGTGGGATAGAACGGGCATAGTAACGGAAACAAAGCCCCATCGTCAGTACACCATCAAGCTCAACGGGAGCGGCAGGCTATCAAAAAGGAATAGACGACACCTGAGAGTCATCGCTCTGCCCTCTGGCACGCCCGTGTCTCAAGACGGGACCTCCGCAAGCCATACCCCGACAAAACAGGTAACACACGTCGTTAGTAGGCCGAGAAGGGCCGCCAGTAAACCCAAGTGGCTCAAAGACTTTGCAGAATGATGTTATTATCTGTTGTATGGAATTACATCAAGAATTGATATTTCTTTCCAGAGAATTTATGTATTTATTTTGTTTTCGTGTATGTATTGAAAAGTTAGCTTTAATTTTTTTTCTCTCTTTCTTCTCTCATTTCTCATTGATTTAGTGACATTTCCCCCTTTCATTTTTGCCATGTATAAGTATGTTCTTGAGGGGGGGATGTACGATATGTTCCGGTATTTCCCCCTTTAATTTTTTTGCCATGTATAAGTATAATCTTGAGGGGGGGATGTACGATATGTTTTTCGGCCATGCGCTGCTAAGCATGCATCTGCATACGCTGTTGCGAGTCAATCGGCTCTTGAGTATCTTGCAATAAAGTGTGGTCACCAGGACGTTGTCTTATTGCAAACCCAACATTATGTCATCCATTATATTTCTCTTTATTAAAATGAGTATGTAATCATTTTCAAGGCAGCACTTTTTCATTTCTTGTAACGTTATCTTGCTTAGTTTATCTTTTTTGGTGTAATATTTTATAAGTCTGCAATTTCACGAAAATGTTATGCATTCATTTTAGAGAGGGGATGTAGGATGTATTCATATATGTATGCATTTGTTAAAGAAACATTACTTTCCTTACCCCGTCAAAATACATTATGTGGGAGATTCTTTGTTCGTTTTGGGCTGCTAGTCTGGTTGTGGCCACCTGACAGTCGATGATTTGACGCACTGAAGCACCCCCAATGTAGCCATTAATTCTACAATTATACAAGTTGTATTTCGTGCCTGTATCAATAGAACCTGTCTACAAGTCCATAGATTTTTTGCTTCTTGGGTTCTTTGAAGGTCTTTTCTTCTATGGATACCATATACAGTACATATTGACAAACAGAGTCCCAAGAGGAAATCCTATGGCTACACCATCTACTGTATTTGTCGAAATGATTGTCCACGGTGAGAGAGGAACGGAGCTTCCATAGTGCTAGACTCCAACATCTGTTTTAGAACATCCTCGGATATAGGTATTGGTTCCATGATGGATCTATATACTTTGTCTAGTATTGTGTTTATGGTTTCCTTGACAGGGACATTTGTGAAGAGGCTTTCCACATCAAGGGATGTAATGTCTTCACGTTCTACTTCTGGTATTAGATCAATGAACTTCACTGCTGAATTTAATGAGAAAGTGCCAGGTATGTAGAAAATAAGGATATTATTCAAGATTTTCACTAATTTGGTGAAAGGTGGAGTGATCTGAGAGATGATGAGTCTCAGGGGGTTTCCCCGTCTTACGAGTTTTCACTGAACCATAGCAGTACACCGGGCCATAGTCACCTATAATTTGCTGAAATTTCATATTCTGTTGATTGCTGGCCCGGGTTATTAGCTTGGACATTTTCTTTTTCCGTTCTTCAGTAGGATCCTTCAATTGGATTCCTGTAGGAAACACATTGACCCCACTAAAGCAATCGTCTTCAATGAAAGTTGCAATAGAGAGAAGCTATCCCAAAAGCACATATATACAATATATAAGACTACCACAAGAAGGTTATAATGAACGTTTTCATGTGTTTATTCACAAATCCTAGCTGATATCAGATATATCAAAGAAAGATACAATCCAAGATCATCCAAATAAGTTACGCCAAAAACTGTAATAATTTGTTGAACGTTGAATCATATGCAAGAATGTGAAAAAAAAAAAAAACTTAATACTGATTTCTATGCTTATATTAATGAATTATTATACTCAAGAGAAACTCTAGTTTGAAAATTGTGTTCTTTAATCTAAGATCATAACACTTTAGAAGGAGAATCATATCATGAAAATTTCTATTTTTACACAAATACGATTTTGAAACCAAATCTTCGAGTCCGTCATAAATAGAGAAGGAAGGAATGCCATTGAGGGTAATGGCTCGCTAATGATTCAGTTCTCGTATTCAGTGACTCTTTAAGCGATGGAATTATTACCTTAATTTATCATCCAAATCCTTTTCAAGAGACTTTATCTTTCATTTGCGATTTATGACATCCATTAGCATTGAGATATGACCCAAGAGTCGATTCGCAAAGGAAACAATGGCCAGACATCTTGATTAATCTCCCAATATTTCGTTTCCCTTCTTCAGCACCAAAATGTTAATGAATAAAAATTCTTTACACTTTGGAATATGAAACAAAAAACAAAAAATAAGGATCATTTCAAAGAAATCACATTGGTAATTTTGAATCCGTCTCTCTATCATTTCCTTTGTTAATTTCTTCTCCATAAAGAAACTGTGATGAATTACCTTCAAAATAATATACGAGTTCATGCTAACTATGTAAAATATTCTAAATTCAAAAGGTAAAAGCTAATAACTGTGAAGTTATTGCACTCTCCAAAATCGAAGAATATTATATTCACCCTTGTCTGTTTCTTATTTTATCTATTTGTTTGTTTGACTGAGAGCAACTTTACAAAAAAATTAGTGTCGAGTTTGACTAAACTTGGTAGTCATGTTGGATATGACCCAAGGATGAAACTGTAACTTTTTGGATAAAGTACAGTCAGCGGCAAAAGAAGTGTTTCCTACCCCACCTTACTTTCAACCCAATTTTCTAAAGAGTTTAGGATGTCAGAGAAAGAGACGGTTGTGACGCGGGACGAAAGGTTTGCCGGTTAAAGCGGTTAGGAGTTTTGAGGAGAGGAAAGAAAATATTCGTTTGAAGGTCAGTGATTTTCTTTCGAAATTTATTGTTTTTTTTTATGTTAATGAATAAAAAATCTTTACACTTCGAAATAGTTCATTTGTTTAACATGAACAACATTATGTATATAATAATGAGGAGATTTAACACAATATTAGAAAATCCATGATTACCAGAAATCTCTCTCTCTCTCTCTCTCTCTCTCTCTCTCTCTCTCTCTCTCTCTCTCTCTCTCTCTCTCTCTCATGGTAATCTAAATATAACAATAAACTAATTCTGCCGATCATAAACAAATCGTTTACGTATTTTCGTCATAAAATCAGACAACATTTGTGAAAAGAGACTAAATTCGTGTTTGCATATGCGTCTTGTTCGGTATTTTTGTCATCAAGCAAGAACATAACAAAACTGATGTCGAAATGAACACTCAAGGTTTGAATTTAGTTTCTTACAGCAACTTTGGATTGATGGTAATTCAACTAGAATCTTTAAGTCTTAGGTCTCCAAAATTGGAAAATTCTACACACCGTCATAATGCATTAATGGATTTCAAGGTTTTTTAAATAGCTGTCTGGATTCCAGAAATTGTTACGTCGTATTTAATCCGCATTCTGATCTTGTCAGAAGATCATTGCTTAAGGTACGTCTTGCATGCAGCGATTGTTGCGATCATCGCTGAGCACTAATTACATTTATTCCTATGGGGTTCTTTTACAACGAGCAATTATCCCCACAGTCGCGAGCGATCATCACTGGCTCCAAATAGTTGCTTGTTGCAAAACAGCCCCATAGGCTAAAGGAAATGGCAGTACAGAAAGCCAGCGAACCGATTTAAATACAAATAAATGAGCACACCCTTCGCAAAGGGGAGCTCTAAAAACTGCCCATACCTAGCCCTGAAAATTCTCGGATGCTTGTAGCACGATGACCAAGAGCCTAAAGGGTCAGAATACCAAGAAAACGCCAACAAGTGGAACAAAAAACTCAGAAAACAAGTATAACAGAGGAAAAAATCCCTGAGGAGAAAAACCACTGTCAACAAATCCGGAACTAAAGACCAAAACGACATCAGTGAGTCCATCTTCAACTAAAAATTTACCGTCTCTAGGCTAGGCTAACCGAAACTGACACGCACCCACAAAAACATAAATTACAAAAATGTAATGTAAATGCAAACTTAAAATAGAGCCCAAAGCATCGCAATGCTAAAAAACTACTAGCTAACGTGAAATTTACACAATAAAACAAGTAAACACCAAATAAAGACGATCAGGTACAAAATCCGAAGCCCAAGCTAGCTGGACTTGAAGCACTCAGACTTCCTCGATCGAAAAAGCTAAATAATTATTCCCCGTAGGGATCCAAATCCTTTACAGCTAAATCAAACTGCAAAGAGAGGTAGGTACTCAACTTACACGAAGAAGAGGAAGCCATCATACAAAGAAATTCTTCAAAATATGCTGATAAAGAGTGCACAACAAAAATAGAACAGTAGCATTGAGCTGCAAACAAAGGAATGAAGCGCCAGGGACATATGAGAGCACCGAAAGGTGGTAGGATATGTAACGGCTCCTCACTTATCCTTCCCCTTAGAGGATTAGACTAGGATACGTCACTGATTATACACGGTATCTACAGATAGTCGTTACGGGGGTTGGAACCCCGTGATACCTGACGGTAATTCTCTTGTAATATCACTCGCAAAAATATTATACTGTAGGAAGCAGCCGAAGGGAGCTTCCATCAGGATGACATAGCTCGAGCCCAACAATGTAATTAGTGCTCAGCGATGATCGCAACAATCGCTGCATGCAATACGTACCTTTAGTGTTTTGCTGATGCCTCGTGAACAAGCAGGTAGAGTTTTTTTTTTTTTTTTTCTACACATCCATAATTCTTAGTCCTCAAAGCTCAAATAGTTTTATAATTCGTTGGTTTCTTTGGGGGCATATCTTTATTTACAAATCAGGTGTTTCGATAGTTATTAGAGATAACTAGGTTTAAAAGTATAGATCTAGTTCTCCCAAAAACATTATTCTCTTAGTCCCAAGAACACCTAAATGTTATTATTTATCTTAATACTCTTGATGTTTTGTATCAGGCTCTTTTTTCAATGAAATAATTTAAAAATGGTCTTTCCCAAAAATAAATTTGGTTCCCACCCAAGAAACTCAACACAACGCATCCATAAGTTGATATTAATTGTTATATACTTGCTGATAAAGAAAAGAATGTCGCCTTCGATTAGTTTTGTGATATATCCTTTACGATCACGATTTTTGGAAAATCTAATTTCCTCTCATGAAAAATACTTTACTTCTGCAGATGCTCCAGTGAAGCACGCTTGAAGAAGGGCAAGACCGGCTATGAAATCAAAAATAGAAGAAAAAATATTAAATAAACGATCAGGAATGAAGGAGTCGGTAATAATTTTTGGGAATGGATTGTCAAATTGTCGGAAACATTCCCAAGTAATGACTATGTTTAATTATTAGAGAGCTATGGCTATTCCTAATCCACTCCCTATCGTTCTAGTGCATGACAATAGCCTGATTCATAAGAGTCAAATGGTGAAAAAGGGGTTAAATCATAACCCAGAAATGGACGTTAAATTTGACCATCAATAACATGTGCCCTACGTCCCACGAGTACCTACTGGCAATTATAGTGAACAAGGCATCAGCCTAGCCATCGAAACGAAAGTCTTTGAGGTATGGTAGTCTAATCGATGTAAGTCACCCCATACATATGCCAAAATCTAGTTTTTGGTATGGCTTAACTTTCCAATGAAGTTATTGATGCTGGAGGTGAATGGGCATATCACTAAAAACCGCGTTTTTTGTTAACTTCTACTTTTTGTATATTAATTACGTACTTAAATAATAATTAATTTATTTAAATTTATATTGATATTTACTATTATTTTTTTATTGACTATTTTAACTTAACAAGCATTAAAACTGCATTGAAATATAATTAATCTACTAAAACGTAAAAGAGAACATTATTTTGAAAACTGTGGAAATATTGAATTAGGAAAAGTTCAAATTTACAAGAATAGTTATGTTGAAATTTGACATATTTCATAAGTTTTATAAGTATTTCTTAACTTGGCGTGTTAAATAAAAGATAGAAAAACGCCTAAATCTGTTCATTATCTAATCCGTATAATGTTTCTGTCAATGCTCTGGTATCTGTAACATTTGAGAAAATTATTGTAATAGAAAGAATAACAATCTGTGCAAGCTTCTAATGAGGAAAATCGTTTATAGTATCTATTTTTCAAAACATATTATTATACTATTGTCATTTAAAGAAAAATTAAATAGTAACTGAAATTGTAAATATGATAGTCCAATATGAAGATGTCTTTAAAAAAAAAAAGGTAAGTTTTTGCCAGAAATAAGCCAAAAATAGTAAGATGTTCTGAAATTTGATTAAAAATAGATATAAAATATAGGGATTATTACCAAGCGTAATTATTTCAACTTAGTCATCATCATATTTAAGTTATAAAGACTTATAATACATACCAGATAATAAAACAGGACCAGATTTCGTGGGGTTTTTAGATGCTGTTATGAAATTGTTTCATATTTTTTTAGTACTTTGAACATATCTCCTAAGGGATAAAAATATAAAATATCAAAACGCAATTACAGTTGTGAGTTAAGATAAAAGATTTTGTTAAAAAGATAAACAAAAAAAAAACTGGTACTTTGCTCATCACTGATGATTCCTCCCTCATCCCAGTGTCTCCTAAGAGTTTGGTCTTTTCATTTCTTCCCTAACTTCACTGCCTCCCCACCCCTCCATAAGCGGACATTTCTAACTCTCCCTCCAAATTTCTATCGTCTATAGATTATAGGGAGCCAGTAAAACGATCCCTCTTGTAAAGTTTCAAAATCCCCCATTTTTTGTGTCTTCAGGAACCCTTAAATAACTTACCCTTGCTTTCTCGTCGTTTCTGAACCTTTATCCCCTCTGGGAGGGCACCTCTACAGCTACAAAGTCGCTTACGGGATGCTACCACAAGAGCCCATGTCCAATATAGGCAAGGCAATCTGACGACGACGACGAGGAGTAAAGCGAGTGTGGCAACACATTATCTGTCGCTGACAGTTCAGTATATCGAAGGATAAGTAGACAGCAGTACTGTGAAAATAATCGCAATGTTAAGTAAACGGCAAATATTTTGTTAACTTATTTTTTGTTTGTGAACAACATTACACACAAAGAATTATCAACGAGTTTTCCGCGACTTTCCCGATCCATTCTTTGGCATGATTGGTAGCGACCTTGTCTTCCATTTGACGGGCCTAGGGTTGGATCCCAGGATGGGATAGAAATTTATTTCTATGTGAGCACGATATTATGTTGAGTTTAATCTAATTTGACTCACTGGATGTAATTTGTATTAAAACCTATCAATTCTGTCACTTGATGGATCAGGAAGTTGGGGACAACTCGCAGGTAAATCACCATGTAAATCCTGAAGTGCAGTTACCACTTGGGTTCCAACTTCTTTTAGAGCCTTGTGGCATGATTGGTAGCGAACTTGCCTTTCATTTAAAGTCTCTAGGGTTTGATTCTGGTATGAGATAGAAATTTATTTATATTTTTATATTTGAGCTCGATATGCTGTTGATTTTTATCCATATATATATATATATATATATATATATATATATATATATATATATATATATATATATATATATATATATATATATATATACATGTATATATATATATATATATATACATATATATATATATATATATATATATATATATATATATATATATATATATATATATAGGTAGGCCTACAGTATATATATATATATATATATATATATATATATATATATATATATATATATATATATATATATATATATATATATATATATATATATACACACATACATATATATATATATATATATATATATATATATATATAGATATATATATATATATATATATATATATATATATATATATATATATATATATATATATATATATATATATCATCTCCTACGCTTATTGACGCAGAGGGCTTCAGGTACATTTTGCCAGTCGTTTCTATCTTGAGCTTTTAAATCAATACTTCTCCATTCATCATCTACTTCACGTTTCATAGTCCTAAACCATGTAGTCGTGGGTCTTCCAACTCTTCTAGTGCCTTGTGGAGCCCAGTTAAAAGGTTGATGAACTGATTTCTCGTGGGGATGGCGAAAAACATGCCCAAACAATCTCCATCTGCCCCTCACCATGATCTCATCCACATATGGCACTCGAGTAATCTCTCTTATAGTTTCATTTCTAATCCTGTCCTGCATTTAACTCCCAATATTCTTCTGAGGGTTTGATTCTCAAATCTATTAAATCTGTTGGATATTTGTTCATTGTCATACCACTACTCAAGACCATACAGTAGCTCCGATCTCACGGAACTTATATATAGCTTGATTTTTACATGTAATTTCAGGCGATTTTATTTCCATATTTTACTTAACGTCGTTGTTCAATCTTGGATTAAACTCCAATTCTAAAGACCTTAAATTAGAGATCATAGTTCCCAAACATTTAAGTGATTTGTGACGGGCCGAGAGTAGGTTGTGACTCAAAAGACGAGATGAAAGCAACTGAGTAACTTTATTACAGTACATCCAGTTTATATATACACCAAGTCTTAGCAAGAAGGTCATAAAATACTTCAGGCTATTTCATGTCCAAGCGGCAACGGTTCTGTTGTAATGACAGAAATGCTTCATTTAACTGAATGGTAATTCCATTTACGATTTTTAGACATAATGAACGAAGTGGTTTTCATCTCATCAAAATGTTGTGTAGGATCGAGGGTGCATACGCAGAGGTGTAGAGAGGCGTAACAAAGGATTAGTTGTGTCTGTGGTCGAGAGTTTGTGATTGAGTGCCAAGGTAAGCAGAGGCATAGTTGTGTGAGCCTCGGGCTAGGTAAGCTCAGAGCGCACTCTTCGAGCCGACAGCGACCAGTGTAGAGGGGATACGGTGTTGCTTCCCCTTGTAAAAGGTATGCACTTGTTCTAGTTATCATTTATGTGTTGTAATAACACTTGATATTGTCTATTGTGGTTATCTTTTTCTTCAAATGTATCAAATAAAGTACAATAATTTTACCAGTATTGAAACTGCTTTTTGCTGTGCTTGCATGTGGTTGGAACTGTGCCACCAACCGTAAGTTAAGATGTGTAATATTATTTTCAGATTTGTGAAGTTTATTCTTTGAGTTGCCAGGCTAACTGTGCAGTGTAACCAGTAGGTTAGGTAAGAGTACAGTATAGCCTAGGCTACGAATTGCATGTTGTTTGACATAGGATCGCTGTCCTAAACGAAGACTTTGTATTACAGGGTACCAGTTTGGAGTACAGATCATGTACTAGCAATTTTAGTAAGAATAAAAAGACCCCAGGAACCAGCCTTTCCCTCAACCTCCACTGCAAATGAAGATCCGTCCTTCTCCACAGCAAGAGTCAAGTAACTTTAAGTCTGGGCTTAGAGTATTAGCCTATACCTATGATGTACATGGTATTAGCCTATGTCAAGGCTTGGTTTGTTATAGATAGGCTAGCCAGGAATAAGTCGATTGTCCTAAGTTGAATGGTGCCTCCGAAATTAAGGACAATTGACGAAGGTAAGAGTTTAGTGAAAAGTCATGTGTGAAACAGTATGACACTGTTAACTGTTAACAATAATAAAAACAGACAGGTTGATACAAGTTGCTGTCAGTGCGAGGGGAGAGCGAAGATACAAAAGAGAAATGTTGTTACTATGTACAATCGTGTGACACACGGTTGGTACAGATTCCACCTCATTAATCCTTTCTTCTTCCAATGATATTCCATCTTCCATCGCATATTCCATTCTCATCATCTCTGTCTTTCTTCTATTTCTCTCAAGCCCAACTACATGTGATATTTCATGCCTTCTGATAAGCAAGCATGGCAAATCTTGTGGTGTTTTGCTAATAGGTTCAGCGTCATCAGCATACTCAAAGTCAGCTAATTTACTGTTATCAATCCAGATTGCCCAACTGTTCTATGCATTACAAAAGCCATCAGAAGGATAAACTACATAGATATCAACACATTCCCTTGGAGTACTTCACTGTTCACTGAAAATTAATTTGATAGGACTCCACTAACATTAACTTTGCACTTGCTATGCTAATGAACAGACTTTATCAAATTTACATATTTAAGAGGAACTCCATAATGGGTGCACATTATCATAGGCTTTTCCATAGTCACAAATTCCATTAAAAGTGGATTTCTATATTCTACACATTGTTGTAAAACATGTCTTAGAATTAAAATATGGTCAGTATAACTTCTAACTTTTCTAAACCCTCCTTGTTCATCTCTCAGCTTTTTAACAATCTTTCTCTCTCTCTCCAGTCTCTTTAGAATAAGCATACTATATATTTTCATTACAACTGAAGTAAGCTTCATGTCTCTGTAATTATTGTAATCAGTTTTTAAATGGTATCTTCGACTTCAAAAACACTGAACTCATTCATGGGCACATCAAGGTCTTCCTCAGCTTCAGGTAGCCTATATCAATCGAATTATTCCCTTCATATCTCCTATTCATGGCCTCAATGAAGTGTTCCATCCAACGTTGCCTTTCTTCATCTTCTGTTGCTATAACATATCCATCTCTTCTTTGTTTTATGGGGATATGCTTCTACTTCTTTACCCCCGTAGAGATTTAACTCTATGAGCAATTCTTACACGATAGCCACTGCCAGAATTCATAGCTTTGTCGGCCAAATCTGCTTTCCTGTCTAAATATTCCCTCCATATATATATATATATATATATATATATATATATATATATATATATATATATATATATATATATATATATATATATATATATATATATATATATATGTATGTATACATATGTGCACACACAAACATGTGTGTGTGAGTATGTATATATGTGTCTGCGTGTATGTTAAGTTCGCATTCATTTGTATAATCGTGATCATGGTGGATGAACAGTCCATAAAGCAGAAAAGGGGTTGATGGAATAATAGCGTGAGGTCAGTATGAAATAAATAACTGTTGATGTCAGTAAGTGTTGACTTCATTCGCTATATTAAAAATCCAACACAAACACGTATTCGAATGAAACCTGTTTTCGAACACATCTGCAAATGCAAATGCTTTTGTACACATGCAATTATTGAGAGAGAGAGAGAGAGAGAGAGAGAGAGAGAGAGAGAGAGAGAGAGAGAGAGAGAGAGAGAGAGTTACGGGACGACCTGCGATTGAATATGCAAGCTCTCGAGCATCGAAGGCAATAGACATCTTCATTTCTGTTTTTTTTTTTTTTTTTTTTTTTTTTTTTTTTTTTTTTTTTTTTTAGGGATCATACTTTTATTCGACAGTTCTTAATAGTGTTCGACTTTACAGATTACATGACGATTTCAATGTCTTGTGAATTAAGCTTTTACAAAACAATATTCTCCTTCTCTAGATGTAAAAACGACAAAAACATATTTCAAATTTCGTGAATCACATCTCTCTCTCTCTCTCTCTCTCTCTCTCTCTCTCTCTCTCTCTCTCTCTCTCTCTCTCTCTCTCTCTCTCTCTCATACACACTCGAGCGTACTCACCCATTCATCACAACCCTATTATAATCTTTTTTTTTAATTTGTTTACTAATATCGGGTTCTTGTCGATGTTTTTGTCTACGTGCTTTGTTTCCATCAATTGTAGGTAAGAGGTTGGTGAAGGCCCTGGCTACGCGTTGAGATACTACTCTAGGGGGTTATTGGGTCGTTTGACTGGCCAGATGTACTATATTCGATCTCTCTCTGGTTACGGTTCATTTTTACTTTGCCTACATATATACCGAATAGTCTGGCATATTCTGTCTACCTTCTCCTCTGGTTTCATACACCTGACAATACTAAGATAACCGAAAAATTATTCTTCACTCACGGCGTTAACTACCACAGCTGAAAAATTATTGTTCAGCTACTTTCCAACTAGTAAGGGTATAAGAGGCTTTTTTGGTCTGGTAAACACCTCTTCTAGGACACTAAAATCAAAATATCAAACAATGGTCTTTCACTGGCTTGGGATAGAGTTCTCTAGTATGAGGTAAACTCAGTCACACTATTCTATCTGTTTTCTTATTTCCTTTTCTCACTTGGCTATTTTCCCTGTTGGAGCTCTTGGACTCATATCATCCTGCTTTTCCAACTAGGGGTCTAACTTAATTGATAATAATAATAATAATAATAATAATAATAATAATAATAATAATAATAATAATAATAATAATAATAATAATAATAATAATAATAATAATGATTATACGTTTTGTTTTTGTTTTCACAAACTCCTGACAAATTCCAGATATGCAAATCTTAGAACATGGAGTTATGTAATTCTGAGAGCTTTTCAGATAGATTGTTTTAAATCAAACTTTTTGTGTTTATTTAAACTCCAAATAAGTGAAAAAAAAACTGTTTCCAATTTTTGTTAACGTTTTGGAAGGTCAAATCCAAGCTGGCGGCCAATATGGCACCCAAAACACTACTTGGGATGCAAATAAGTAAATAATACCTATTTGATTAGTTCTTTTATGATAACCAGTTTAAACTTGACTCTTGAGAGAATTCTATAGATTATCTAAGAAAAACTGAATTAAAAATGACATGGAAAATAGCTGCTCAACATGATTATATCAATGGGCACAATTTCGAAAGTGAAAATAATAAACACACAGTAATTACTATTTTTTTCTATGTTCTGTTAATATATGTGATATGCAACTTGAAAATAGTATATGACACATTCACATGATAGATAGCTAGGAGTAAGGCAAACGCTAAGATATGCTCAATGGCTCTCAAACCCAGATAAGGATTTTTCTGTGGCACAATATCAGCGTTACTCAATTTTTTTTTTTTTTTTTTTTTTGAGTTTGATTAATTTCAGATTAGATTTAAAAGCTAAATGCTTTGAACTGTCTTATCAACATATCTATACAGAATATACCAGGAGTAGCACTCACATAATATGAAATAAACGCACAAAAAAAAATATCAGACTTGTCAGTAGTACCTTAACAAAATATAATCTGCTTAACCTTAGTTTGGCTATCACAAAAATAGTAACATTTCTGCCACAATTAAATTATAGATCAATATATTCATAGATTGAACTCTAGAAATACTCCCATAAATATATAACACAGTAGCAATAGAATCTGCCAGACATAAGAAAGTTGAATGAAATATATATCTCAAAGTATGAATTAACATGGTCATACATTGCCTATAAATAAAAACTATAAGTAAATAATTACTGGTACCAAAGAAACTAAAACACTATTATACTTTATATTAGGCACACTCCTCTTCATCCAGATTCAGCTCCTAGTTACTTTCGTGTTCAGAAATGATTACATTGAAGCATCTTTTACCATTTGCTTTACATTTGCACAGTTCTTTGCATGGAAGATCGTGAATTCTACAGCTGCAACTTCCACTACATTTACTTGAGGGTACACTTGGACTCACTATTCTATCTAATTTCTCTTCCTCTTGTTTTCCTAAGTTTTTCTAGTTTATATAAGAAATATTTGTTCATGTGTTGCTGCTGTTCTTGAAATATTCTATTTTTTTCTTGTTTCCTCTCCTCACTGGGCTATTTTCCCTATCGGAACCCTTACAGGTGTTATTTGTGATGTACCATCATTATCCTGTCATTGGCATTCATAAATGCTTTGAAGCAGGTTAGTTTTCCTTTTCCAAATATGTGGCCTGTGATGTCACACCCACTAATAGTATGAAAGCCATGCATTGCAGGAATCCTTTCTGAACCAACAGCATCATAAATAACAATGAGATTCACCGGTCTTCTATGGTCACCATTTCCCATTATCATAATGGTCTCTTTGTTTAGATGCAGAAATCCTTGTAATGCAAGAACCACTATGTCTGCCTGGCTTAGTGTTGTAGCATAGAGTATGAATAATGTGTCCGGCTCCTCCTGGGTGCTGGGAATTTCTATGATAGAAGGACTAGAAAATATAACACCTTTGTGTGTATGGATGGTAAAAGAAATGTATAAATTTTCAATTACGTTTTGTGTCAAATTAAGAGTTGTTTGCTGATTTGTGTACTTGATACTGAGAAATGCATTGTAGTCATGTATGCAAGTGTTTTGACTTTACCAGTTGTACGTAATTGTCTAGTCTGATCCCTTATTAACTTCTTTACAGAATTATCATCAAATGTGATGTATGCCTCTCTGTATCTGAATGACTGCAATTCAATCATGCGTAATAAAGATTCTACAAGCTACAACTGCGTATATTAGCCCTAGGCAGAAAGTTTATTCATTATAGACATGCCTTCCACCAACATTCTCTCATTCTCATGTGAATGCACTGTGAGCCTCTGGGAATGTAACGGTGCTGCTGTGCCAAGTGGAAGATTCCTCAGAATGTGAATAAGCTTGTGTTTATCCAAACTGGTAAAGAGAACCATCAGCCCTCATCAGCGTGCTATTGATATCTGAGAACTCGTAGTTCCCAATCCCTTCCTCCAAATCCAGTTCTGTTGAAAACTAGGCTATGATAAGGAGGCACTTGAACAAAGAATTATATAACTTTATGTTAACTTCTCCTACGCAGATTTTAGATTTAATTTTTTTCAACCATCACTGCAAGTTTTGCACTTGATCAGAGGCCTTTTGTCAAATATATTTTTCAACCATTTAGTGTGTCCTGCGCAAACTTTGAATGAGTTTGCATTTGTTGTTATTCCCCATATAACACCATTCCCTTTATGATTCTTATTAACATATTTCTGAGCCTGATCTGGATCAACTGAAGTAAATGGAATAGGATTATTTTCACAGCAAAGCTGCCACTCTTAAACACCTTCAAATATTTTTATTCCTGTCGCTCAGATCGTAAATACGTGTAATATATTCTGTAATATTTTGAGAAAATCAGTGCCTGTTGAACGCAAAAGAAAGACACAAAAATCTTTTCTAGGGAAGATAGTTATAAAGGCCATGTTTACCTGAAAAAAAAATAGATAGTTATACTAAAAATGCAAAGAAATATATGGTACTTGGTGGTGTGGGTGACCATATCGGACGACATTTTAAATTTTCGAAACATTTATCTATTCAAATATTTCCTAATTTACTTCATAATGGAATGCTAAAATCATACAAGAAAAAATAAAGTAGAATATTACATTTATTTAGCTAGATATAACACATTGGTTATGATTTTACGACCCTTGTCGGCCTTCTTGAATTTGGTCAATGTCATCGGCCAGAAAAACTGGAAACAGCTTTTTTTGAGTTCCTTATGATCTAAATGCTTCAAAAAGTACAAGTTTCCAATTTCTATCTGAAAAGCCCACAGGACTACAATAAGGCCATGTACTATCTTGTTTAACCAGGGTTCCTCTGTGCCTCAACTTCTACGCTTGGGACTACTTAAACGGTCAGAGGGGAACAAAAAACATCCTATTTGTGGTAGATTGCAAAGTATTCTTCAAAATTGGAAAAGCGAGACTTTGTTCAATTAACAGGGAATGCAAGAGAAAATTTATTTTAGACTCACTATCAAAGTGATCATACCCTAATTGAGCATTTTGATGATGCCATTAAAGTCATAATGACTTTTATATGATGTGATTTTTTTTTTTTTAACATTCCCGGTCATTTGCTTCGAATCTTTATCTCAACCAAAATAATTTCATATCACTATATGAAACCATTACTTTTAACTGAGTCTTCACTAACAGACAGACTTTAAATGAATATTTTGTTTGAACATTAATTTTCAGTAATTTTCATTCTTTTAGCTGAGAGATGCTCCATCTGTATTCCATAGGGATGTCGTCGAAAGGCGATAAAAATCATTTAATGAATGTTGCCCTTCGTATCATATGTAGTTATCTCATTATACACTGGAAGGCTCCAAAAGATTCATCTGAATTAGGATATGTGATAACATGCGTGTGAACGTGGCCGGATTCACAAACAAAAGAACGAAGCATTATGTTTAACTATTGAAAGTGCTAGGCGGTCTACCGTGTTAGGCATTATATCTTAGCAATAAATGTTTGCCAACGATTGTATAAGCGGATGAGCAACCTGGAGGAGTAACGATGAAGCCACTAGCAACGATAGACATGATGTCTTTTTGGCTTCTACTCTCGATGCCTGGCTGATGATCATACTGGCAATAGTATGGACCTGCAGGGGTCACTTACCTTAGTTACATAGGCACAAAGAACTGGCTCTCCTTTGATGAATCTTGACAATGAATCCTCTATGGATTTAGTCAGCCATGGAAAGAGAAGGCGATAGAATGGTCCCCATTCCCGGGTGTAGCTGGGTGCTAAGAATCTCCAGATTTATAAATACTAAATGAAAACTGAAAATTGGTAATTGGAATGTTAGCACCATGAATCAGATTTGGAAGTTACAGCAAGTGGAGAATGAATTTATGAAATATAGTTTGAATATCTTGGCCCTAAGTGAAACACGTTGTAGGCTATGTGGTGAGGAAATCTTAGACCAAGGTAATATATATATATATGTATATATATATATATATATATATATATATATATATATATATATATATGTATGTACATATATCTGTGTGTGTATTCAGGAAGAACAGATGAAGTTGGAAGAGAAAGGGTAGGAATGATGATGACACCAAGAGGAGAAAGGCATAAACAGAGTTAAGAGCTGTGAATTGTGGATTGTTACTTGCAAAGTTAAAATCAAATCAGTGCAATGGGTGTTATTGTTTGCTATGCACCAACAAATGATTCCCCTGAAGAAAGGAAAGATGAATACCATGAAGAACTGCAGAGTGTAATAGATGAGATCCCAGCGAGAGATATAAAAATTGTGATGGGTGACCTCGATGCTAAAGTTGGGAGGAATAATCTAGGTATAGAGAATTTGATGGGTGTTGAGTGTCTTGGCTAAGTTTCATATGGAAATGGAGCACATTTTATAAGTTTTTGTTCAACAAACGATCTTGTCATGGGAGGTACTCTTTTCAGCACAATGACATCCACAAATATACATGGATTCGACCATGTGGAAATTACAAAAATTAAAATGATCACATAGCCATTAATAAAGAGAGAAGGAGGACTCTGAGAAATGTAAGAAGCTATAGAGGTGCAGATATTGGTAGTGATCACCAGCTCCTCATTGCCACACTGAAATTAAAAATGAAAGCACCCATCAGAAATGCAGATTGAATACATGGGTTTGATACAACTAAGCTTCTAGAAGATGAGCACTGAAAAACATTTGCAATTGATTGTAGGAATCGATTTGCTGTCTCAGAGAGTTTAAGAAACAAAGAGCAGACAATTAACGAAGAATGGTGTGATATTAAAATCATATATATTAGAAACCTATATCAGTCAGTTGGTAGTAAAGTTTCAGGATATGCAGTTACAAGGAGAAAGCCATGGGTGTCAAATGATACTTGGAATAGTATAAAAAGGAGACCAAGACAGAAATTGATGGTTGAAAATTTTCGAGGAAGTAATTGAAATTACAAGGTACAGCATGCTAAGTATTCCAGTATTGATAGTGAAGTTAAAAGAAAATCCATGAATGAATGAAGAGAGTATTTAGACAGGAAAGCAGATGAGGTTGATAAAGCTATGAATTCAGGGAGTGGTTATAGTGTAAGCATTTCGCATAGAATTATCAATGAGATCTCTACGTGGCTAAAGAAGAATCATATACCCATAAAAAAGAGAGAGGAATCTGTTATACCAACAGAAGATGAAGAAAGGCAACGTTGGATGGAACTCTTTAGTGAGGTCAGGACTGGTAGATATAAGGAGAAGAATTTGATTGATATACCTGAGCTGAGGAAGACCTTGATGTTCCCATGAATGAGTTCAGTGTGTTTGAAGTTGAAGGTATCATTAAAAAACTCAAGAGTTGGAAAGCCACTGGATATGATAGAATAACTTCTGAGATGATATTGGCCAGAAATGAAGTTACTCCCAGAAAACTTGTAAGATTTATTTTGTAGAATATGGCGTGAAGAGCAAAACCTGAAGATGGGAGCTAGCAGTGTTGGTGAAAATGGCAAAAAAAAAGGAGATCTGACTGATTGCAATAATTACAGTGGCATCACACTTACGTCAGTTGTCATGAAAATATATAGTATGGTCATTCTAAAGAGACTAGAGAAAAAGATTGATGAAAAGCTGAGAGATGACCAAGCAGGATTTAGAAAAAGTAGTTGTAGGCCTACTGACCAAATTTTTATTTTAAGACATGTACAGTAATGAGTAGAATATAGAAAGCCACTTTTGATGGCATTTGTGTACTATGAAAAAGCCTTTGATAGTGTGTACCAGTCAATTCACATGAATATGTGAATTTGATTAAGTCTATTCATGAGCATAGCAAGTTCAAAGTTAATGTTAGTGAAGTCCTATCAAATTAATTTCTGGTGAACAGTTGAATACTGCAAGGAAATGTGTTGTCACCTATGTTGTTTATCCTCTTTATGGATTTTGTAATGTATAGAACAGTTGGGGATGGTGGAGAGGGATTGGAATGGATTGGTAATAGGAAATTAGCTGATTTTGACTATGCTGATGATGCTGCCCTTATTAGCGGAACACAAGATCTGCATTGCTTGCTTACCAGAATGCATGAAATACCACAGGAGTTTGGGCTAAAGACAAATAGAAGAAAGACAGAGATGATGATAACGGAATATGCAATAGAAGATGAAATATCATTGGAAGGAGAAAGTACTAATTAGGTAGAATCATTTAAATATTTGGGAACTATGATCTCTAATACAGGGTCTTTAAAATTGGAGTTTAATGAAATATTGAAAAAAAGCAAATCGGACAATGGCTACGTTAAGAAAAATTTGGAAATCAAATCGCCTGAGATTGTTTATAAAAATCAGGCTATATTTCAGTTTAGTGAGATATGTGTACTGTATGGACATGAGTTATGGTATAATAATTGAACAATATCCAACAGATTTAGTAGATTTGAGAATAAAGCCCTTTGAAGAAAATTTGGAGTTAGATGGCAGGATAGGATTAGAAATGAAACTATAAGAGAGATTACTCACTTGCCATATGTGGATGAGATCATGGTGAGGGGTAGATGGAGATGGTTTCCGAATGTTCTTCACACACCCCGAGAGAGATTAGTTCACCAAACTTTTAACTGGGCTCCCCGAGCCATTAGAAGCGTTGGAACACCCAGGCCTACATGGCTGGGGATTATGAAGCATGAAGAAGGAGATGATGATGATGATTGAGAGTCAAACTTGAAATAGAAAACAACAATCGAACTAGTGAGACTGAAAACAGTCACTTGGAAACGTCAACTATATTCCATCCATGGATGTCCTATTCATCGTAGATTATTTCTGTTCTTTCATTTTATTTTTCGTATTTTTCCGCTGGCATAAATAGCAGAAAATAACCTTTAGTTATTAAGGCAACTAATCGTATCTATCCGATGTTTAATTCTAAAATTGGTTTGCTGTTACTGCTGCAATTCTTTTCAATTTACTCATATTCTCTTTAAGAATTTCAGCACAGTTTTTTCATTATTTCTGCCATTGAAATGGATCAAATAAAACTCACAAAATTGAATATATCTTTTTCCAATCATCAGCATTTAAGTCCATTTTGTCAAAAGCATCTAAGTTTAAAGACTAGGCCAACTCCCCTTACTTTAAACTTTCTCCCGTTTGGAAAAATAAGATCTTGATTTTCAGGAAATCGGTTAATAAGATCATTCTCTTCTTCGTTGTCTTTCGTCAAAAATTCAAAAGGATTTGTAACAATTATTTTTTCTACTCTGATGACTTCAGACAGGAATTAATGTGCGAGCTGCAGAATACCTCGCCCAGTAACATTTGAACTCTGCATGATTGGCACATGGTTAATTAGGGACTTCCTGTTGGTTCACACATCCCTGTTCGCTTCGCGAAAACAAATATTCCAAAAGCACTTGCAATCACCGGCTGCAATCACCAGAACTCAGGGTGTGCAATCAACAATGCATATCGCTTCCTCCACTTCCGGCCAACTTGTGATTCCGAATCGAAATCCCTCCCGACGACTCATATGCAATTTCGATTCTCGTCCATTTTTCAAACTTTCAAGGGAGCGAGTGATTGCTAACGACGCGTCTCTTTTGCTTGCATTTCACGACAAGTGTTGCACACGATATATTTCCATCATCCGAGAATTGTTTTAGATTACTCGAGTGTCCTGGCAGAATTATAGCAGTATTGGGGCAAATAGATTTTTCAATTTCCTCTCCATCTGTTCACTTGAAATAGATTTATCTTTGACGATGTTTCTTTATTCATTATTCTGAATAACCTCATGTCTTTATTCCATCCACATTGCTATATAATCAATATTTACTCAAGTATATTTACCTTTCGATTTTGTTGCTTCCTGGAGCTTTGAAAGGAAACTAAGAATAAAAGTAATTGTCAATAGATTCTAAAAGAAAACGTCAGGTAACAGGAAACTTAAGTTAAAATTCTAACCTTTCCTCGTCTGTGAATCGTGTGAAAGGATTTATAATTTTCCTCTTACAGGAACATTCATGTAACTGTCATGGATTCTGGCCAAGTTTGTGTCACTTGGGAACGCGAATGATTACAATTTCAGAGAGTATTCGCCAGAGAGCGTCGGAAGAAGAAGTAGAAGAAGAGGAACATGAAGAAGGAAGAGGAGAGGGAGAGGGAGTAGAATAAGAAGGAGGCGGTTCAATAAGGGAAGTTCCTCTTAGATATAAATGCATCGCTTGCTGCCGAATGTAAGTGGCGAACCTTCCGTTTTCATGGAAATGTTCGCCCCTTACCGTAGGTTTTCCAGCCAATGGTGTCCCCGTTGCGACATCATGAAGGCCTTTAATGTGGGTTTAAAACGGTCGCAGATCCTCATTTGGAGAGACTCCAAGAGCACCTCCGGGAAGTCATTTACTCGGGCGTTTTTGACAATTTCCGAAAATGTCTGCATCCTAAATCGTTATTTGACTGCATCTGTCTCTATGGGTAACTTACGTGTCATCATTGTCTGGGTCACTGAAAATGTCTTACCCCTAAAATTCTCTTTCTATGGATTAAAACCTCCAATAGAAAATTAAAAGGGGAATCTAAAAAACGCTTTTATAAATTTTCCATTTATATTATAGTCGTACATGGTAATGAGATGTGGGAGCACACATTTCGCCATTATTCTAATAATGGTTATAAGAAATGATTTCTGGAAATGCTAGAATTTTCAGGAAGTCATCTTTAACTCACAGTTTGATAGTAGAGGGAGTTAAACACACTGTATCCATAAAGAATCATACCCAAAACTCAAATGACGCAGATAATATCTACAGAATTAGTTGTTATTTATCTATTTCTACACACACATACATATATATACAGTATATATATATATATATATATATATATGCATATGTGTATATATATATATATATATATATATATATATATATATATAGATAGATAGATAGATAGATAGATAGATAGATAGATATATATTATACAATGGCTCCCGGGTCTATGAACCAAACATATAATATTATATATATTACGGCTGGCAAGCTAAACAACCTCTCGAATTCCAAACTCACCTGTTTGCTTTTACACTAAATCTGTTACACTTGGGAATATTAGTACCCGAACTCTGAGACAGTTAAATAACTCCCAGACAGCACTATATAAAACGCTGAATATCCAAAGGTAATTATTCTTAAGAATTATTCAAAACCACCTTTTACTACGATTCTTTTTTAGTATCATTATTATTACTTGCAAGGCTATAACCCTATTTGGAAAAGCAGGATGCTATAAGCCCAGGGGCTCCAACAGGAAACAGAGCCCAGTGAGGAAAGGAAAATTAAGGAAAAATAAAATAATTCAAGAACAGTAATATGAAATCAAATATTTCCTATATAAACTAGAAAAGCTTTAACAAAACAAGAGGAAGAAAAATAAGATAGAATAGTGGGCCCAAGTGTACCCTCAAGCAAGAGAACTCTAACCCAAGAGAGAGGAAGACCATGGCACACAGGCTATGGCACTACCCAAGGGGTACAGGGGCATGAGCGAATACTAATTTAAATGTTGGTGATTGGAACAATACACTCTTTACAAAAATAAATATATTTTCTATAAATTACTACACTTTGAAATAATTTACATAAAAGCAAAATAAATCACTCGAAATATCAACTCTGAACAAAGCTTAGATTAAGACAAAAATGTTATAAGCTGAAAATTATATAATTACCTAACTTGAAATATATCTGAATAAACCTTAGACTAAGACAAAAGAAATAATACTAATAGAAATTATACAATCCCTTCTTTCACTTGAAAATAAATCTGAATACAATATTTAAGATAGACCTAAGGCTCCCCCAAACCCCATCTTTAGCTCACAAGGATGGTGAGGCTGCAGCAACCAAAGGAACAAACGAGTTTGAGCAGGAATCAAACCCAAGTCTAGTAATCACCAGTCAAGGACATTACCACATAAGCCATCACATCCCTAACCTAGTATTATAAAAAAAGGGTTCCTCAATATCAACGCAAGAAAGACACAAGCCTGTGTTTTCCAACAAAGACACAAGCCTGTGTTTTCTACCTAAACAACTGCTTGACAAACAAAACACTGAACATAAAATGGGGAAGTGACAAAATTGAATCAAATAACTCGCCTGTGTATCTTGGTGTAACTCTAGACAGGACACTCTCCTTTAAACAACAGGTGGAGAAGCTAAAGAAAAAGCTGTCGAGTCGTAATAGTTTGTTGACTAAGCTGGAAAGCTCACATTGGGAAGTTGACCCTGTTACCTTGAAGCAGTCTGCTGTTCAACAGCCAAATAGTGTTCTCCCATATAGTCCAGGTCTTGCAGTGCTCAGAAGGTTGACTCTGAACTCAACAAAGCCTGTCGCATCATCATAGCAACATAAAATCAACACCCCTTCCAACCCTCTGTAAGCTTGCAGGAATGTCTCCACCAATTATAAGACGTGAAGCAATCAGTAAAGTAGAGAGAGAAGCAATTGCTTGACAACAGACACCATCTCCACTACCACCAAGTGGAGCAGCTAAGATTGAAATCATGTAAGAGCTATATGACTGTCGACTGCATTGGCAATGAATCTTTATTGACCTACAGATTGAGATGATGGACTGAGACTGAACATCACAGTGAATCCATCCCTCACCTAAGTGAAAATCTCCCCAGTGGCATTTCATTCAGCCAAAAAGATTGGGTTGTACTCAATCATGCTAGAGCAAAGGTTGGAAGAGCTGGGAATAATTTGCTCAAGTGGGGACACTCTGAGTGATCAGTGCACCTGTGGAGAGCCCATCCAATATATGAATTACATACTCCAAGGTTGCCCAAGAGCTCCTAGCTGTTCTGATGATGATCTTTTAGAAGCTGACCAAACTGCTCTCTATTGGCTATTTAGGTGGAAGGATAAGATATGATGATCTTTCCAGGAAACCCTAAACCTGTATATTTCTAATTATTTCTTACATGTTATCTATTATGTTTGTACCCTAAAGCCTTAATAAGAAGAATTCTATGTAATAATGAATTTATATGAAAAATAATCACTCTCTCTCTCTCTCTCTCTCTCTCTCTCTCTCTCTCTCTCTCTCTCTCTCTCTCTCTCTCTCTCTCTCTCTCTCTCTCTCTCTCTCTCTCTCTCTCAGCATATAATTTGTATCCACATACAACAAGCATAAAATCTCCCGACTATTGCAAGATACAATACAATCAAATAGATAGATATATTATATTCTCAATAAATCCTCACTACAAATGAAAAGCCTAATATCATGAATAACACATGACTCACCTTTGCCTGATCTCTACCAAATGGATGATAGAGGCACGTGAGTACTGGCTCGTTCTTCTTTGTCTAAAACCCAGTTTTTCAGTTTCACAAAAATGTACTTACAACTTATACATCCGGACGTCAGTCATGTCTGGTGAGTAGACTTTCAGGGCACATGTCGCTGAAGAAGCGAATATATTCGGGGGTGATTTACTCGGATCCATGGTCAATATGCAACAAGTCCTTATAATTTGATGGTTCTTTGTAGAAATGGACAGCAAGAGAAAAAGGTGGAGGACACAAAAGAACATTCTCCCGCAGGGTTCTCTACTGACTCATATTTTGTTTGATATTTATATAAATGACCAACCAGAGTTTCAGTATATACAACGATTCATATATGCAGGCAACGTATGCACTGCCACACAATCATGATCCTTTGAAGAAATAGAGGAGTGACTATCAAGAGTTTTATTATCTCTCTCAGTATATTATATAAAAAAAAGGCACCTCAATGCAAACCTCAGCAAAATGCAGGTGTGTGCATTCCACCTGAATAATCACGAAGCTAACTGGGAACTAAAGATCTTATGGAAAAAAAAAGAGTTAGATACCCACTAATATCCAGTATATCTAGGTGTTACTCTTGACAGAACTCTTAGCTTTAAAAAACACAAACTAAAGAAAAAAAATATCAATAATAAACAATCTGCTTAGCAAATTAACCAACAGCAGTAGTGAGCAGATCCGAAAACCTGTAATCAAACAACTCTAGCAGTCTACTATTCTACTGCAGAATACTGTTCATCAGTGTAAGAAAGATCATGCCAGGCAAAGAAAGTGAATCCAGAGCTTAATAGAACCTGTCAAATAATCACTGGTACATTAAAGGCAACACCTCTACCATTTCTTTAAAGACTGGCCAGTATTACACCACCTCTAATTTGATGAGATACGATTACCAAAAATGTAACGGTCAAACCGATGAATGATTCAAGGCAGCCACTCCATGAACATCAGGCAACAAGACAGTGACTAAAACCAAGAAAACGTTTCATGGCCGTGAAGGGTCCTGAACATCTAAACCGTGCTGCCTACAGATTGATGCAATGGAGGGAGAGTGACTGTAATTCAACTAATGGAGCATTTCATAACACTAGTGAACACCTACCTTGTGGAGCGTCCCTTAACAGAAAGGAGTGGACCACCTTTAATAGAGCAAGATCCAATGTCAAGAAAACAGATGTTCTCAATGTTGATTGCCCCTGAGGTGAATCGCCCCAGACCATTATTATCATTGTTATTATTATAATTATTATTATTATTATTATTATCATTATTATTATTATTATTATTATTATTATTACTAGCTAAGGTACAGTCATACTGAGACCTGTATGTTCTGATATAGATCTACCGGAAGCAAATGACAGATAAGATAAGATATGATAACCAATGAGCGTACCAAATTTAAGCTTCTTCCACACACATATGTCATCTAAAGGAGCGTCGTGGCAGGGTGTCACACCATCAAGTATTTGGGTCAAGACAGAGTAATGGTGCTTTATAATCTGCTAAATGCTATTCTGAATAGTAAAAGGATTCCAACTGCCTGGAGGATGAGTCTTCTGATCCCTATAGAGGGATAAAATTACTATCTTTTATCATCAAAATCTGGGAGAGAATCATAGATGGAAGACTGAGAGGATTGGTGTAGGTTTCGGACATCAAACAAGATTTCATGACAGGCAAGAGCACAACAGATGCAATATTTTCTCTACTACAACTAAGAGAGAAATATAGAGAAGGAAGAAAGAACTTGTATATGATATTTATTGATCTGGAAAAGGCATATGTACCACGAAAAGAGATTTGGAGAAGTTTGAGGGCCCTAGGAATACCAGAAGTATATGTAAATCTGGTCAGGGATATGTATGAAAATTGTTCAACAATGGTTCGATGTGAAGTGGGAGACTACATAGTATTCAATATATAGGCAGACCTTCACCAAAGGTTGGCCTTAAGCCCATTTTTTCACTTTGTTGCTACATGTACTCACAGATGATCTGAGACGTAAAATCACTTGGAATACTGTATGCCAATGATGGTTTATTTTTATATGCAACTGATGATGAAGAACTAAATATTACAGCAGATGGATAGAGGAACTGTTTGGAAGAGCGATCCGAGAAGAAATAGAATCAAGACTAGGAATAGGCTGCGAATTTGAGGAAGCAAAAAGGGAGAGACGGGTAGATCTTGGGATCGATTGGCATAAGTTGGAAGAGGTAGAAAGTTTTAATCACCTGGGTTCTTTGATCAAAAATACAGCAGACCTAGATGGAGATTTGAGTGGAAGGATACAATCAGGGTGGAAAAGCTGGAGGAAATGTAGTTAGGGGTTTTGTGATCGTGGGATAGAAGATTCAGCGCCAAGTTGTGAGACATGCAATGTTGAACTCATCCAAAACATGGACAGCTAAGAGGAGAGATGAGAACAGGATTGATGTAACTGAGATGAGGATGTTAGGATGGCAATGCGGACTTACTAGAAACGATAAATTTAAGAACAAACATGTAAGAGGCACTCTTAAAATAGCATCAGCTTCAACCAAAGTGAGAGAAAGTAGACTGATATGGTATGGACGTATAAAGAGACGAGAGGAAGACCATGTGATAAAGATGAGGAATATGGGACTATCTGGTTGGAGAGGGTTAGGTAGACCAAAATTATGATGGATTGACTGGGTGGAGAGAGATATGAGGAAGTTGGTATTAAGCGAGGAAGATTGGCTGGACCGAAAGAAATGGAAGAATGTGTTGAAGAACCATTACAGCGACCCCAGAGACAAGCTTGTAGAGAAAGAAGCAGAAATATATATATATATATATAAATATATATATATATATATATATATATATATATATATATATATATATATATATATATATATATATATATATATATATATATAATTTCATATATACTGTACATATATATATAAATATATCTATATATATATATATATATATATATATATATATATATATATATATATGCAATATATATATATATATATATATATATATATATATATATATATATATATATATATATATATATATATATACACCATCGGCCGTGACTGTGGAAATTCTTTCCACGCTGTACTTTATTTACCCCGTTATTCCAATTTCTATTTTTCATCTGGTATTCTCCAAGTTTTAAGCACCCATTTTTTTCCTTTGTAACCTTCATTCGTTATACCTTTAATACTCATTCGTGATCAATATTGCCCTATACTGTTTTTCACTCCTCTTTTGATAATTTTATTTCAGTTTCTTGAGCGTTTTAGCGATACAAAGTGCCGATAATTTAAAAAAGAAAAATGGTGCGCTTGGTTGCGTTCTGTTCCAAATTCTGTTTAGCTAGGATTGTTGACTGTATCAGCCGGTGAACACCACTTAATTCTTTGTATGTATTTGATTTTTCAGGCCAGACCTCAGGATTTCTTTGTAATATTTCCCCTGGAGCTGTAAGAATACTCCTTGCACCTATTAAATAATGAGTTATATTTATGTTATTGTAGATCAGTTTTCTTATCATTACAATTATAATTATTATTGGTATAGTATTAATAATTATTATAGTAATGATTATAATATTATTATTATTATTATTATTATAACAATATATGAGTTTAGTAGAAAAGTTGCCGAGTGAAGACGTGTTTCGCAGAGCTCTGCTGAATTCTCGTCCTGATCTGTGTTTTAGTGTATATTTATTTGTGAAATCTTTGAAAAATATTACTTAATCTCATGCAGAGACTAAAGTGAGAAGTAAAATTACATTATGGCTGGTTAACCCCTGTATGGATCTGCGAGGGGAACCTAAAAAAGGTGGATAGGTTATACCACAGGAAGTGTGTGTTTACAGAGGAAAACATCAGTGAAGAAGACTTGAAAAAAAATTGAAATGGATTTGTCCATATTGCATAGATGAAGCCAGAATAGCAAAGACAATCACATCAAGAATGGAGGAGAATCAAAAATTAAAGACCTTGATATAGATGAACGTGAAGATAAAATTGCTGAATTGGAAAACCACGATGCAGAGCTTATCGCATACACAGCAAATTCCACCCAGACCACTGATCTCACCGAGAACCTTGATAATCGAACGATGAATATGAAATCAATTAAATTAACTCTTCAAACACCGATGAACCCAAAACCAGAGAAAATTACATATTTTGACAAATTTAAGGGGAAAAATATTTACTGGTAATAAACTCTACTAAAGCATCAGCTAAAATCACTGATAGAAAAAATGGGGTTAAACATGCGCTTGAAAACATTCCATTTCTTAATACGAGGTCAACTTCAATTGGAAATATTGTTGTAAACTCTGCTGATGAAAAGATCAGAGAGGAATCAGCAGACGAAGAAAATTGGAAAAGCAAAACCTAAAATAATGATATGCAATATACACAATAATGAAGATGAAGTAGTAAATACTTTGATTCAAAGAAATCGCTGCCTGGACCTTATCTAATATATGAAAAAGAAAGTAAGTTCGGTCTTCAAGAAAAGTACTATGTGCTGAAATATGATCCTGAAGTTCGGAGGGCTATTCATGATAATGGGGACAAAGTTTTGTTTACGATGGGGTACTTATAACATACGTGATAGGTACCACGTGATCACCTGCTACCACTGTCAGAGGTATGGATATCTTGAAAAAGATTGCGAGTCTAAGAATGATGATAAAGTCTTCGGGAAATGTTCAGGTAAACATTCTCCCAAAGGAGTGTAATTAAAAAATGGCAAGGTATATCAACTGCACAAAGTTAAACAAACCAAATGACCACAAAGTACATTCTACAGATTGTAAAGCTTATGACTTGGAATTGAAAAGACTGGCAGAAAATACTGACCATGGATACTAAGGATGTTTTAAAATGTGGCTATGTAAATATACAATCTGTTGGTAATAAAACTATTCAAATTCGATAATATCTAAATAAGAAATATTTGGACATACTAGTATTATCTGAAACATGGTTAAATAACTTTGACAGGGCTAAGATCGCTGAAATGACCCCTACACACACGCTTTCTTTCATATTGCCAGAGAGTGCAGGTCATGTGGAGGGGTCGGGCTCTTCATTCATAAGGGTTACTCAAATCTCAAGATGTTTAAAAGAACTAGTGTAACAAGCTTTGAATATATAGAAATAAACTTTGTGCACAAAAACAAAAAAATATCCATCGTAATAGTTTACAACCCTCCGAGAACAAATACTAGTATCTTCTTTGCAGAATTCAGTGTAGCCTACTCATTAAGATGATTATCATGGGAAAAATTAATTAGTTACTTGTGAAGACTTCAGTCTTTGGACGGATGACACATCAAATCTTGATGCTTCAGCATTCAGTGAGTTATTGGAATCATGTCAATTGGTGAATAATGTTGACTCTTCAACTATTTCGACTGGTCATACGTTGGACCTGATTTTAAATGATGGAATGAATAACATTGCCTCTGATATAAATGTAGAGGAGAAGTGCAGTATCTCTCCAGTGCACAAACTTATTATAAACATTTAGACTACCTCTACAGAAACAGGCAGTGGTAAAGAAAATAAACTTATGACATAGATGAGACTTCTCTCCTTTTGCATTTATTGAAGAAGTTACAAAGAAAATAAATGATGTTATCAACATTCCCTGCGATCATGATAACCAACGTCTGCTGGGAGCTATGTGTGTTGACTACCTTACGACCACTTATAATAGAGTGAGTGTGCTCACTGATGGAAAAGACTATAACTGTTAAAGACCAATCTCCTTTGTTTGGTGGAGAGACTTTAGTGAAAAAAGGGGAAAAAAGATGTAGAGAAAGAAAGTGGAATCGGTTGTAAACTAAAAGTACATGGGTAGAATTCAAAATTGCAATGTGCTAATATAATTACCTAGTAAGCGGGAAAAAAGGCAAGTACTATATAAGAAAGGCCCGAGAAGAATCAACAGACATGAATGAAATATATCGTCTCCTAAATGGTGTAATGGGAAATGTTAATGAAAAAAAGGTTACCAGAAGGGTACAGTGACCAAGAACTATCAAAAAATTTTCTATTATTCTTTAGAAACAAAATATAAAATATAATTAGATAATTTACATATATTCAACATCAGATTAGTGCTACGCTAGATTATTATTATTATTATTGTTATTATTATTATTATTATTATTATTATTATTATTATTGCTTGCTAATCTGCAAACCTAGTTGGAGAAGCAGCAGGATGCTATAAGCCCAAGGACTCCAACAGAGGAAACTGCCCCGTGAGGAAAGGAAATAACGAAACTACAAAAGAAGTAATTAAAAATCAAAATGGAATATTTCAAGAACAGTAACAACATTAAAATAAATATTTCATACGTAAACTATAAAAACTGAAAAAAGACAGGAAGAGAAATAAGTGTACCCGAGTGTACCCTCAAGCAAGAGAACCCTACCCCAAGACAGTGAAAGACCATGGTACAGAGGCTATGGCACTTTCCTAGACTAGAGAACAATGGTTTGATTTTAGAGTGTCCTTCTCTTAGAAGAGCTGCTTACCATAGCTAAAGAGTCTTTTCTACCCTTACCAAGAGGAAAGTAGCCACTGAACAATTAGAGTGCAGTAGTTAACCCTTTGAGCGAAGAAAAATTGCTTGGTAATCACAGTGTTGTCAGGTGTATGAGGACAGAGAAGAGTATGTAAAGAATAGGCCAGACTATTCGGTATGTATAGGCAAAAAGAAAATGACCATTACCAGAAAGAAGATCCTCTGTAGTACTGTTTGACCTGTCAAAAAAACAAATAACTCTCTAGCGGTAGTATTTCAACGGGTGGCTGGTGCACTGACCAACCTACTACCTATAAAATTAACGAGATTCAATATCATAACACAAGACAATTTCACTAGGATTATCAAAAGAGCAAAAAAAACAAAATGTGCGATCGATCCAATGCCAATATCTGAAGTAACTGGAGAAAGAAACTTTTCTAGCCTAGTGATATAATTACGAGAATAGCAAATACAAGCATCGATGAGTGGAAGTTTCCCAAATCTGAGAAAATAGGTTCTAAAAAGTGATCTATATTATCAGGAATTAAGCTCGTATAGATTTATTTCAAAAGTGCAAGAATACGTAATTCTTGAACAACTAATTAGTCACTTAGAAAAAAAAAAACTTTGCCAGACAATCGGACTGGTTACAGAAAATCATACTATACGGAGACGGCTATCTGTTCTGTTGTATATGATATGCTTGGAATGATCGAGGAAAACAAATGTGTTATTTCAATATCACTTGATCTTAGTGCTGCCTCTGATACAGTTGGGCATGAACTGCTACCAAATTATCCATGGTCCATCGGCATTGAAGATCACGCTTTTTAATACCAAAAAGACTACTTGGTTGACAGAAATTACTGTTTGCAAATTGAAAACTCTTATTCATCACATGAAACTTTAAACAGAGGGGTATCTCAGGGGAGTGCACAAGGCCTAATCTTATTATTCTGTATCTATGCCATTGGTCTGTCGAAAATACTACAAAGGCATAAAGTGAAGTTAAAACTATTTGCAGATGAGACGCACTTTTACCTTTCCTAAAATTATATAGATGACACTACTGAAACTCTAAGCCGAATTCTTGCCAGTGTTAGGGAATGGATGGCAATCAAACAACTAAAATTGAATGGAAATAAAACTGAGATTATGGTGGTTTGGGAAGAAAAACAGCCTAAGAATCTTGGGTGATAATCAAATAACCAAATAACTACTCAGCCCCGATATCTAGAAAAGTTTGTTGTTTAGCCGTATCTCTTGACTGTAACTTGTCTTTCAATGCCCAAATAAATAACGTAGTAAAAACTGCTGATTATCCTCTTAGAAACATTGCTTTTATATAGAGGTACCTGGATAAACATTCTGTAAAGAAACTTGTGATAAATTGTTATTACTAGGATTCACTACTGTAACTCCAACTACCGAAGTTTACCAAAAGTACGTTCAGCGTAAGAAATTACAAAACATGATAAACAGAGGAGCAAGGCTGAATTCTGTGATTGTTAAATCATTTATTCTTATGGCACTTCAACACTAATATTGATATAATGCAGTGTATTTCAATTCTATTCTAACACTCTCTCTCTCTCTCTCTCTCTCTCTCTCTCTCTCTCTCTCTGAGTTGTATTTGTGTGCCGGTGAAGTGAACACTTGTGCGTCCCTAAAAATATCCTGATTTAACGCGGATAACAAAAAGGCTATCGAGTGAAATATAGCTACAAGTTTTCGTGAATAGTCGGTGATTAGTTTGAGGGCAGAAAAGTGAGATAAATCGTCGGCATAGGATAGTTATCTTGTGAATTAATAAAAATCTGATCAAGATGGCATTGTATAACACAGGCAACTCGTGGAGAGACATCGCTGGAGTCAGCAAAGGCAAATTTCATGAGTTGGCGAAACAGGAGCTCGACCGATTGACAACAGATGTCACTAGCAGCTCCAACCAGTGTGACGGAAAAATATTCGCAAACATATTGAAACAATATGATCCAATAGACTGGAACAAATCTGCGGAAAACATCAGTAAAATAATTGAAGAAATTCCAAAGAAGATCCAAGTGTTAAAGAGACTTATAAAGAAAGTCTACATCAATCAACACATTCCATCAAAGAACAATAACAAGTCCAATATGGTGAATATGCTGATTGATGCATTGGGAAAAAGAATGCCAAAATGGTGTAATACATGTAAGATATGGTATTCCATTAATAATCCTCAACAACTGATTAGAAAATGTAATGCCTGTAATGTTCCAACACACCCCACATGTGCTGAAATACAGCAAAAAATAAAAAATAGAGACACAAAGGTATTCTGCTCAACATGCTTAGTCTGGATAGAAAATATAATTAAGTCGAGACTAAAGCTGCAATTAGTTGAAGAAGAAGAAGAAGAAGAAGAAGAAGAAGAAGAAGAAGAAGAAGAAGAGAAAAATGAACAGGATATGTGTAAGGATGCAGAGGAAATCATTGATATAACTTATGATGCCATCCAACAGCATACTTATGAAGAAATAAATTATCAGATGGAAACAAATAATAGACCCAAGAGACTCTACCCGGACCTACATACTTTTAGGGAAGAGCAAGAACAAGAAAAAAAAGAAAAGAAAGATATAGTCTGTAATAGGCTGAAAAGAGGGAATTGCAAATTTGGCGAAAGATGCTACTACAAGCATCCAAAGATATGCCATAATTATGAAATATATGGTAAATGTGCGTATTTAGACGGATATGGAGACGAATGCAGAGATCTCCATCCAAAAATATGCAAAACCCTAAAAGAAGGAAAAGGATGCAGTTTCAACAAAAAATGTCGATATATGCATCCTGCAACTATGAATGAGAGTAAGAATACTCAGCAAACTGAAAAGAAAAACAAAAATTAAACAAAAAAAGAAACAAAAAAGCAGGCCGCGTATATACCGCACTATGCACCAAAAAAGGCATTTCAACCTAAATCTCCACAAATAGAGCCCAACTACAAAGAATGCATATATAATGCCAGGGGTTAGTGCAGATATGGGGATAATTGCAGGTTTACACACAAAAATAAGTATGAAGGCGAAAGAACAAATATTATGGAAAAGTTGGATTTTTTAATGGCAGAATTCCGAGAAATGAAGAAAAGAACATCATATCAGAACAGGAAGGAAGCATGGGAGAATCCATATTATTACCAATATTAAATAATGGAAATGAAACACAAACCATAATAGTGATGAATGCACAGGGTTTAGTCACGAGTAACTCTAAAAGGAAAATAGAGTTCCTAGAAGAACTAACCCAAATTGAAAAAATAGATATATTAAATATAAGTGAAACATGGTATTCCCAAGAGACTGGCAGTGATGACCAGATAAAGGGTTTCCAAACTTATAGATCAGACAGAAAAAATAGGAATCAAGGGGGAACCGCAATATATGGAAGAGACATAAAACAAGGAAAAGTCTGTGAAAAATACAGCAACACAGAATGTGAATTGATTGCGGTAGAATTTGAATTTGAAAAACTAGTGAATATTGTAGTTTACAGACCCCCAAATACTAAGGAGTTTGACATAATAATAGAAAAAAATAGATGATATATGTAGAAACCATAAAGACTGGAATATACTCCTATCCGGAGATTTTAACTTTCCTTTCGTGGATTGGAAAGAACGGATAGAAGAAAGTGGTTGTATGTATACATATAAAAAAGAGAGTAATAGTAGCGCAGAAGATAAGAGGCAATTTGAAAAGCTTCAAGATATGCTATTAGAACATAATATGCAACAAATAAACCACATTCCAACAAGAAAGGAAAATGTCCTAGATCTAGTATTTGTGAATGAGGTGAATTATGTAAAAGAAATAATAGTGTATAACACGGGAATTTCAGACCACAATGTCATAGAATTGATAGTTCATTCCAAAGCAAGTGATCACAGAATTAATAAAAGCACAAAACTTTGGGAAGGATATGGAAAATATAATTTTTACAGTAAGAATATAAAATGGTCAGAAATAAATGAAGAACTGAATAAAGAATGGAAAAATGTATTTATAAGTGATAATATACAGGTAAATACAGACATACTGTACAAAATACTGGAGAAAATTGTTGAAAAATATGTACCGAAAAAAAAACAATAAACAAAAGACGTGCATACCAAGAGACAGAAGGATCTTATTTCAGAAAATTAGAAAGTGGAAGAAAAATCTTGCAAAAGAAAAAAATGTGTGGAAAATGAGGGAAATAAAATGTAAGATAGAAAAGGCAGAACAAAAGATCATACAGTCGAAAGAAAATGAAAAAAGGGACTTAGAAGAAAGGACACTTCAAAATATAAAAAGAAACCCCAAAGTACTTTACTCCTATGCAAAAAAGATGAATAAAGGGAGAATAGAAATAGGCCCTCTAAGAATTGAAGGACGGCTAACGAATGAAAAAAAGGAAATATGCAACATATTAGCAGAAAAATATAAGAGTGAGTTCACGCCAAGAATTGCGAATGAGAATAATGAAACAGAAATGAGAGAAGAAAATGTTGAATATCTAACGGATATAGATATTAATGAAGCAGATATTGTCACGGCTATAAACGAAATTAAAAATGGATCGGCAGCCGGACCAGATGGAGTTCCAGCGATTTTGTTAAAAAAACTGCAAACACTATCGCAAAGCCGCTTGCAATACTGCTAAGACAGAGTGTAGATATGAGCGAGATATATGTTAAACATAAATTAGCTTATATAACCCCTATCTTCAAAAGTGGATCAAGACTAGAGGCAAGCAATTATAGACCTGTTAGTCTAACATCACATATTATGAAAGTGTATGAGAGGGTAATAAAAAAGAAAATAATGAACCATTTGGTCAAAAATAATTTGTTTAATATGGGTCAACACGGTTTCGTACCTGGAAAAAGTACACAGACCCAACTGATAGCACACTATGAAAACATATACAATAATATGATAAATGAAAAAGACACAGATGTGATCTATCTAGATTTTGCAAAAGCCTTTGACAAGGTAGACCATAACATATTGGAGAAAAAAATGAGAAAGCATAATATTGTGGGAAAGATAGGAAAATGGGTAAAAGAATTCCTGCAAAACAGAAAACAGATAGTGGTTGCAAATGACGAGAAATCAGATGAAGCCCAGGTAATATCTGGTGTGCCCCAAGGTACGGTATTAGCTGCACTGCTATTTGTTATTATGATCTCAGACATAGACTGTGATGTTGAAAACTCCGTAGTGAGAAGTTTCGCCGATGACACAAGAATAAGTAGAGAAATTACTTGTGATGAAGATAGGAACTCACTACAAAGAGATCTAAACAAAATATATGAATGGGCGGAGATAAATAGGATGGTATTTAACTCCGATAAATTTGAATCAATAAATTATGGAAACAGAGAAGGAATGGTGTATGCATACAAGGGACCTAATAATGAGACAATCACAAACAAGGAAGCAAATAAAGACCTTGGTGTAATTTTAAATAGGAATATGTTATGCAACGACCAAATAGCAACACTGTTGGCTAAATGTAAAGCAAAAATGGGAATGTTATTCAGACACTTTAAAACAAGAAAAGCTGAACACATGATTATGCTTTACAAAACTTATGTGCGTAGTACACTCGAGTACTGCAATGTGATATGGTACCCACACTACCAAAAGGATATTGCGCAAATAGAGAGTGTACAAAGGTCCTATACTGCTAGAATAGAAGAAGTTAAGGACCTTGACTACTGGGAAAGACTGCAATTTTTAAAACTATACAGTCTAGAAAGGAGAAGAGAACGCTACATGATAATACAAGCATGGAAGCAAATAGAAGGAATTGCTGAAAACATCATGGAGCTTAAAATATCAGAAAGAGCAAGCCGAGGTAGATTAATAGTGCCAAAAAGCATTCCAGGTAAACTGAGAAAGGCGCACAGGACATTAATCCACTACGCACCAGCATCTAAGAAACATATCAGGAGTGAGCGTAGATGTGTTTAAGAATAAGCTCGATAAATACCTAAGATGCATCCCAGACCATCCAAGACTGGAAGATGCAAAATACACCGGAAGATGCATTAGCAACTCTCTGGTGGATATACGAGGTGCCTCACACTGAGGGACCTGGGGGAACCCAAACAAAAAATAAGGCAATAAGGTAAGGCTCTCTCTCTCCTAAAGGTTAACTTTGGACACGGTCCAGATACTAAGGTAATAATGTATACGTAGGCCTACACAAGAATTTTAAAGTTTGAAAAAATAAAAGTTCATTGCACAGGGCTGGCATAATAACATGATACTGCCTCGATATCAACTTGACTTATTTTACTATACGGGCTGCTTTTCTGGTCCTACCGCATACAGCAGGGAACCCCTACTCTCTAAAGGACTTCCATAGTCATTTTATCATATTCGTTCGAAAGCATTTAATATTTCACACCACATATTGTTCGTTTATTGTCAAATCCACACCATCGAAGCACTTAGAGAACAAAAAAGTCTTCAATTTTACCTTGAAAGCCATAATATCTCCAGTCTTTCGAATGTCTAGTACAGGGGTCACTAACCATTGAATATAAATGAACCGTTTATGTAGAGAATCATAAAAATCAGAGCCGCATTGACAAAACCAGTCTACTCAGTAGTGTACTTTAGAAATAACTATATATATATATATATATATATATATATATATATATATATATATATATATATATATATATATATATATATATATATATATATATATATATATATATTTATATATATATATATATATATATATATATTCTTACAAGGCTAGTCTAGTGTAGACTAAATACAGTAGTTTATTCGTGTATTCTATTTATGTTTTCATATGTGCATTGCAGAGGTGAATAGCCAGCTCTTAAGATGGGTTCCTCTCGTGTGGGTATAAGTTTGTTGTGTAAATTGCGTAAGACTTTCGTCGTTAATTTCATTGTATTCTTCATTTAAGACAGTATATGTAAATTTACGTTATTTTTAAGAATTAACTTTTTATTTCACGTATTTTTGTTACGAAGTCTTATGTAACTGTTTGAGAGTGTTATGTGATCCGTGTGGGATATGAACAAGAGCTTATGTAAATGTTTTTTATATTTTTATGAGGTTTTGTGTCATGCTTGTGAGAAAATACGCAAATCTTATTTTTCGATGTGTTTTAGAAGGATTTCAAAAATCGTAGTGTTAGATTGTATCTTTTCTTTTTTATTTCCAAGAACGGTGGGTAGGCAGAGCAGCTGAAAGGGAGAGTTCGTCTCTTGCTATTTTTATCTAGTTGATAACTCTGATGCCCTTAGGCCAACCCCCCACGCCTCCAGATCTATTTAGAATCTTCTGGAAGTAGCTAAGTTTCATATATAAGCGACCTCAGGGATGCATAGATCAGATAGAGAATTAAAGCCTTAAAACATAGCCGTCTCCTCATCTCTCTCTCTCTCTCTCTCTCTCTCACGCCTCTCGTACTAGATCAGTTGTAGAAATAGTTGATTGGAGAATGGTAATTGCATTCATGGGAAATAGTCGAATCGACTAGTTAGGTCGTTCTTACTTTCTGTTTTGTTTTGGTGTTCGGTCATGGACGGAAAGTAAACTGAATGATTGCCATTTGTTAATATTAAATGTAAATGTTTAACTTTCCTCTTTTTGTATTCTAATTGAATTAATTACTTAAATGGTAAATGTATTCCTTATAAGGAAACAGTTTTGATTTCCCGTCTTCATTTTTCAACGATTGTTCGAGAGTATTCGAACGAAGGAAAGAAAACTTGAGTTGTTCTCAAGTTGAATCAAACTGGAAGAGTTAGTTGAGCTCAAGTCGTTACACGATCGTTTTCGGCCGCATCCCTGGATTGTGTGTTCCTTCCGTTAAAAAGTGAACTTATTTAGTTCCTACTGTTATCAAGTATCAAGTTATAGCAACTCTAGTGCAGGTAAGTTGAATAATGAAGACTTTACCCCTTATTCTAACACAGTGTATTGTTTTGAAAGTATTCAGTGAAATCTCAAAGTTTTTGTGTGACAGGTTTTTGCAAACATAGTGAGTATTTATAAAAATTCTCTTAGAGTTTTTGTAACTGGCCCTGTAGAAATGTTAAAAGTATTTGTATCGTTGTCTGTTTATCTATTTTCCTTAAGTATCAAACTTAAATGTTGGTGTGAAATTTAATTTCAAGTGAAACAAGTGATTATATAATTTACATACAGTAAGTATTATTTCTTTTGTTTCAGTCTAAGGTTTTATTCAGGTTTAATATATCGAATTAAGTGATTTTGAAATTCTCAGAGTATAATTATTTCTTTTGTCTTAGTCTAAGGTTTATGCAGATTTAATATTTTGACTCAAATGATTATATAATTTTCAGAGTGTAATTATTTCTTTTGTCTATTTATTCAGATTTAATATTTCGAGTCAAGTGATTATAGAATTTTCAGCGCATATTTGTCTTAATCTAAGTTTTTTTCAGACGATATTTTGAGTGATTTATATCTGTTTTTATAAATTCTTTCAAAGTGTTGTAATTTATATAGAATATATTAATTTTTGTAAAGAGGGTATTATTCCAATCACCAGTGTTTATTTTATGCTCGCTTGTATCTTGTAAAAGAATAGAAGAGGTGGTTTAAATAATTCTTAGTAATAATTGCCTAGTTTTGTTTTGAGTGTACTTAAGACACCTTTGGATATTCAGTGTTTTTGTATAATGTTACCTGGGAGTTATATAACTGTCTCAGAACTCGGGTGTTAATATTTCCAAGCATAACAGATTTAATGTATATGATATTATATTTTGGTTCCTAGACACGGGATCATCTTTTTATAATATATATATATGTATATATATATATATATATATATATATATATATATATATATGTGTGTACACACATATATATATATATATATATATATATATATATATATATATATATATATATATATATATATATATTTATATATATGTACACATATATACTTTTATATATATATATATATATATATATGTGTGTGTGTGTGTGTGTGTGTGTATTTATATATATATATACATATATATATATATATATATATATATATATATATATATATATATATATATATATATATTATATGTGTGTGTGTGTGTGTGTGCACATACGTGTGAATTAAGAAACGTTACAGCTTTCCTATTCGTTTAACAAGGCCAAGAACTTTTTTCCTCTCTTCTTCCCTTTACATCTCTTAGACATTGTGAGACATCAAATCCAGCTGGTCCTGGAGATGTTGAGTTTTCTTGAAGACTAATGAGCTCGTCAGAGTTAATTAAGGTAGACCAAGGAAAGGTTTCTAATTGGAGCAGAACAGCTAAAGTATTCATTGCTCAACCTAAAACAAAATATGAAGTATCAAAAGTCAGCTTGTTTAGCGCCTTAAGACATGTTCTCTGACAGTATAAAGACTTCCCGTTTTACTCTGGTCCTTAGAAATGCATACTCAAATCATGTTTCATACCTTTGTCACTGACATTTCAATTCGATTCTATTTTTGGGTGGCAAAAAGCCGTATCTGTAAGTAGAAGCAAAAATGTGGGTATTTAAGATGAGTTAGAATAAATGTTTGCTGCCACGAATTTTCCTCCAGGAATAACTTAACATATGTGGCATTGAAAGCAAAAGACATTTTAATATTTAGTAGAGTTTTTTATTTTATTTGATAAACATTAGGTCCTGAATTACATAGTCAACAAAAATAATTGTCCAGTTCTTTGAAATGGCTCTCCAAAATTTGTGGTTTCCAAAAGTATTAGAATTTCCTTCATTCTTATCTTGATAACTTTGGGAGCATCCCTAACTATATTACAGTTTTTGCATGATATATTTAAGTAAAAATGGAAAATGTTTGATATCCATGAAATTGAAAAACAAACACCCCTTAGGTTCCGTCAATTTGAAGTTTCTGGTGGAATGATTGATCGTGACATTACCTGTTTTTGGAAGAGATTAGGGGTAGATCTCAATGTAAGGTAAAAATTAATTTCTATTGAACACGGCATTCTGCTGATATATATATATATATATATATATATATATATATATATATATATATATATATATATATATATATATATATATATATATATTACACTGTATGAAAATAATGGCTAAACCTGAATAAGGAACCACGAGTCAATAAGGAAATGCAGTGGAGCTCGTGAGCTAATCGCTGCATTCTCCCCTGACATCAGTGAGAAATATAGAAAACTACGGCAGAATTCACGACTGCAACTGAAAAAGTTAGTAAGGAGAAAGAATTGGCAAAAAAAAAAAAAAAAATATATGAATTATAGGTTGGAATGATGATTGCCTCACAGGAAACCGAAGAGAATTAGTGGATGCCATGCAGAGAAGGAAAATTTTGTTTCTATGCATACAGGAGACTTAATTAAAGGAAGGGAAAAATAGCAAGAAAGCTTGAGGTAAGATATAACGTTTGATATACATAGGAGGATACAAGGAGAAATGGGGTAGGAATTATTTTCCACCCAGATATACAGGAAAATGCCACAGAGGTTCAGTGTATCAGTGACAGTCTCTTGGGCTTAAAGTTTGTGAAATATAAGAGAGTATATTGCATATCATCTTGACATACGCCCCTTAACAAAGGTGTAGTAAAGAGGAGAAGGGAGAATTTTAAGAGCAACTAGAAGAATATTTGTGGAGTTCCAAAATGTTAAATGTCAATATTATCTGGGCACATGAATGCCCAGGTAATAGAGAGTTCTGATGGTTTTGAAGGAATATATGGGGAAGAGGTTTTGGAAGAAACTGTTATTGTTTAAATTATTAAAAGAAATTAATCGAGTAATCATAAAAAAAAAAATAGAAATCATCTAGTAACTTATGAAAGTGAACAAAATGCGAAACAAATTGACTATGTATTCGGTAAGAAGAAAGACAAGAAATCATTATGGATTGCAAGAATATTTCAAATGAATCCATTGTTACTCAACATAAAACAGTTGTGGCAGATTTTATGCTGAAAACAATAAGGAAAAGAAAAGCCCCATCAACGAATAGGAGGATCAACACTTGGAAGCTGAAGGGGGAAAAGGCGAGAGAATTCAGAATTAAAGTGGAAAGAGCCAAGGAAGAGACATATGTAAATGGGCGTCAGAATCGCCTGGGGAGATATGGGCGTTATTAAAGAGATTGTGGTATCAGCACTAACAGAGGTGTGTGGGGGGAACAAATGGTAAGCATCAACAAGGAAAAGAAACATGACATTTGTGAAGGAGAAGAGTATAGCCAGAAGAGGGTGGGAAAAAGAGGAATATATATGAAAAGATATTGGTACACTGTTACTGTTAAAAAAAAAAAAAAAAAAAAAAAAACGTAATTTTAATCGGAAATTCTCCGTAAAAATAAATATACGGTTCCCAGTCGTATTTCAGTAAATACAGGCGATAGTCATTTTTACCGTACTTTATTATCTTTTACGGGTTGGTGACCGTAATATCACTCCTAAGGTCAATATATCCGTTTTTAAATGGTAAATGCTTGGCAACATTTATTCCAGGATTCTTACCATTAATTTAGGCAAAATTTTAAGTGAAGCGATTGCGAAGGGAGAAGCCCGGACGACAAGTCCAAGCGAAGAATTTAGAAGCAAGATACCTAGTTATCTAATAACCTAGATACAATAAGATACCGAAACCACATTCTAGCATGTAACCCAAAACTTCAACCGCATAGATATTTTAGGCAAATATATACGTAGGTTGTTAGTTTATTATCATAACACCAGTTGTCATGGTCTAGCATAAACTCGTCGCCAATTTGTGGTGGCCTCAACTTTTAACATAAATTAGACTGCTACTAATAGAAAAAACAACAACTGAACATTGGATAATTAGAACTCTAGTACTAACGCATTACATAGGCTAACCACTTAGGAACTAGCACGTGGTCCATACCAGGTACATAGAACAATATCTCACAGCTTGCCTGCATCTTATAGTAGAATTCTAGTAACAACGACACATGGTGCCGGGTAGGGAAGTGTACCAACCATGTGTCACATGATTGCACATAGTAACGACATTTCTCAGTTTATATATACGTCAACTGCGGGCAAAAATGCCATAACATATAACAGGCTGTTTCCTGTTCAACCAACAACGGTTTCTGTTAACAGTTAACGGTGAGAAAAACAGACATGTTTATTCAGGTCCCTACCAGTGCGAGGGGAGAGCGAAGATACAAAGGAGACTATATACAAAAAAGAGAAATGTCGTTACTATGTACGATCGTGTGACACACGGTTGGTACAGAAGGATGATGTTAGTAGTATCGTTTCTAATCAATAGATCTACAACTGAAAAACGTCTAAGTAATAGAATATATATATATATATATATATATATATATATATATATATATATATATATATATATATATATATATATATATATATATATATATATATATATATATATATATATATATATATATATATATATACTAGTGCTACTCTATTTCATTAACCTTCTTAATTTTCATCAAGTTCTAACTCTTTCTGAACATTAATCTCATGAAGTTTTATCTCATCCTGTAACTGTTCACGTTTTGAACAGTTCCTCTTCTCTCACGCTCAGCTTCTAACTGTTCACGTTTTAACTTGGCTTCTAATTTCAATTTTTCACGCTCAGCCTGGGCTTTTAACTCTTTTTCTCTTAAACGAGATTCTATTCTAAGCCTTTCAATTTCTACTGCTGGTAAATCATAACACACTGATTCCCTATCCATCGTATCTAACACATCATGAGGTAACACATTGTCTTCAACCAAATGTTGAACTAACACATGTTTGATATCCTCTACCCTCATGGAATTTTTAACATTAAGCTCAAAGTGTTTGCCTAAACTCACTAAGCTGAATTTCTTTAGATCATTTACCTTCTTAATTTGTGGATCCTCACAAAATATAAAAAAAAAAAAAAAACTCAGATGCGTCAAACTCTGACATGTTTGCTGGCTATTTTATACAATTAACAAAAGGTGTACTTTCTGAACAATCTTTTAATTACAAATAAGATGACAATTTATATCCCAGACATAAGCCCCTAATTCTGTTACGTTCAACTATTGTATACAACGTATATTATTCAGAATCCACTTAAAAGGTTTACCAAACAATTGTAAATCATTAACAGTAAATGAAAATGATAGTCATCATGCCTAAAATATAAGTATATCTAAGATTTACCATAAGTATTTACAGTATTATATAAGATCCATAGAATAATTATGGCACACCAAAACTAATACATAGGTTCATACAAAAATAATAATATCAGTTCCCTAATATCGCAAGAGGGTCTGCCCCTCTCTTTTATTCTTCTCCTGTACTTCTCTTTCTCCCTATTTCCTTAACCTTTCCCATCCAGAGTACCTGCCTTTGAGCTATAAACTGGATTGTATCCAGGGGTACTCTTCCTTTCCCCATTTTCCCCACTTCCTTATTATTATTATTATTATTATTATTATTATTATTATTATTATTATTATTATTATTATTATTAGGTTCATACGAACAAATAGATCCCGAGTTGACTTCATAAATTTTTATTCAGCGAGAGACAGAGGACGTTGATTAGTTTTAGGCATTAAAACTTGATATATAGCTTCTGATGTTGAAGAGGTGATTTTTTTTAACTTCTTTGTCGTGAATTTTCTCCGACTTATTGAAATGAATGATTCTAGGCCCGACAAGACCTTGAAGATGTTTGCGTTCCTAAACTATTCAGGATTCAATAAAATAAGATCACAATTTTCAAATTTATTACAAAAATAACCATTTGATAGAGAAATAACACACAATAACACTTTAAGCTAATTGAAAAATAGAACTGTCACCCTTTGGGGGTCTGCAACATGTGCTCATGAAACACAAAGTCCACGTTGGACTAAAAAGGACTAAATTTTCACAATTACAACGATAATTCCTTGGTAAATCACCTACCAAGGTCCACAGGCGTATTTTGATGCATAAAACCAATCCCCAGTCCCAGGGATGACAATTTTACAGACCGATATAAAGTTACATACAATACTCAGACAAAGGAACCGACCTGGTATCACGTGGCTTGGAGCGGGAGGCAGAGAGACAAACAATAGCAAAACTTACTGGGTTGGAGTTTTAGGCAGAGATGAACGAGCGTCGTGCTGGACAGCTCCGAGGAAAACTACGATCTCCCGCGCTAACTAAAGTGTCCTTGGGAGATGCGAGGGAACTCTTACTTTATTCATTCAATAAGGGGTTTGATAAAGCTTCTTTATCGACCACAAGACAGAGAAACAATCAAAGTCTTACTTCAGATCAAAGGGTAAACTTAATACTTCAGCTGAAGGCCATAATTTGCCGTAATTCAACAAACTAGAGTGTCCTTGGCTCTAAACATATACATCGATATTTTTATCGTGGTGAAACAGTATAATACCATTTTTGTAATTAGTAAATAATAAATACTTTGTCTCTCTGACACCCGCTCCTTCCCCACAATACCGTCACGTACTGGACAACACTCATTCGCAGAAACGCCTGCGAGATCTTCCAATCTTACCCCAATTTAACGCAACGTTCGTTGAGTTAAATGGCGGGGATTTCGAGTGATCAGTTCGAAACTCCCGACATTCTTTATCATCTTCAAGATATTATATCTTTACAAGTTTAGTAACAAATTCCAGGTCACAGTTGATGTAGATGAAATGTCTCCAAACACCAGCAGTGTATTAGTCTAGTACACTCTCCTCTCGCTCATCACCTGTCCTTTATATACAAGAGACCAATACTCCCAAATGTTCCTGATGCACTAGAAGCTTCCAGGATTAGCATAGGCAACATGATGCCACGCCACGGACCCACTCTCGAATCATCTTGTATAGCTCACGCCCATCAGACAGCTGGCGCCGAAGCAGTATGTAGAAGTCTCATCCCAGATCACAACAATATTTCAAAGTCATAAATTACATTAACATATATGAAATAAAACTTTTTTCTTTTATTCAACATACATAAACCCATTGTTTTACTTCTAAATTGTATACAAAAAATAATCCCTTTCCACAAGCTTTGTAATATAATATATATAAATTTAACATACATATAACAGTAGGGTGGCCAGGGCACCAGCCGCCCGTTGAGATACTACCACTAGATAGGTATTGGATCCTTTGACTGACCAGACAGTAATGCATTGGATCCCTCTCTCTGGTCACGGCTTATTTTTTCTTTGCCTACACTTACACAGAATAGTCTGGCCTATTCTTTACATATTCTCGTCTTTCCTCATACACCTGACAACAATGAGATACTTAACAATTCTTCACCCAAGGGGTTAATTACTGTGCTGCAATTTGTTCAGTGTACTTTCCTCTTGGTAAGGGTAGAAGAGACTCTTTAGCTATGGTAAGCAGCTCTTCTAGGAGAAGGACACTCTAAAATTAAACTATTGTTCTCTAGTCTTGGGTAGTGCCATAGCCTCTGCACCATGGTCTTCCACTGTCTTGGGTTAGAGTTCTCTTGCTTGAGGGTACACTCGGGCACACTATTCTATCTTATCATTATTTTTTTTTCCTCCTCTTGTTTTTTAGAAATGGTGTGTTGGGCAGGCTTAATAGAAGGGCCATGGATGCCTGGTGGTTTACCAAGAGGTTTTCTTTTCCTTTCCCTAATTCTTTTTCTTCTCAAAACCATCCTTACTGTCCTCCCTTCAGTTGAAGTGACTATCCTGGAGGGTATTTAGCCTTGCATGGTGTATCGGCTCCTCCATGTTGACCAGTTTTTCTGACTTTTTACTATAGTCTATGGGTATCATCAATCACTTTATCTATGATTCTGTATATATTGTTTTTGTTATAATTCTTGTTAATCTAGTTTTTAAGTACGATGTCTCTTTTTTATTTCTATTAATTCTTATGCTGTGTGGAGACATTGAGCGTAATCCGGGACCAGTATGTCCTAGATTTCCGCAATGGCGTCTTCTGTATTGCAATATTCGTGGTCTTCAGGCAGATATCCAAGACCTTACAGTTGTGTTTAGACAGTATGATATTCTTTTGTGCTCAGAAACTTTGGTATCTAATATGAGGCACTCATCTGAGCTCCTTGTAACTGGTTTTAAGAAGCCAATAATGTTGAAACGTGATGCCATCCCTAGGGCCAGGGGAATGACGGTGTATATTAGGATCGAGTACCCTGCTTCTCATAAGTCCTACTATCAATGTGGATGTCATGAGATTTAGGTAACAAAAGTTTGTGGCAGGCATAACAACTTTTATTTGTGTTCGATCTACCGGAATCCAGACATGGATGATTCTATCTTCGATTGACTTCTTGCCATTATGGCTAAGATACAAAAAGACGATAGAAAGGCTTCTTTTGGCATTGTTGGTGATTTTAATGCTCACCATAGGGAGTGGTTAAGTTCTATCTCTCCTACCGATTGCCATGGCTTAAGATCTTTAGACTTTGCCTCTGAATCAGGCTGTGAGCAAATCATAAATGAAGGTACTCACAGGTCTGGTAATTGCTTGGACCTCATATACACTGACTCCCCTGACGTTATAACTAGTAAGGTTGGTTCTCTAGTCGGGACATCTGATCATGCCTTGATTTCATTAGACTGAGCAGCCTGTCCCTTATATATCATACTCTTGTAAAATTTATATGAAATCCCAAGCAGACTGGAATGGGATTTTGCATGATCTTTTGTGCTTGAATTGGTCACAATTATATAGTAGTGTAGATCCTGTTGTCCCTTTGAATGAGAATCTAGTCAACATAATTGATAGGCGTATCCCTTTTGGTGTGCTAAGGTACCGAGTGAAGGACAAACCATGGTTCAGTGATGATTGTAGACGTGCTTATTTGGAGAAGCAAGAGGCCTATCACCTTTGGAAGGGTAACAGATCAGATTTGACCTGGAACAACTAAACTCAGCTTCGAGATTTTGCTCAGAGAGTTTATGCCTCAACTGAAAAGAGGTACAATTTAACCATAAAAGAAACCCTTTCTGGTACAACTCAGGAACATAAATGGTGGTCTACCCTTACATCTGTACTCTTTGGTGTAGATGCAACAGTTCCTCCTTTACTTAAACCAGATGGCTCAGTTACTCACTGTCCAAAGGAAAAGGCAACCCTTTTGGCTGATGTTTTTGACAGTAAACAGAGTAATGAAAAACTTGAACTTCCTCATTCCTGTTTTCCTGAAGCTAAACTAACTAGTTTAGCTTTTCGATCTCGTGAGATTAAAGCTCTGTTGATGGACCTTGATACTTATGGAGGTGTAGACCCAAATGGTGTTTTTCCTTTGTTTTTTATAAAAACAGCAGATTTCTTAGCTCCAAAGTTTTCTGTTATTTTGCGCAAGTTAGCAAGAAGAGGAGCTTTTAGCACTTGTTGAAGAATTGGTAATGTTACTCCTCTATGTAAATGTGTTTGTGGTAGCTCAAGTCCCACTGATTACCGCCCAATTTCCATAACTCCCATATTATCTAAAGTTTTTGAACGTCTTCTGGCAAAACATCTTAATAGGTTTGCTGAAGGTAATCATCTATTCCCTATTTTACAACTTGGTTTTCGTAAAGCCCTTGGAGCATGTGATGCCCTTCTTACAATATCCAATACTGTACAGAAATCCCTTGATTGTGGTCAGGAAGTTTGTATGATTGGCCTTGATTTTAATGCTGCCTTTGACCGTGTTAATCATGAGGCCCTTGTTTTCAAACTGAAACAGTTGGGAGTGGGTGGGTCGTTTCTTAGCATTGCTATTGATTTTTTAAGTAATAGATCTCAAAGAGTTGTTGATGGGCACCATAGTGAGAATAGGAATGTGATATCCGGTGTTCCACAGGGTAGTGTTCTTGGCCCATTACTTTTTATACTATATACACATGACATGTGGTTTGGCCTAGAAAACAAACTTGTTGCATATGCAGATGATGCTACTCTCTTTGCATCAATTCCATCCACTGAATGTAGATCTGGGGTTGGTGAATCCCTTAATAGAGATTTAGCTAAAATTAGTGCATGGTGCAAATTATGGGATATGAAGTTGAATCCTAACAAAACTGAAAGTATGATTGTAAGTAGGTCAAGGACAGTGGCTCCTCAACATCTGGATCTCAGTATTGATAATGTTTCTTTAAATTTGTATGACTCTTTTAAAATTTTAGGTGTGATTCTCGACAGCAAATTTACTTTAGAGAAACACAGGTCTGTGTTTTTTTCAATTGCACAAAAAATTGGCTTATTGAGAAAGTCTTACAAGATTTTCGGTGATCAATCAATTCTGAAGAAGTGTTTTAATTCTTTCATTCTACCTTGTTTTGAGTATTGTTCTCCTGTCTGGTGTTCAGCTGCTGATTCTCATCTTAATTTGTTGGACAGAAACTTACGGTCTATTAAATTTCTTATTCCTGATCTAGATATTAATCTTTGGCACTGTCGTTCAATTAGTTTATTATGCATGTTGCATAAGATTTTTCATAACTCTGACCATCCTTTACATTCAGATCTCCCTGGACAATTCTATCCTGTTGGTAATGTTACTCCTCTATGTAAATGTGTTTGTGGTAGCTCAAGTCCCACTGATTACCGCCCAATTTCCATAACTCCCATATTATCTAAAGTTTTTGAACGTCTTCTGGCAAAACATCTTAATAGGTTTGCTGAAGGTAATTAATTCTTAATTCTAATGGCCAGGCCTTCTCCATCATGCAGTTAGTTCTAATAGCCAGGCCTTCTCGATCATGAGGCTCAATACTACACAGTATTCTAGAAGTTTTATTCCCGCTGTTACCAAGTTATGGAATGATCTTCCTAATCGGGTAGTTGAATCAGTAGAACTTCAAAAGTTCAAAGTAGGAGCAAATGTTTTAATGTTGACCGGGCTGACATGAGTCTTTTTATTGTTTATATATGACATATCTGTTTTTGACATTGTTAATAGTTTATATAGGACATATCTGTTTTGACGCAGTTACTGCTTTTAGAATGATATATTGTTAATCTATTCTCATCATTTATTTATTTCCTTGTTTCCTTTCCTCACTGGGCTATTTTTCCCTGTTGGAGCTCTTGGGCATATAGCATCTTACTTTTCCAACTAAGGTTGTAGCTTGGCTAGTAATAATAATAATAATATATTATTATGAAGCTGGTCTACCATAGGAGTAAATATTTTATTCATATATTACATATTTGTATTTAAGAGATGTGAAGCCAGCTCGTAAGGTGAGTTCCACTCATGTACTTTACTTACTTTGATGGCTGCTTTTCCGGTCCCATGCAGCAGGGGAACTCCACTCTCTACAGGACCTTCACTGTCGTTTTACCTTGTTTGTTCAGAGTATTTAATATATCATATCATACACTGTTCATTTACTGTTAAATTGTCACTGTCGAAAGACTCATGAAATAAGAAAGTCTTCAGTTTCCTCTTCAAAGCCTTAATGTCTTCAATCATTCGAATGTTTCATGGGAGCTTATTATATAGTCTCGGGGCCGCATATTTAAAGGCTCTAGAGCCTAAAGTAGACATAAATCTAGGGTCCAACAGTTTGAAGCCATCTGTAACTATTCTCGTGTCGACACGATTTGCTGGCAGCGCAATGTGTAGCAATTCTTTTAAGTACTTCGGACGCCCGGTTCTGATAACTTGGTGGGTTATTGTACCTATTTTAAATTCAATTCTCGCTTTAATCGGCAGCCAGTGTAAGTTGATTAGTATAGGGATGATCCTTTCTCTAGGTGGGACACCTTTTATCAGTCTTGCTCCTCTGTTTATTATGTTTTGTAATTTCTTATGTTGCACTTTTGGTAAATCGTAGTAGATAGAGTTGCAGTAGTCAATCCTGGTAATAACACAGTTTATCACAAGTTTCTTTACAGAATTTTCGTCCAGGTACTTTTTTATAAATGCAATATTTCTTAGATGAAAACCAGCAGTTTTTATTACATTATTTATTTGGGCATTTAGAGACAGGTTACAGTCAAGAAATGCACCTAGATCTCGAACTTTACTAGATATCGGCGCACCGAGTCATTATTTATGTTCATTTGAATATCACCTAAGTTTCTCACGCTGTTTCTCTTGCCCACCACCATGAATTCAGTTTTATTCTCATTTAATTTTAGTTGTTTAAAGGTCATCCATTCTCTAACACTGTCAAGGATTCGGTTTAGAGTTTTAGTAGTGTCATGTATATCAATTATGGAGAAGTAGCTTTAAGTAATGTATGTAAATTACATAAGACTTTCGTCATTCATTTAATTGTATTTTCCTTCAATTCAGTATATGTAAATTTACGTTATTTTTTAAAAATTACCTTTTTATTTCACGTAGTTTTGTTACGAAGTCTTATGTAAACTCATTTAGGTATGCTGTATGACTCACATAAATTATGAGTACAAGGGATTACATCATCTTTGTATTTCCACGGGGTTAGAAAGTGCAAGAAAATTCTCGAATTAGGTTTACTCTTTTTATTGTCACGAGAGGTAAGTGGGCTGAGTTAGCTGAGTGAGGGTTGCCTCGCAAGCAAGGTTAGTATCCCTTCTTCAATTTACTATGTTGGCAACCTTGCGCCGCTAGACCCTTCTCCCCACGCTTCCAGTAGGCCAAACTGGAAGGTTCTGGAATAATTAAGTCAATATATATAGCCCCCAAGAATGCACAAACAGCAGAAGAGATCCAGCCTATCCCTTTGAAAGAGACAGCGTCCGCTTGCCCTCTCTCCTCTCAAGTGTGTGTCGTCTCAAATGTGAATAAGTGATTTTTATCGTATATTGTGTATAGTGTTAATCAAACGTTGGTGGAATTATTGGATGTTAATTCAAGCGTAGTGCATTAATGAAGTGCATTTAACATAAATTTTTGTAACTGGTCCATTGAGATTTAGGTTAAACAATGAAGTGCATTAAAGAAAATTTATTAACCATTCTGTAACCTTGTGTAAGCCAAAAGACGTAAGTGTAATAATTACGTGTATGTAAAATTATTCATGATTTATTTATTAGAGTGTTAAAGTGTTAACTCTTTTCATTATTGTCAAAATTAAATACTTTTATAAACTAATTTCAAGTGAAACAAGTGATTGTATAATTTTTTTCAAAGTATCTTTCTTTTGTCTTAGTCTAAGGTTTAATTCAGAGTTAATATTTTGAGTGATTTATTTTTCGTGTTAATTTTTGTGAATTGCTGTTAACTTTTTATAGAATATATCTATTTCTTGTGTATTATTTCAATCACCAATTTTTTTCTCAGTGCTCTGCTAGTATTCCCTGACTAAGAACCAGAGTAAGAGGTGGGTTTTTTTAAATTTCACATGACTAATCGACCAGTTTTGTTTTGAGTGTAACGTAAAAACCTTTGGATATTCAGTGTTCATATATATATATTGCCATATGGGAGTTGCAGAATATTCTCAGAGCTTTGTTTTTTTCAAGTGTAACAGATTTATGTAAAATTAAAGCAGGTGAGTTTTGGAGCTCGGGAATTTGCGTAATTCATCAGCCGTAATAATATATATATATATATATATATATATATATATATATATATATATATATATATATATATATATATATATACACACACACTTGAGGAAGAGGGAAGTTTGGGAGAATATGGCTAGAATGGTAGAGATGATATACAAAAGAACAAGGACAAACGTAATAACAGCTGTTGGAGAAACTGAAACCTTTGAAATTAGTGTTGTATTACACCAGAGGTTAACATTACGCCCATTTTTTTTTTGCGCTGATGTTCGATGTGTTAAGTGAAGAGATCAGAAACAAAAAGTTGTGAGAGGTGCTATGTACAGATAATTTGGTGATTACTAATGAAAATAGGGAAGACTTACAGACAAGGGTTGCAGAGTGGCAAGAGATTTTGGAGAGGTGTGGCTTGAGGGTAAATGCGAATAAGACTGTAGCTATGCACGGCTATGGTGAGCAGTAAGGAAGGTACGGATACATGATAGTAGAGGCTTAGTTATAAAACAGGTAGAACAATTCAGATACTTGAGATCTACTTTAAGTCAAGAGGGAGGATATGAGGCTGAAGAAGTTGAGAATAGTAAAAAAGCACATAGGGAAAGTGGCGGGAGGAGGAAGGAGTGGTATGTGATAATCAAATGTCAACCAAGGTAAAAGTCAAGATCTATAGCACAGTAGTAGGACCAATGTTAATGTATGGATCAGAATCTTGAGCTTCAAGAGGAAAAGAGGAAGCAAAGCTTGAGAGAACAGAGATGAGACTGCTGAGGTGGATTATAGGTATATCACTGCTTTAAACATTGGAAAATGATGAAATAAGAGTGACGTGCAGAGTAGAGATTACAGATGTGATAAAAGCATCACGACTGAGATGGTGTGGGCACGAGTTGAGGATGGGTGATAGGGAGGGAGTAAGAAGGGCTTGGGAGGAACTTGTTATGGGGAGAAGATTAAGAGGGAGACAGAGAGTTAGATGGCGAGATAGGGTGAAGGGTGTTATGGAGATAAGAGGTTTGGTGGAAAAGGATGCCTTTGATAAAGGCATTGGAGAGGGGTCATCAGGCAACCAACCCCTTAATGTAGGGATAACGGTGGGAAAGAAAAAAAGAAAAAAAAAAATATATGTATATATATATATATATATATGTGTGTGTGTGTGTGTGTGTGTGATCAACAAAGCTGTGATAGTCAGGGCCATCTGTACTATGGTGGTTTACTGTGACCGATCAGACTAAAATCTCCCACCATCACCAATCCACACTAGCCAACATGGTGAAGATAATTGGCCAAATCTCAGGCATGAATTGACATTTCTGAGGCATTTATCCTGCAGTGGATCAGAAATAGCTGCCTTTATTCTTGTTGTATTTGATAAATGACTTTGAGGACAAAAGCAATCTTCCAATTACTATGAGATTCAGGGCCTCTGTAACACGGTTTTTTCGCAATAACTTTTTTTCTATGAATTTCATAAATATAACGCTTATTCAGAATGCACATTATATCCACACATAAATTTTGACTATATTCTGCATTACGTAGGTTGAATAAATTTGGTACTTTATTAAGTAAAAGTGACGATTTTTGAGAAAAGGTTTCGAACGCACTCGTTACGTAACTTATGACGGCATTTCTTCTCTCTTTCTCGATCGATGATTGGTTATACGTAACGAAGGCTATACCTCTGCCAACAATAACACAAAAGTGTAAATAAAAGCAAAGCAGTACACCTTTATGAACTCTGAAACCTCTCCACTGAGAATTGTCATAATGAACAAACCAACAAAATATGTTAATAAATACAAAAACACTTCGATTATTAGTCTAACTCCCAAAATAAGTTTCCTAAGCAATTACAGTCTACTTTATAGGTCACAATCAGATTGACAAGGTGTAGGGAATAGTTGGTAATTTTCAAAAAACATAGTAGACAAGCTTGATTTGATAACTGCTATATCCAATGTCAAGCAATTTTTATTTATTGTCTATCTACCTACCTATTTACTGTAAGAAAAGAAAAATAGCCGGTACCGTATTTTGGCTTTAAACCTTCACCAAGAATGATGACTTCATGAGGCTCCACCCACTTTGGCAGCGTTACAATTCAGGATAACACTGAAGGCTATCATGGGCATTGTTGGGTCAGAAAATTTAAATTCTGGCTATAAAAACTCATTCCTCGAGTAGTTGTAAGAAGTGCTAAATGCTCCTCAAGGATCCCAGCAGTTGGCCTAAACGTTTAATTCATGTATACTACTGTTGCGCACTACTACGACAGTAGTATTACTACGCTAGCACAGATACCCCACCCACATTTATGTATCGTTCCGCCATTCATAAAGTCTTTGTAGTGTTTTTTCACTGTGCAATAAGCCATGGCGTCCTCAGAAATTAAGTTTAACATTAGATGATAGGTTATTTTATTAAGCTGTCAAATTATGGCATCTGGGTATGTTATTGCCGATGTTGAAGCTAAAGATAAAGTATGGTATCATTCCTTCATTGCATTATCATCTTTACTACTATTTGTTTTGCTACATGTAGTGATTATTTTAAAGGATAAATGAATTATGTTCACTTTACTTCTATAAATTCCCATTAGATGTAGAAATAAAACTCCTAAAACTATTCATGATTTATTTACAAAATGCAGTCATGCCTAAAACATAGCCAACACGGTCGTACGGCCGAAGAAGAAGAAAAAATATTATATTGGATGATCCGTTGGTCTGCTGGAGAGATTAGCACAAAATTCTTATTTTAACAAAAATAGTCATATAAAGACTGTTTACATACAATCTCTCTCTTTCTCTCTCTCTCTCTTTGTGGCATAGTGAATAGTTAATGGAAATGTTCAAAAGCCTGAATGACATTACAAGTATTATAACCATGTTACGCTACATACATATCAGACCATAAACATTGGATTTAAACTAGAAACTGAATAATTACCTATTCAGGCTATAGTAAATATGGCCACGGGCTTTCTCTTGACTGTATAAAGTTGCAAGTCGTAGGACAAATGCAGTTTTGCAACCACGGAGGCAAAACTGTTATGGGTTTCAGAGCCGAATGTCGATGGAACAAGGTGAATGGGTGTCAGGTGGATGGGCGGGTCAAAATTTTGTCAAAGGGTGTTTACATTGCTTACGTAATGAATGTTTTCGACTCTTGGCTCGTTATAACTGGCCATGGCGTCGGCTAGATCATTTTTACTCTATAAAAATTAAAAGTATCGGGTTTAGATTATTGATAATGCTGACAAAATTTGTGTGTGGTTGTAAAATATACATATGTCAACTTTCAGCTACATCCGATGCTTTGATAAGGAGCAAAGTCCAAAAAACCGTGTCACAGAGGCCCTGAATCTCATAGTAGGCTTCAGAAGACAACGAGATCTCCCAAACCCACTGCAGACGAAGACGTCACTCTGCCAGAATCTTCATGGGCATCCGATGAAGGGCCTGGAGGAGTGATTTCTTCGTCTGGAGAGGCTTTGGGGATCTTGTTGCCTTCTGGAGCCTAAGTAGATTGTTTTCGTCTTAAAAATCATTTATCAGATAATTTCTTTGTAAATTTCAGACTATTTAAACTTATACACACACACACACACACACACACACACATATATATATATATATATATATATATATATATATATATATATATATATATATATATATATATATATATACATATATGAGTGTGTGCTTTTATATATGGTACGTGTTTGTTATTATTATTATTATTATTATTATTATTATTATTATTATTATTAAGTAGCCTACAATCCTAGCTGGAAAAGCAGGATGCTATAAGCCCAAGGGCTCCAATATGGAAAAATGGCCCAGTGAGGAAAGGTGATAGAGAAATAAATAAGCTACCGGAGAAGTAATGAACAAGCAGTATAAAATATTTTAAAAACAGTAACAACATTAAAATAGATCTTTCGTACATAAACTATTAAGAGAGACTTCTATCAGCCTGCTAAACATAAAAACATTCGCTGCAAGTTTTAACTTTTGAAGTTCTACTAATTCAACTGCCTAATTAGGAAGATCATTCCACAATTTGGTCATAGATGGAATAAAACTATTAGAATAATGTGTAGCATTGAGCCTTATGATGAAGAAGGTCTGACTATTAGAATTAACTGCATGCCTATTATTACGACGATGGTACTTTCTTTGAAGGTATGAAGGCAAAGGACGGGCTGAGTTATGAAAATTCTTATGCAACATGCATAAAGAACTAGGTGAACGACAGTGCCAGAGATAAATATCTAGATCAGGAATAAGAAATTTAATATCCACACTAAGACAAGATTCGGCAGCTGAAGATCAGGCAAGAGAACAATGCTTGAAACAAAGCAAAATGAAAAAATCAAAACACTTCTTCAGAATATATTGAGCACCAAAAATCTAAAAAGAATTTCTCAAAAAGCCAATTTTTTGTGCAATTGAAGAAAAAAATAGTTTCTCAAAAGTATATTTGCAATCAAGAATCACACGTAAAATTTTAAAAGAGTTGTATAGAATTCAAGAAACATGTTCAATGCAGTTATCTAGATTTTAGGGGAGCTACTGTCCTCGACCTACATATCCTACTTCCAGATTAATATACTCTTACGGGCTGTCCAGCGACAAGAGCCCGTGTCATGCTACAGGCATGGCAATCTTCACCAACCAACCAACGACCTACATACAATCATATTTTAAGTTTTGTTAGGGTTCAACTTCATGACCCATAATTTTCACCATGCATTGATTCTAGATAAATCTCTACTAAGGGATTCAGTAAACCCATCTATACATTCAGGAGATGGAATTGAAGCAAAAGGAGTAGCATCATCTATATATATGCATGAGCTTGATTCCAGGGCCAACCCACATATCATGTGTATATAACATGAGGAGTAATTGGTCAAGAACACTACCCTGATGAATACCAGATGTCACATTCTTATACTCAGGATGGCATCCATCCACAGCTACTCTTTGCAATCTATTATTCAAACAATTCAATAATGGTACTAAGAAAAAGCCCCCCAGCTCCTAACTGTTTGAGTTCGAAAACAAGGGCGTCATGATTGACACAGTCAAAAGAAGCACTAAAATCAAGGCCAAAAATACGAACTTCCTGACCACAATCAAAGGATTTCTGTACAGTATTGGAGATTTTAAGAAAGGCACTACAGGTTTCGTGATCTTTACAAAAGCTACATTTTTTCTAAAAGACGTTCAGATACTTTGAATAATATTGGAGATGTGAAAATTGGGTGGAAATCCGCTGGACTAAAGCTTCAACAAACGCATTTACGTAATGGAGTAACATTATCCATTATCCAACAAGTACTAAAAGCTTCTCTGCATACTAACTTGCAGAAAATAGCAGACAACTTGGAGCTAAGAAATCCCCAATAGGGTCTGCACTTCCAAGCTCATCAAGGTCCATCAAGAGAGTTTTAATTTAAAGGGACATAAGCTAAACTAGTTAGTTTAGCCACAGGTATGAGGAAGATCAAGTTTCTCATTACCCTGCTTACTATCATACATCTTTGGACAATGAGCGACAGAGCCATCTGGTTTAAGTAAAGGAGGAACTGTTGCATCCACACCAAAGAGTGCAGGTTTAACGGTAGCCCACCCCTTATGTTCCTGGCTTGTACCAGAAAAGTTTCTTATATGATTAAAATTTATTCCTTTTCAATTGAAACATAAACTTTCTAGGCATCAACTCTTTACTGAGTGTAGTTATTCCAAGTCAAGTATAATCTCTCAGCAAATAACAATACATACACAGATATATATGTATATATATATATATATATATATATATATATATATATATATATATATATATATATAGCTTATGTATATATATATATATATATATATATATATATATATATATATATATATGTATATATGTATGTATATATATATATATATATATATATATATATATATATATATATATATATATATATATATATATATATATATACTAGGAACTGGGGATATTTATAACATGAAAGATGATAGATTGCGTTTAGGAGTTCCTTCAGTTTCAAGACCAAAGTGACATAAACAATATATGGACAGACATGGTTGAAACATTTCCCAAAACCAAGTTTTACATAAAACTGGCATACTCTGAAAAACAAAACAAAAGAATGAGAAAAAACTTCGGGAAATAATCTTGGACTATTTTAGCATGAAACATGTTACGAGATCTAGGTAGCAATGAAACGGGAATTTCTTGAAAAGAGAAATTTGGAAATGATCGGTTTATCAAAGTAGGTTTTTTGGCCTAAATTTAGGACTCGAATGGAATGGAGCAAATGGGTCATTGTAGACATGGAAAAGACGATTTGCTAGAAAAAAGAAAAAATATGAGCCGTTAACAAAATTATTTGATTTTGAATCAAGTCTATTGAGAGCATTTTCCCCGATAGAAATCATTTCATGCTGAAGTAATGTGCTATCAGACGAAAAAAATATGAATATGAACCCTAAGATTAATGGAATTCCTTTCATTATAGAGAAAAAAAAATTGGTGCATAAAATGTTGAAACAAAGAGATGCCATAGAAGTAGGCCAGATTTATAGTAAGAAATAAAATGGAAAGGAGGGAAAGTAAAAGATATCGTCTACATTTACGGCGCACCGCCTAAGGCTCTTGGCGCAAGGGCACGAAATCTGGACCATAGACATTGATGGAAGAAATCTCAGCGACCGGTTCTAGAAAGCGAGTTGAACACAATGAACCTTAATATATTCACATTTTCTTTGGGCGTGTAATCCTGGTGGCAATGGTATGGATAAACTCCAATCAATAGACGCACTTCCATACAGGACCGCCATCGAAAGGAGTCGACCCTAAATTCGTTCGCCAGACCAAATATTAGGACTGGGAAGATTCCTCGCATTCACCAGATGGAATCTAAACACATATTATTTACGCTTGGCCGTATATAAAGACTCAGCGCGTTCTTATCACCACGATATCAAGGGAAGGGAAGAATGTTTTGGCAACGGGGTATTTAAATTCCCTTCTGGACCAGTTTCTACAAAGACTGCCAAGGGATTCTTCCTCAGCCTAGAATGGGAATAGCAAAATATAACGAATAGCACGTCGATATTTTTTATATCTATTTACTCATTCTCGTCGAATATCATGTGACGTTTTTATTACCTAACGTTGTTAATATAGAATTACAAAGATATGTCAGAATTAGAAAGACAATATTTTGGTATTTTTCCTCAAAATCTGATGATGACTGGAAATTCATATTGTTTCCCTTTGTCATTAGACTCGTTCTATAGTTTTAAAAAAAACTATAGAGAGAATTTTCCCACACATGCACACATACAATATATATATTTATATATATATATATATATATATATATATATATATATATATATATATATATATATATATATATATATATACACATATACATCACCACAAGAGATATGTAGAAAAGTTCCTAAACAAGATTAAGGAAAAGATTTAGTAAAGACCAACAGCCTAATAAAGAAAAGATTGGAAATGAGCATAAAATCCAAGAGAAATGAAACAGAATTAGCAAAACTATCCAACACAATAAATAAACTAAAAACTCAAGAAATGTGTAAAAACAAACATATCAAAATTGAAGAAACAATAAAGGAAAGAAGAAGCATCAAATTGATTAAAAGAAAACTTTGAACAATGCGCCAAAAGATGTTTGCTTTAAAGGATGAAAATGGAAATAGTATCAACAAAAGAGATGGAATGATAAAAATTGCTGAGGAATTCATTACAATGTTATACAATAGTGATATAAGAAATGACTTTGTCAATGGAAATAATGAAACACTTGAGCCAGTACTAAAAGTAACAGTAGGAGAAACAAAGAAAGCATTAAAAGGAATAAGAGGCAAAGCTGCAGGAAAAAATGGCCAAACAATTGATTTAATAAGGAATGGAGGATATTTCGTAGTAGTAAAACTCTCTGAACTTTACACCAAATGTCTGCTAGAATGCTCTATACTTACACGAACTTTATCATCATATCAACTCACAAAAAAGGGAGACACAAAAGACCCGAACAATTACTGCCCAATAAGTTTACTCCCCGTAATTTATAGAATAATTATAAAGATCATATTAAGCCGAATAGAAAGGCAACTAGACTTTAATCAACCAAGAGAATGGGCAGGCTTTTGAAGGGATTATTCAACAACTGACTATATCCATACAATTAAACATCTGATGGAAAAATGAAAAGTATGAGAAACCACTATGTATAGCATTTACAGACTATGAAAAAGCTTTTCATTTTGTCAAAACTCACCAGTATTGAAATCTCTTCAAAGACAATATTATGTTAGAATACTTGAAGATATCTATGCAGGAAGTACAACAATCCTAAAACTATATAAAGATGGCGAGAAAGTTCTGATTGAGAAAGGAGATAGACAGGGAGACGATTCTCTTTTAGATTATTCACAGCATGCCTTGCAGTTTTGAAAAACGTAGGCCGGGAAAATGTCGGAATTAATATTAGTCGGGAATACCTTAACAACCTAATATATGCAGATAGCATAGTTCTGTTTTGTGGATCATGGGAGAAATTGCAAAATATTATAGATCTGAGTAGAGGAAGCAGAAATGTAGGACAAAAAAGGATATGAGTATAACTGATATAATGTTCAATGAAAATATAAAGACAACAAATAAAGGAAATGGACGAACCTCTAGAGATTGTTAATGAATATACGTTCTTAGGGCGGACAGTAAGTGTTTACCCAGGACACAAGATTGAAATTAAAAGGATACAAGGGCGCAGGAGTTTTTTTTTTTTTTTTTTTTTTTTTTTTTTTTTTTTTTTTTTTTTTTTTTTTTTTTTCAGGTGGAGGTTGCTAAACATTGAAAAAAACGGGGTCTGGGGGATCCTCCCTCAGAAACCTTTTACGAGGTACCACCTTTAGATGCAATTCCCTGGCATTTGAGAGCAGATTGTACCAACAACAAAATAATATATTTCGACGATTTTTATGTGACAAATTTCAATTTCTACATATTGACTATAATGAAATACTGGTAGGCATACTTGATGAATTTACCAAAATACTAATGATGTTGATTCTTTGCTATAAACTCAATCCCAAGTTTGGGTTTTCTATCATTTGTTTTTCAGTTCCAATTTTATCTTTAAACTTTTAAAGTCTTTCATGTTTTTAATGCCTCCTAATCAGGACCCTGTCTGTCGAAGATGTTGCTGTTATTAGAAAAGCTGAAGCAAACAAATTTGGATATAATAGGATTGATGAAATTAGAAGAACTGGGGAATCTTATACATAGTTAAAAGAGGGCCATGTCTTTTTCCTGAAATGACATGAAAAGAAAAAAGAAAATGGAGTGGGTTTTCTTGTTAATAAGAATTGTACAGGTAACAGAAGTATTTTATAGTATCAGTGATAGAATTACAGGATCCCTTATCAAGTGAAATAAAAAGAATGAAAAAGATCATTCAAACGTATGCCCCAACAACAGAGAAAGAAAGACAAACTATTCATGGACATCTGGATATATCTTAAAAAAACATAATACCCTATTTGTTTTGGGGAATATCCATGGCAAAGTAGAGCAAAAGAAGAGAGGAGAGTCAGCTGTAGGCAAATGAGAAGTAGGCGTGAGAAAACCAGAGGAGACATGCTTGTATAATTTAGTAAAAGAAAATAAATTTTAAATCATGAACACCATTTTTTATAAAAAAGGAAGAAGCAGAAACGAAAAACTAAATAAATTTTAGTATCAGTGGGAAAAGTTAATTTACTTGATGATGTAGCAGTGCTAAAAAAGTTAAATTCAAGTGACCATAGAATTGTAAGAAGTACAATTTGTGTATATCTGAGGAAAGAAAAAATTAAAAAGGAAATAAACACTCCTGTAATAAAAGAAAAATATGAAGAATTTAGTTTAACAATACAAAATATGTACTCCAAACTACATAACAGAATGGAAGCAAATAAAGACGATATGAATAGTAATCTAGCAAAATTTGTATTTGAATCGTTCCAAGAAATAGCTTGAAAAGTTTTTAAACAAGATAAAGGATAGTTTTCAGAAAACACCTAAAATCTAATAAAGTAAAGTCTGGAAATGAGGGTAAAATCCAAGTGAGATAAAGTAGAATTAGCAGAATTATTCCAAACCATAAACAAACAAAAACCCAAAATATTCGCAAGAAAAATCAGACGAAAAAGTAAAGAGGAAGAAATATCAAATTAAGGAAAAGAAGACTTGGAACATTGTGCCAACAGATATTTCCCATTAGCGGATGAAAATGAATATATCAACAAGAGGGGGCGGTATAGGATTTATATATAATGCTATACAACAGCTATGTAAGAAAAAATTTTCCAATAGAAATTATGAAACACCTGAGCCGGTACCCAAAGTAACAGTATAAGTGAAAAAGCAATACATTAAAAGAAATGAAAGTATACAAAGCAGGAGATGGCCTAACAAATGATTTACTAATAGTTAGAAGATATTTCACAATAGTAAATCTCATCGTACTTTACACAAAATATTTGCAATACTGCTCTATAGTTTCAGTTTGGAAAGAAATATCATTATATATATATATATATATATATATATATATATATATATATATATATATATATATATATATATATATATATATATATATATATATATATATATATATATATGTATATATAAATATATATATATATATATATATATATATATATATATATATATATATATATATATATATATATATATATATATATATATATATGTACATATACATATATATGTATATGTTTATATATATATATATATATATATATATATATATATATACACACACACACACATATATATATATATATATATATATATATATATATATATATATATATATATATATATATAGTGCACGTGACCCATCATTTATTTAGACATGCAAAGACATGCACATGCAACCCACTCTCACCAAACAACTCTTCTTCGCTCAGCGGCTACTTTCCCCTTGGTAAGGGTAGGAGAGACTATTAAGCTATGGTAAGAAGCTCTTCTAGGACGACACTCCAAAATCAAACCATTGTTCTCTATTCTTAGGTAGTGCCATAATCTCTGTACCATGGTTTTCCACTGACTTGGGTTAGAGTTCTCTTTCTTGAGGGTACACTCTGACAAACTATTATATCTGTTTCCATAATTCTTTTCCTCACTGGCCTATTTATTCCTGTTGTATTCCTTGGGTTTATAGGATCTCGCTTTTCCACCTATGGTTTTAGCATAGCAAGTAATAATAATAATAATAATAATAATAATAATAATAATAATAGTCAAAGAGCGGACCATGAGGTTTTCTTTCACACACGGAATTGAAATCTTTTGTGAGAAACCTATTTTGAATAATTGGAATAATTGTTTTTACTGCTTTTCAGTGTATGAACTTCAATTTTCTTAGTATTTATTTTTTTAAAACAAAAGTGCTTTGACGGTCGAGGGTGTGGGGAAGTTCTGAACGGCTGCTACCTTCTCAGGGAGGGGATGGACTCCTTCAGGAGTGATGCGGTGTCCTAAGAATGACACTTTGTTGGTGCCAAAGGTACACTTGTCGTACCGGACTACAAGGCCATTTTGTTGCATGCAGTCGAGCGCAATGAGAAGGTGACGGAGGTGTTCCTCTTTGGGGAAGAGAACACAAGCATGTCGTCCACGTAACATACACAGAAGGGTGGACCCCTAAGATGCCATCCATGAGATGTTGAAAAGTGGCCCTAGCATTACGAAGGCCAAAACAGGAGTAATTGAAGGTGTATGTACCAAACGGAGGGATGATAGCAGTCTTGGGGATGTCTTCTTGGTTCATAGACACCTGATAATACCCCTTCAGTTCGAGGGTGGAGAAAACCTTCGCTTTGTGCAGGTAGGAGGTCACGTCAGGATGTTTGGGATGCGGTAGTAATCCGGTTCTGTTTGCATGTTCAGGCACCTGTAATCCCCACACGAACGGAGGGAGCCGTCTTTCTTCTGGACGATGTGTAAGGGTGACGACCATGGGCTGGAGGCCTTTTGACAAAGGCCCATTTCTTCCATTTCGGCGAACGTCTGTTTGGCGGCTACCAATCAATCCGGTGCCAGAAGTCTGAATTAGGCAAAGACTGGGGGTCCCGTTGTCTTGAGATGGAGATAAATACATACCGTGTTTGGCAGGACCCTTGGGCATTTGGCGAAGTTCTGGACGGAAAACTTCCGGGTATGACATGAGGAGGTAGGCGTAGGCATCCGTGGGTGCGCTGATGGGGAGAGCGAGGTTGGACAGGGCAGGTTGAAGAAGTGTCGACAAGTATGAGTCTACGTTGACCAATCATCAGTGGGTGACATCGACCATAAGGTGGAAATGAGAGAGGAAATCCGCACCGAGGATTGGCAATGTGACATCAGCAATGAGAAACTTTCAATTAAATTTGCCGTTTCCAAAGGATAAAGTGAGGTTCTTGTAACCGTAGGTGGGTATCGCAGATCCGTTGGCAACTACAAGGAGGACGTCGGCAGACTTAGACAGACTACGTCGAGTCCTGAAAAGTTCTCTTGGCAAAAGAGAACGACAAGCACCCGTGTCTACCAAAAATCGCACGCCCGTTCCTGCATCATGAAAAAAGAATGGATTTTGACGTAGGAAAAATCTATTTTTGGTTGAGATAGCCATGTCGTCCTGATGGAAGTTCCCTTCGGCAGCTTCCAACTGTATAATATTCCTGCGAGTGATATTACAAGAAAATTACCATCAGTTATCGCAGGTTTCTAACCCCTAGAACAACTATCCAAAGATATCCTGTATAATCAGGGACGTATCCGAAAATAACCATAGATATCTGCACCCCCAATAGACTTTACCCTGTCTAATCAACTAAGGCAAAGGATAAGTGAGGAGCCGTTACATATCCTCTCAACCTAAGGTGCCTTCGTTCGTCTCTGAGCCCCCACTCCACATAGCAGCGTAACTACTGTGAAAAAAGAGCATCCTACGAGGAATCGGGGAGGGACAACGTAACGGGTGGGCCATCAGGACGACATGGCTATCTCTCCCAAAAATAGATTTTTCCTACGTAAAAATATGTTTTTGGGCTCGAACCATGTCGTCCTGATGGAAGTGTACCAGAGGATTACCTATTACTCGGTAGGAGGCCTTGAAGAGAGGTTCCAATACCAAAATGTGCCAACCGGATTACTCCGTCAAAGCATAGGTATCAATCTCAAACTTCTATTCCAGAACAATAAAGAAGCTGTATTGACAAGTATGATGGCCTGTCAGGGAGGCAGAAAAGGGCCAAAGGACCACCTTCCTCAATGGGAAAGACATCCGATTTCAGTAGTGAGATTTTAGAACACCTAAAACTGAAGGAGGCATCGTAGATAAAACGTATGGAACAAATACTCATCAATATGTTAAACAAGCCTGTTCAGGAAGGATAATAATCAAGAGGCACACTAATTTTATTGCCACTGAAATAATAAGAGGCTTAAAAAAAAAAGGCATGTAAAAGTTCACAGTCTTTTATTTACAAGTATCAGTGCAAAGAATAATAAATAAATAACATAACTGGCACATAGGAAATGTGTTTGTACCAAATAATACATCCCTACCATACCCATACAAATGGTAACATTAGGGAATATAAAAACATGACATAAGGCACCGTAGGGAACTTATGACAAAATAAAATGATTAATAAAGACAAAACATACATGTACAACAAATAAATTGAACTATAGTCTAATCAACATTGAGACAGTTAGTCCATAACAGTAAAGGTAAAACATTATGTCGGAGAGACACGAATGAACCTGAAAAATAAATTATTTATAGTATTTTTTTGTGTTCCTGAAACGAAAACTCACTGTTTACTCATTATAAATAACAAGCTGGAGGAGTGCCCTAGGACGCACTTGAGGGATACGTCGATGCAGTGGGTTTGATAACACTTCCCGCAGCCACCACAAAATAACGTATCTCCTCCAATTGCTTCAGATAATGCCTGAAGAAAACCCTAGTGGACTTCCAACCGGTATATTCCTGTAGTCCCTCGAAGGGACTACAGGGTCATGACCCAATGGCATACTAGCCGGGTCCGCTCTTCGTATAAAATAAGTAATCTTTGCTGTTAACTGTTTCAGAGACAAATCTGATCCCACCATTTCCCCCTTAAACAATTGATCACCTTTAAACTGCACTGTTCTTAATAAGTAAACTTTTAGACACTGCACTGGACACAGGGAGGGATCACTTGATAGGGGAACTATTTTCCATGGACTCCAACATTTAGAGGGAAGTTCATTCTTAGCTAGGAAAGAGGGATCAGGATATAGATTAACCTCAACATTATCCACAAATTCAATGTGACCCTCGTCTCTAGAAAGAGCCATAATTTCACTAACACGAGCACCGGGAGCCACCACAACTAAAAAGACGACTTTTTGAGTAAGATCATGAATAGAAGCTGTTTGATTGTCTATGTCCGAAGCGAATTGCAAAACTTTGTCCAAAGACCAAGAAATAGGCTTCAGTGGAACCGACAGCCGCAGCCTAGCACAAGCCTTCAGAATTTTGTTGAAGAGATCCGAGTTAAAATCAATATCAAAGGTGTATAGTATAGGTCTAGCAAGGGCCGACTAGTACAACGAGATTGTGGAGGAAGCTAGACCTTTCACGTGCAAATCAATCAAAAAAACTAAACAAAAATCCATAGTAATTGAACCTGGATTCTTGTCCTTGACATATTTGATCCATTTCTTCCATGACATTTCATACTTAGTCATAGTGGTAGAAGTCTTATAGTTTTTTGCAAACTCCAACTTATCACGTTGAATTTGGAATCTCTTTTCCAGAGCTAAGGCGAAAAAATCACGAGATAAAGGTTGTTCGTTCTCCATGATGAAGCGTAGACAATCTTTAGCTATACCTCCTGGAACAGAATCGGGTTGGGCAACGGCACCAACTTGGGATTCAATTATGTAACCATGGAAAACCAGTTGCTCTTCGGCCACAGAGGAGCCACCAAGTCCGCTGTCCCTTTGAACGTCCGAAGCTTGTCCAGAACCTTCATGAGGAGAGTGAAGGGTGGAAACAGGTAAATCCTCGTCCAACGATTCCAATCCAGGAACATCGCATCCATGCTCACTGCTGCTTGATCCACATTCAGGGCTACATAGCAGGGAAGTTTCTCGTTGAGACTCGTCGCAAACAGACCCACTTGAAATCCAGAGACTTGATCCTGCACGAAAGAGAATGATTTTTCGTCGAGAGACCATTACGTCTCTAGAGGTTTTGTCCGAGATAGGGAATCTGCCATCACATTTCTTACTCTGTGAAGGAGGAATGCTGACAGATGCCAATCTTTCCTCTGAGCCAACGTAAAGATGGCTAACATTACGTGATTTATTTGAGGAGACCTCGATCCTTGTCTGTTGATGCAATGGACTATCACTTTGCTGTCGAGGACTAGACGAATGTGAATGTTCTTCTTCAAGTGTAACTTCTTGAGGGACAAGAAGACTGCCATGGCCTCCTGAATATTGATGTGGAATTGTTGAAATTTCTGGGACCAACCACCTAGCACTTTCTTGAGTGGGGTATGACCCCCCAACCATCCAATGAGGTGTCCGTATGAAGTATCACTACCGGAGGAGGAAAGCGCAACGGTATCATCTGTGACAGACTTTTGGTAGTGGACCATGGTCGAAGTTGTCTTCGGAGTAAAAACGGGGTCTTCTGATGGTCGCAAAGAGCTTTGGAGGCTCTTTGTTTCCAAACTCTGCTTGCATCCTTGAGACGTACTTTGAGGACAGGGTTCATTACCGAGGTGAATTGCAAAGATCCTATAACCCTTTCCTGGCTTCGACTGGTGATCGTCCTCGACTTGATCAGAGACCTGACTGACTTCGCTATATCCTTCCTCTTGGAGGGAGGGATAGAAAGGGAATGAGACTTTAGGTTCCAATGAATCCCCAACCACTGGAAATCTTGAGCTGGAGTCAGTCTTGATTTCTTGAAGTTGATCTGAAATCCGAGAGACTAAGGAACCTTACAACTTGAGTGGTTGCTTCTGAGCACTCCGGTGCCAAGGGAGCCGACACTAGCCAGTCGTCTAGGTACGCCGCTACTTGAAGGCGTTTTTCCCGAAGTTGCTGAACGACTGCGTTGATAATCTTCGTGAAAATCTTCGGAGCTATGTTGAGCCCGAATGGCATAGCTCTGAATACATAGCCCTTTCTCTCCAGGCTGAAACCAAGGTAGGGGGAGAAGTGTCGACCTATCAGAAGATGCCAATAAGCGTCAGTAAGATCTATAGAGACGGTGTAAGCCTCCAGGGGTAGTAAGGTCCGTATCTGCGAAATAGTCAGCATCTGGAACTTGTCGCACTGAACGAACAGGTTTAGACGGGGGACAACACGAGAATAGTTTGAGGTATGTTCGAATCTTTCTTTGGCACGCAAAATAGACGACCTTGAAATCTCATAGATCTCGTGCAACGGATAACTCTTTTCTTCATCAGGTCTTGTACATATTGTTCCAGATGAGGTGTTGATCTCTGAAAAAATCTCCTGAGTTTTGATGGCCTTCGCTTCCACTTCCCACCAACCCGTTGGAAATGACGCTCTATCCCCAAGGACTGAATGACTATCGGTCCTTGAACAAGGTCAGCCGCCCCCCTACCAGGAGATCCTCATTGTTTGATCTGAGGACGTGCACCCCTTCCTCCTCTGCCGCCTCGATGTCCCCGACCCCTGGATCTGCCTCCTCTGTCAGAGTGGCCTCTGCCCCCTCTTTCTCTCTCTTGAGATCGAAAGGACGACGACCCCTCCTCATACACTGGGTTGAAAACCGGGTACTGTGTCATCACGGGCTGAGGTACAGCAAAATCAGTCTGAGGGATGGCGGCGGGGGATAGAGCAAACGACTTCCTTAGGTAGGTCGGTTTGCGGGACATCATAGGCTGTGGTCCTCCTCCAAGGGCGAACTTTCTCTTCAAAGAGATCCCCCACTTCTGGAACATGCTCTTATTCTCAACTGCAGCTTTATCCGTAACCTCCTTCACTAGCTTCTGGGGAAAGAGGTCTTTTCCCCATATACTAGAATCGATGAGACGTTTCGGCTCATGGTTTATAGAGGCTGAAGAGGGTACATGTTCTCTACAGGCTCTACGGGTCTGAAAGAAAGCATAAAGATCCTTCATAAAGGTGGCAAGATGAGTTTTTGCTAACAAAGAAAAGACTGGGGCATCCATAAAGTTCCCAATCATCCTTTCCATGAAGCACTGGAGAGACATTGAAACTGATAACCTCTCTCTGGTCTCCATTTCAGCCTTAAGAAGGTGTTCAGGAATCCTGGGCAATTTCTCATTAAAAGGGCGGCTGGCTACATCCTTATCCAGTTTACACTCTGCAAAAGTAAACTGGACATCTACCCAGTGGTCAGCATCATGTGGGAGGATGAGTGATAATGGTTTGCACTCTTTCAACACTGGGAGAGACTTACCCTCACGAATGGCTTTCTCCACAACCATGAAGCCTTTCGAAGCAAAAGGGAAGACCATCGTGTCCAGAGCCACAAAGGTGGCTAACCTTTTACCAAAGGCACCAAGCTGTGTATTAATACACCCTTCCGTCTTCATTTCTTTCACTACCAGGTGTTGAGCTCTTGTATGTTCCAGAAGAATCATTTCTTTAGGGATGGTGTCATCCCTCAACGGAACCCCTTCAGCTAACCTCACGTAGCAAAATGGATAGGCATCAATATCTGGATAAAAATCAAGATCGGCTACCGGTCTGGAGCCTAGCCCCTCGCCAATGTGGAGGATGCCCTCGGAAAGCACCGCATGGCCAGAATACCTCCAGGGAATCTGCTGCATGCAGTAAGGTAGCTGGGAGGGCAAGACTTTATCCTTAACCGGTTCCTCTTGCTTCTTCAAAGCCTGGATCTCTTCACACAAGGCTTTAAACATCATGAGTTGGTATTGCTGATTCCCCTCCATGAAAGCCTTCATGTTAGCCAAAAGTGTCAGATCTACAAATGTACCCGATGTACTCGGGAATTGAGGGGGCTCCAAAAGCTCTGCAGGAGATGGCGGGGGAAAAGAAGCAGGAACCATTCCCGTCACGAAAGATGTAGTCGTCGTCGTAGACAGGGAAGCCACTGTCGTAGTGAAAGCTGAAATGGCAGATACTACTGAGTCCTTAACAGACCCCACACTAGCATCATCCAGCTCCGGCAGGTAAGAATCATCCACCGGAGGGAAGGGTTCTTCATCTGACTCCACTGTAGAAAGGAGAGCCGATTCTCTACCCGGAGAGAGAGAGGAGACCATAGACATCCTCTCTGAGTGTAGACTCATAGCAACTAATGCCTCGTCAACTTGTAGCTGGACAGTTGGGTTGGGTTTAGGGTAAAAGTAACCCAAAACCAAATCAGGTGCTTCCTTAGGGAAGAGGATACACTTCCACTCGGTAGATGGGAGGTAAGGGGCCTTCGGATCCACATTCTTCTTGATTCCCCTTACCCAGGTGCGAAGGGATCGTTGGAAGAACACCCAGTCATCCTCAAAGATATTCTTCGAGATCCAACCCGAATGATGCAGGTCCTTGCAAACACTGCAATCCTGTAGATCCCAATATGAGACTGGACCTTTCATCTTCCGACACCTCGCATGGGTGCGACAAGTATCGTGACCGCACGGATGTCTCACGGTCCTGGCACAAATCTACACTCTACATTGCATCTCCGTCATAGACACCGCCTGTAAAGAGAAAAAGAAGTACAATGAGTACGTGGGTCTCTAACAGCCACCAAAGACTGAAAAGAATGGATTACTAACATTCTATGCTGACAATAAAGGGAATAGTAATCCCCAAATTGTGTGTAATTGCAATTGGTGAGAAAGTAGGAGATGAAGTACAAAATGTCCAAACCCCTACTAAGGGTGTTAGATTGGAATAATTAGCCACTTTAAAAATAGTTGCTATAGGCTTAAATGAAACAATAGGGGGGTATGCTCATGAAAAGAACCGTCGCTCCTATATCTCCACAGAGAAATAACCAATCAGAAGTCAACGGAACAGGTAATCCAATAGACAAGCAATCGACGCATTGATAAATGAGCAAAAGTGTATAGCGACATGGAGACTATAAATGCGGGTTGATAATCTCACAAGAGAGAACCGAATATAGGGATCTAGCCTATAGAGTTATCAACCATCTATCCAATCTACAGCTTCAAAGGGAAATGGACAAATTGATGGAAAACATATAACCATGTGTAGTGGTTATCTCTATGCCAAGACACGGAAGACCTTTCGTAAAACACACTCCCATGTCCAGCATACATAAAGAAGCCTCAAAAGTGGACGGAATAAGGCCTTTATGTTAATAAGTAGCGGTAGTCGCCTACAGTCAGTAGAGAACCCACCTTATAGTAGATAAAGCAGTCTTAAAAGGACAGAAAGACATGTGCCCTAAAGGTACCATCGTTGCCGGAAGTAACGGCACCGCTCTGGTAACGGCATTGTCGTCAACGTGTTAACCGCCCTAAGGTGCTCGCACAGTGATCATTCCCATAGACTAATACTAGCCCCGCCGCCAGTAATGACAACGTCGGCTGGTGTATGGCAGCGGAGAGAAACGGCAATGGTTTCCGCAGAAACACTATGCTGTATGGGAAGGCAGTGTCGCTAAAAGCACCACCGCCGTAAATAGCGATGCATGGCCAGTACAGGTACTATAGGAAAGTATGCCGTTAGGAGGTGACAAGGCCGTTATGTACTGGCACTGCCATCAGTATAGCTACTCACCCCTCAGGGAGAAGCATGCTGACAGCTCTGGAGGGTCAGAACCCAGAAGGAACCAGCCCTCACCAACAACAATTGCAAATTCACAGCCTGATCTAGAGATCCCAGAGGCTAAGAAAAACGGCAGAACAATAAAGTCAGTGCACCAACATTTTGAGATCACCCTTCACAAAGGGGAACTCCAATGAACTGCACGGACCCAGCATGAGAAATCACAGAAAAATGTAGCATGGCGGACCAACGGATTCACTGGCGAAAGTTAGGCTAAGCCTGGATGCAACAAGTCAAACGAGAAATCCCATAGGCTAAGAGGAACGGCAGAACAGGAAGTCAGCGTACCAACAAAATGAGATCACCCTTCGCAAAGGGGAGCTCCAAAGTACTGCGCAGACCTAGCCTAGGAAATCACAAGTGATTGCAGCACGACGACCATAAACCTAAACGGTCTAAAATACTGGAGGATCGAAGACAAGTGGGCATAATTACTCAGTAAACTAGTATAATTAAGGTAAAAAAACCCTAAGGGAAAAGGCCACTGCCAACGAGTCCAGTAAGACAGACCTAAACGCCATCGGTGAGCCCGTCTCCAACTAAAATGTTACTGCTCTCTAGGCTAGGCTACCCGAAACTAATATGCACCAACAAAAACATAAAATACAATAATGCACTGTAAATGCAAACATAAAACAGAGCCCAAAGTGTCGAAATGCTAAAATAATACTAGCTAATGTGAAACTTATAAAATAAACTAAGTGAACACAAGAAATAAGGGCGATCAGGTACAATAACAAGACGCCCAAGCTAGCTGGACTCAGAGCGCTCCGGCTCCCTCATTGTAAAAGCTAAATAACTTTCCCCGTAGGGATCCAAAACACTTACAGCTAAAGCAAACTGTAAAGAGATGTTGGTGCTCAACTTAGACAATGAAAAGGAAGCCATCATACGAAGAAAACACTTCAAAAAAGTTGATAAAGAGCACACAACGAAACAACAACAACAGTAGGTCTACGCTGCGAACAAAGGAAGAGGACTTCAGAGACGAACGTGGGCACCTTGGGGTGAGAGGATATGTATCGGCTCCTCGCTTATCTTTCCCCTTAGTTGATTAGACTGGGTAAAGTCTATTGGGGGTGCAGATCTCTATGGTTATCTTCGGATACGTCCCTGATTATACACGATATCTTCGGATAGTCGTTCCAGGGGTTAGAACCCCGTGATACCTGACAGTAATTCTCTTGTAATATCACTCTCAGAAATATTATACAGTATGAAGCTGCAGAAGGGAACTTCCATCAGGACGACATGGCTTGAGCCCAAATGATAGATTAGATACACGGGAGGCCACCGCCATGAGCGATAGACTACTTACACCTTTTTTGAAAACAGACAATCCTTGGCACATTTCTTTGCGGCAGCCCCGAATCTGGAGTGGTAGTAGCAAAACTGCGGCCGATGGGCGGCAGTAAGTGGCTGTAAAAGTCGTTGGTTGGGGCGTGACCAAGTGGTGGGTGATGGATGGCTTTGTCGTTACTCTGGCACGTCACGGGGTAGACGTGTGTGTTCTACGGCATTCACGTCATCTTCGGTTGATGTTGAATAGGCATCCTCTTTGTCAGGAGTGAAGGCGTTAAAAGAGGTCTTGAAGGTTGTGAAGTGGCTGTCCATAAGGGCGTCGGCTTTGGTCATCAAGTCCTTTGTGGGTAAACTATCGACATCGGGTATGGCAGCGCATACATGTTCGGGTAAACGGCGTACTCAAAGTGCACGAAGTAGGTTCACCTCACGAGGAGAGCCATCTGGTCATTTCCCTGAGGGCGAGCGAAGCCCTTTGGTCCCCCAACAGTTATACAAAATATATCTAAGATATATTTCACATTTATTGTTTACTTGACAGTATGTTATTTCTCTTTAACTGTATTTACATAAAACTCCTGGATACCTTTTAAAATATTTTGTTTCTTGTTAAGCAGGGGGTTTAAGAGTTTATGTTTCGAGTTCCTTCTACATCTCATGAATCATAATCACCAAGTTAATTATAGAGATTCAAATTTACTATTTTCACTTTATTATGGCTAAAGTTTTTGTTCAGAAAGTTAATTTGGCTGATTCATGGTAAATGTTCTTTTGACTAACCTTTTCAAACCTAAAGCTATAGACGAAATAACAAAGTTTAGCAGACACAACCATATAATGTCTTGAAGCCGAGGCGACGATATAACTGCCAAAACGCAGAAGAGCAGTTGTGACTCGAAGACTAGAACGACAGGACCTGTAGTTGAACCATCCTACACGTTTTTCGTGTATCAGCCAATATGCTTATAGTCTTCATGGACCATAGAGCTTAATGGTATAATCAATATGAAGATTTATTAGTAAGAAGTTTGCTGAGTACAGCTGCCATTGACGATGAAAGTGAAATTCAACAAAAGTACCGAAAGATTTGGGGAGAGAAGGGGGACAGGTTTTTAGTAGTTTGGAGGTAAGAATCGAGTTACATTTACGCGTGTTTTAGTCGATTTTCAAATTGCTTATATTTGAACTTAGTCAATTCATTAACCTAACTTGCACGTCCTATAAAACATTACCTGATAGTTCGTGATATTTAGAAGGAACTTGATGATTGTCCTTGCACTGTTATTTTCTCGTGAACTTTGGCAAAACTTAGCGAGGTTTAAGTATCATAGATTAAGCTAACAAGTAACTCAGTTCTTTCATGTATTAACGTTGAAAAACTTCTAAAAACTTTAGACTGGGCTATTGAGCTTGCTTATAGGATGGCTAAGTAGACTAAGCACTGGAAAAAAATTATACTAAATTTTAAGCTAGGCACTTAACCTAGTAAGGTACTTTAAATTTGTATCAGGCTAGCCTAAAACTTGGCTATCCTACTAAGCTAAATACTAAGAATATTACGGTCTTTGCTATCAAACTTATTACATTTTTATATATTTACATTTAAGTAAAAACATTAAAGACTTACGCCTTAGTCTAAACCATAGATGGCCATGGCCTTTATTACAGATATTTCATTGTAATTGTCAGGTTATGTAAAAATTCAGTGGTGACCATGTGCTGGAGTGGTGTCTGGCGTAAGGTAATATCTTCATGAATAGCACGGTTTGGAAGGGTTACAGTGCACAAAGGACAAGGATTCTATCAGGCAAAGGGATTACATTTCATTTTCCTAAGTTATAAATTTTATATTTCATTTTGACTGTTGTAATTAAATATAAATTAAATGATTTCCTTAATTTATCCTGTCACCATTAAATTGTAAATTATTACATGATTCAAATAAAAGTTTTTCCATAAAGGTTGTTGAGAGAGCTTAAAAAGCTTTGCTATACAGGCGGCTGGCGACGGCGAGTACTGCTGCAGAAGGTATGTTTTGACGGAGTGATACGCTATTGGGGTGTCTCCTTGTTCGCACAGCCAGTCGGAGATTTCCGGGAAGGTGTCCTTAGGTATCGCCACGAGAACACAATCTGCTTTGGTGGTCGAGCGAGTCACGCCTTTGATGCGGAACTGGACTTCTGCGCGCTGAAACTAAGCAGTCGCCTCTCCGCTGGCGAACGAAGAAAGTTTGAATTGGGCGGTGCCAATTTCCGTGGAGTCCACTATAGTAACAGTGAGAGGGGGATGGTGGGAGGAGTGAGTTGCACTCCGGGGTCACCAATGTGACGGGCCAAGAGTAGGTCTTGAGTCAAAGGCGTGATGAATGCAACTGAGTAACTTTATTACTTTACTTACTTTGATGGCTGCTTTTCCGGTCCCATACAGCAGGAGAACCCTACTCTCTACAGGACCTCCGCTGTCGTTTTACCTTGTTTGTTCAGAATGTTTAACATTTCAAATCACGTATTGTTCATTTACTGTTGAATCGTCACTGTTGTATGATTTTTTAAATAAGTAAGTCTTCAGTTTCCTCTTGAAAGCCTTAATGTCTTCAATCATTCAAATGTTTCGTGGGAGCTTATTATATAGTCTTGGGGCCGCATATTTAAAGGCTCTAGAGCCTAAAGTAGACCTATATCTAGGTTCCAACAGCTTGAAGCCATCTGTAACTATTCAAGTGTTGACACGATTTGTTGGCTGCGCAATATATAGCAATTCTCTTAAGTATTTTGGACAATCGCTTCTGATAACTTGATGGGTTATTTTACATATTTTAAATTCAATTCTCACTTTAATCAGCAGCCAGTGTAAATTGATTAGTATATGGGTGATCTTTTCTCTAGGTGGGACACCTTTTATCAGTCTTGCTCCTCTGTTTATTATGTTTTATAATTTCTTAAGTTGCACTTTTGGTAAATTGTAATAGAGTTGCATTAATCAATCCTGATAATAACACAGTTTATCACAAGTTTCTTTACAGAATTTTCGTCCAGGTACTTTTTTATAAACGCAATATTTCTTAGATGATAACCAACAGTTTTTATTACATTATTTTTTGGGGCATTTAGAGACAGGTTACAGTCAAGAAATACACCTAGATCTCGAACTTTACTAGATATCGGCACTGAGTCATTATTTATGTTCATTTGAATATCACCCAAATTTCTCACGCTGTTTCTCTTACCCACCACCATGAATTTAATTTTGTTCTCATTTAATTTTAGTTGTTTAAATTTCATACATTCTCTAACACTATCAAGGATTCGGTTAGAGTTTCAGTAATGTCATGTATATCATTTATGGAGAAGTAAAATTGTGTCATCCGCAAATGGTTTGACCTTCACGCCATGCCTTTGTAGTATTTCCGATAGACCAATAGTATAGATGCAGAATAAGATTGGGCCAAGTACATTCGCCTGGGGTACCCCTCTGTTTAAGGGTTGATATCACCAATAAGAGTTTCCAAATTTTACACAGTAATTTCGTAGTCCTTTAGGTACTCGAAGGCTTGATCTTCAACGCCGATGGAACGTGGATCATTTAGTAGTAGCTCATGCACCACTGTATCAAAAGCAGCACTGAGATCGAACAGTATTAAAATACCAAATTTATTTTCATCCATCATTTCCAGCATATCATTTACAACAGAGCAGATGGCTGTCTCCATGGAGTATAGTTTTCTGTAAGCAGATTAGTTGTCAGGCAAAGCTTCTATTACTTCTAAATGACTGACTAGTTCTCAAGAATTACATATTCAAGCACTTTTGATTCAAAGGGTAGATTTGAAATAGGTCTATATGAGCTTAATTCCTGATAGTATCATATTCCCTTTTACTCACTTTATTATAGTAGTCGTAAGACAGTTAGCACACTTAGCTCCTAACAGACGTTGGTCATCATGGTCACAGGGAATGTTGATAGCATCTTTTATTTTCTTTGTAACATCTTCAATAAATACGGTAGGAGAAAAATTTGATTTACGTCTAAAGTTTATTTTCTTTACTAATGCATGTTTCTGTAGAGGTAGACTAAACGTAATAAGTTTGTGTACTGGGGAGATAGTACATTTCTCTTCAATATTTATATCAGATACAATATTATTCATGTCATCGCTTAGAACTAGGTCTAACGTATGCCCAGTTAAAGTAGTTGTACAGTCGACATTATTCACTAGTCGATATGATTCTAGTAACTCGCTAAATGCCAAAGAGTCAGGATTTGATGCGTCATCCATCCAAAATTTGAAGTCTCCACAGATAACTAATTCGTTTTTCTCCATGATAATCATCTCAATGAGAGCACCGAATTCTTCAAAAAAGATACATGTGTTTGTTCTAGGGGGTTTGTAGATTGTTACAAAGGATATTCTTTTCTTTTTTGGCATAAATTTTATTCCTATATACTATAAGCTTGTTACACTAATTCTTTTCAACATTTTGAGATTTGAGTAACTTTTATGAATAAAGAGTCCGACACCCCCACCAGACCTGCCTTCTCTCGGTAAGTGAAAGAAGGCATGTGTGGGGGGCGTCATTTCAGTGATCTTTGCCTTGTCCAAGTTTTTTAACCATGATTCAGATAATGCTAGCATATCCAAATACTTCTCATTTATCAATTCTCGAATCTGAACAGTCTTATTACCTAAAGATTGTATATTTACATAGCCACAGTTTATGACATCCCTAGTAGCCATGATCAGTATTTTCCGCTAGTCTTTTCAATTCCAAGTCATAAGCTTTGCTGTCTCTAGAATTTACTGTGTGGTCACTTGGTTTGTTTAACTTTGTGCAGTTTATACACTTTGACACTTGCGAATTACACTCCCTGGTGGAATGTCTCCCTGAACATTTCTTAGACTTGCAATCTTTTTCAAAATGTCCATACCTCTGACAGTGGTAGCAGGGAATCACGTGGTACCTATCACGTATGTTATAGATACCCCATCATAACGAAACTTTGTCCCTATTATCATGAATAGCCCTACGAACTTCAGGATCACATTTCAGCACATAGTGGGTGGTTCCCCCCCCCCCCCCCCCGGCTTTTTTCTTCAGGACTACACTTATCTTCACTTATATATTTAGGATTTGGTCCAGGCAGCTATTTATTTGAATCAAAGCATTTACTACATCATCTTCATCATTGTATACATTACGACATATCAAGTATATATGCACACTAGGTCCTGGTAAGGAGGTCACAAAACATAAAGATACTATTTCTTGACAAACCGGCAACCGGTTCTGTTAACAGTTAACAATGAAGTAGGCAGACAGGTTGAAACAAGTGGCTGTCAGTGCGAGGGGAGAACGAAGATACAAAGAAGATGCAAAAAAGAGAAATGTTGTTACAATGTACGCTCGTGTGACACACGGGTGGTACACCTCTCTTCTGAAAGGTTCAGTCTGTCATGCAGGTAATCATAAAATACTCTAAGGCTTTGACATTAATAACAATAGATCGGAAACCCTTTAGTAGTATTTCATGCACAAGTGTGTCAAAAGCAGCACTCAGGTGTAACATTTTTCTTTTTCCATCATTACAAATCAGTAGATAGTTGTATCCGTAGAATATGATTGCCAACAATGTTAACTAGTTATCTGCCATAGCTTTCATTCTTTCTAGATGATCAAAAGCTTGCTCACAAATTACATATTTTGTACTTTGACATGATGGATGAATTTAAAATAGGTGTGTATAGCTTGAGTCTACATAATCGAAAGTACCTTTCTGAGCTGTTGTAACTATAACCACTTAGGAGACTTATACTCATTAATGATAGTATTTACTTCTCTTGAAATTATTATTATTATTATTATTATTATTATTATTATTATTATTATTATTATTATTACTTGCTAAGCTACAACCCTAGTTGGAAAAGCAGAATGCTATAAGCCCGAGGGCTCCAACAGGGAAAATAGCCCAGTAAAGAAAGGCAATAAGGAAACTACAAGAGAAGTAATTAACAATTAAAATTAAATATTTCAAGAACAGTAACAACTTTAAAATAATTTTTCATATATAAACTATAAAATTTTGAAAAAAACAAGAGAAAAGAAATAAGATAGAATAGTGTGCCTGAGTGTACCCTCAAGTAAGAGAACTCTACCCCAAGACAGCAAAAGAGGCTATGGCACTATATTCAAGTGTTATGTTTAGCTATTGTACATGACGTAGATTATGCAAAATCTTCTCATAAAGTTTACGAAACAATAGGAAAACATTAATAGCAAATGAAAATTATAGCCAGCATACATAAAATATAACTATATTGAAGATTAAACTTAAGTAATTACAGTATTGTACAAAATCCACCAAATACTCATAGCACACCATGACTAATAGTTAATATACATAAGTTCTTACTAAGAGGTAGATATAAATATAAAAAGATGATATAGAGAAACACAGCTTCTGGTGTTGAACAGAGGAATTATTGAACTTCTTCATCTACTTCAATATAAAAAGAAGCAGGTTCAATAAAAAATTCCAGGACACAGACAGTAGGTGTACCTGAAATGTCTCCACTCACAAGCAGTGTACCACCAGTGTGTCACACTGTCGTACATAGTAACGACAATTCTCTTATTTGTATATATATTTTGTATCTTTGCTCTCCCCTCGCACTGACAGCAACTTGCATCATCCTGTCTGCCTATTTCACATTGCTAACTGCTAACGGAACCGGTTGCCGGTCGGACAAGAAATAGCATGTTGTATTTTGTGACCTTCTTGCCAGGACCTAGTTTGTATATATACTCAATGTTGTGTCTATAACAAAGTACTCAGTTGCTTTCATCTCACCTTTGAGTCACAACTTACTCTTGGTCCGTCACATTGTTGACCCCAGAAGTGCACTCGCTCCTCCCGCCTTCACCCACCCCCCTCACTATTACTATGGCCACCCCATTGAAACTTTCGTCGTTTGCCAGTGGAGAGGCGTTTGCTTGGTTTCAGTGCGCAGAAGTCCCGTTCCTCATCAAGGGCATGACTCGCTCAACCACCAAAGCCGATTTTGTTCTTGCGGTGATACCTGAGGACACCTTCCCAGAAATCTCCGACTGGCTTTGCAAACAAGGAGACACCCCAATTGTGTATGACGCCCTCAAAACATGCCTTCTGCAGCAGTACTCACCGTCACCAGCCGCCCGTATAGCAAAGCTTTTTCAGCTCTCTCAGCAACCATTGGGGGACCAAAGGGCTTCGCTCGCCTTCAGGAAATGACCAGTATCGCTCGCCTGCAACCTGCCACAGACGGCTCTCCTCGTGAGGTGAACCTACTTCGTTCCCTTTGGGTACGCCGTTTACCCGAACCTATACACGCTGCCATACGCGAGGTCAATAGTTTACCCACAAAGGACTTGATGACCAAAGCCAATGCCCTTATGGACAGCCACTTCACGACCTTCAAGACCTTCATCAACGCCTCCACTCCTGACGAAGAGGACACCTATCCAACGCTAACCGAAGCTGACATGAATGCAGTTGAACACACATGTCTACCCCGTGACGTGCCGGAGCGGCGATAAAGCCACCCCAACCAACGACTTCTACAGCCACTTACTGCCGCCCATCAGCCGCAGTTTTGCTACTACCACTGCCGCAAAGAAATGTGCCAAGGATTGTCAGTGGCCAAAAAACGTGTAAGTAGGCTATCGCTCGTGGCGGTGGCCTCCCGTGTTTCTAATCTTTTCTTTTTACATGATGCAGGAAAGGGCGTACGATTTTTGGTAGACACGGGTCCTTATCATTCTCTTTTGCCAAGGGAACTCTTCAGGACACGACGTAGTCTGTGTAAGTCTGCCGATGTCTGCCTGGCAGCTGCCAACAGATCTGCGATACCCAACTACGGTTACAAGAACCTCACTTTATCATTTGGAAACGGCAAATTTAATTGGAAGTTTCTCGTTACTGACGTCACATTGCCAATCCTGTGTGCGGATTTCCTCTCTCATTTCCATCTTCTGGTCGATGTCGCCCACTGACGATTGGTCAACGCAGACTCATACTTGCCAACACCTCTTCAACCCGCTCCCTTCAACCTCGCTCTCCACATCAGGGCACCTACGGATGCCTACGCCCACCTCCTCATGTCATACCCGAAAGTTTTCCATCCAGAACTTCGCCAGATGCCCACGGCTCCTTCCAAACACGGCATTTATCTCCATATCAAATAGACGGGACCCCCAGTCTTCGCCAAATTCAGACGTCTGGCACCGGATCGATTAACAGCCGCCAAACAGATGTTCGCCGAAATGGAAGAAATGGGCCTCTACTAAAAGGACTCCAGCCCATGGTCGTCACCCTTACAGATCGTCCTGAAGAAAGACGGCTCCCTCCATCCGTGTGTGGATCTGCAAGTGTACCTTTGGCGCCAACGAAGTGTCGTTTTTAGGGCATCGCATCTCTCATGAAGGAGTTCATCCCCTCCCTGAGAAGTAGCAGCCGTACAGAACTTCCCCACGCCCTCGACCATCAAAGCACTGCAGGAATTCTTAGGCATGATCAACAATTGTCACCGTTTTCTGCCAACCATTACCGCCACTCTTGCTCCCCTCTACGCCTCCCTCAAGGACAAGCCAAAAGACCTGAATTGGGGCCTCCTTCAAGAAGCGGCCTTCTGCAATGCAAAGAATACCCTATCAACTGCTGCTGTTCTCACTTTTCCCATCCCACATGCCCCTCTCCTTCTCTCTACCAATGCCAGCGACATCACTATTGGTGCAGTACTCGAACAGATGGTCAACGGCTTGCCCCACCCATTGGCCTTCTTCAGCAGAAAACTGTCCAAGGCAGAATCATGTTATTCTACCTTCGATCGTGAATTGCTGGCAGTGCAATTGGCTGTCCGTCACTTTTGCCATTTCTTAGAAGGTATGCCCTTCGTCATTCGCACAGACCATGTGCCTCTGGTGCATGCCTTCACTCAACAGTCTGATGCCTGGTACGCCCGTCAACGCCGACATCTCTCCGCCGTGGCTGAATACAATTGCACCCTGCAACACGTCCCTGGGAAGAAACACGCTGGCCGCCGTTTAACTGGGATTGAATTTAAATGCCTTGGCTGAAGCCCAACAACAGGATCCAGAGTATCAAGCATATAGGACATCTTGCACATCCCTCCGTTGGGAAGACGTCCCCCTCAACACCACCCTCCTCTGTGACTTCAGTCCTGGTAGACCACGACCGTGGATTTCTGCTCCCATGCACCGACAGGTGTTTGATTTCATTCACGGCCTTTCACATCCCTTGCGTCGTTCTACTGCACAGCTGCTGAAGATGAAGTTCATTTAGCACAGCATTACTAAGGATGCTAAGTATTGGGTCTGCGCCTGTAGTTCTTGACAAACTTCCAAAGTACATCATCACACGGATTCAGGAGTGGGCACCTTTCCTCAACCTCAGTGTCATTTCACCCACAGTCACGTCAACATTGTAGGCCCCCTACCCACATCACAAGGACATCGTTACCTGTTTACCGTCATCCACCGCTCCACTCGTTGGCCTGAAGCCATTCCCATGGAAACTGCAATGTCCGCCTCATGTACATCTGCCTTACTATCAGGATGGATTGCAAGATTTAGTATCCCTGAGCATATTACTTCTGACAGGGGTACCACTTTCACCTCTCAATTGTGGACTTCATTAGTGAATCTCTTGGGCATCACCCTACATCAGACAACTGCCTACTACCCCGCTGCCAATGGAATTGTTGAACGCTTTCATCTCACCCTCAGAGCAGCTTTGGTGTCCTGCTGCAAGGACTCCAACTGATTTACTCAGCTTTCCTGGGTCCTCCTGGGCCAAAGGACCACTCCTAAAGACACCATGGACTTCTCGGCAGCTGAAATGATGTATGGCGACCCGTTGGTCTTCCCTGCCAAATTTTTTTCTTGTGCAACCTCCTCCAACGATCTCCAGCGCGTACGTCACGTCGGGGGAAAATTTACTCCATTCCGCCAGACTTACAAGCCCCCAGCGAAGCATCATATACCAACAGAATTACACTCTGCAACGCAGGTCTTCCTATGCAACGACACTAGCAAGCCACCGCTAACGCCCCCTTACACGGGCCTTTTCCTTGTGATCTGACGCAATCCGAAAGTATTCCTACTAAACATTCGTGGCAAAGAAGTCCGGGTCTCCATTGATCATCTAAAGCTTGCTTATCTCCTGCCAGATGACCCACCTACTGTTCGCCTCTCTAGATCAGGGCGCCCTATTTAACATGCCCTCTTATACCATGTACCACCCGTGTGTTACACGATCGTACATAGTAATGACATTTCTCTTTTTTGTATATATTATCCTTTGTATCTTTGCTTTCCCCTCACATTAAAAGCAACTTGCATCAACCTGTCTGCCTATTTCTCAATGTTAACTGTTAACAGAACCGGTTGCTGGTCAGACAAGAAATAGCATGTTGTATTTTGTGACCTTCTTGCCGGGACGTAGTGTGTATATATACTCATTGAGTCTATAATATAGTACTTAGTTGCTTTCATCTCGCCTTTGAGTCACAACCTACTCGTGGCCCGTCACAGCAGTGCTCGGTCAGGTATCTCTCCTCTCGTGGCAGTGGTGCCACATCAACAGATTGATCTAATTGCTACATATTTTTTTGCTAAAAATATCTATAATTTCCAAAAAGTCCTAAAAATGTTCAAAGTGAACCAAATCTATTTAGTATTTACCAAAAATAATCTGCAAATTACTACAATATTCCTTTATGTGTAGGAATATTAAAGCCACATCGTCAACAGTATCTACTTCATTACAATGCCCATAAGCTGCACTAAACTGGGTAAATATATTGTCACAGAATGGATTCTGACCTCCATGTTATGAAGACATTTAAGCATCAGTTTCCTTATAAGCCTAACCTGAAAACTGGTGACAGTTGCCATTATGGTTGCGTACCATTCTTGTTTCATTTGTGTTTATACTATTATTATTATTATTATTATTATTATTATTATTATTATTATTATTATTATTATTAGCTAAGGTACACCTCTAGTTGGAAAACCAGAATGCTATAAGCCCAAGGGCTCCAACAGGAAAAATAGCAAAGTGAGGAAAGGAAATGAATAAACGATCTGAGAAATAATGAACAATTGAAATAAGATATTTCAATAACAGTAGCAGCATCAACACAGATATTTCATAAATAAACCATAAAATGACTTATGTCAGCCTGTTCAATATAAAAAAAACATTTGTTGCAAGTTTGAACTAATGAAGTCCTATAGAATCAACTACCCGATTAGGAAGATCATCCGCACAACTTAGTCACAGCTGGAATAAAACTTCAAGAATACTGTGTAGTATTGAGCCTTAGGATAGAGGACTAACTATCAGAATTAACTGCATGTCTAGTATTATGAACAGGATGGAACTGTCCGAAAAGGTCAGAATATAAAGGATGATTAGAATTAGGAAAAATCTTATGCAACATCCATAACGAACTTAAGGTTGTTGCTACTTATATGTGTGATGGATTTCAAGTGGATAGCTTGAATGCCTCTATAATTCGCCTATAGTCTGTGGTGTCATTACATTTGATAAGATGTCTTTAGGAGATTGGTTATCTCATTAAGGAGGGGAGAAGAAAGTGAGTATACGAGCAGTAATAGTCTGTCTTTTCCTGGCGATCTTCAATCCTCTATTTTTCATTTCTCTTCTCCACTCCTCCAGTTTCTCTTCTACTACGTTTCACCTAGTGCTACACAGTATATCATCATCAGCAAAAAGCATACACCAAAGAGGCTGATCTCTAATACTTTGGGTTACTACATCCATGACCAGATCAAATAGGTAAGGGCTCAATGCAGACCCCTGATGTGGTCCCACATTCACTGGGAAACTTTCTGTTAGGTCTAAACTGCTCTTAACATTTGCTTCTGCCCTCTTATACATATCTTGGGTGATTCTTACATATTTCTCAGGGACTCTCTTTTCTCTCATGCATCTCCACACCTTCCGACATGGTACCTGATTGTATGCCTTCTCCATGTCAATAAAGACCATATATAATCCCTTCTGTTTTTTCCGATGTTTTTATACCATCTGCTTCAAAGCAAATATTGTATCTAGAGACCCTCTTCCAGGCATGAATCCAAATTGTTCCTCACCAATTATTGTTTCATCTCTGAGTCTCTTCTCAATGATCTTCTCCCAAATCTCCATAGTATGGTTTATCAACTTTATGCCACTGTAGTTGCCACATTCCTGGATGTCTCCCTTCCCCTTATAGATGGGGATGACTGAAGATCTTTTGCATCAGGTCACACAAGATATCTATCGCTTCCTCTTTAAGACTCTTCCATAGCTCTACTGGTATGTTATTCGGTCCTACAGCTTTACTTTTTTCATCTTCTTTACTACCTGTTCTACTTCTCTTCTAGTCACTCCTATGGTAACTGCCTCGTCTGGGAGTCCAACTTCAAATACTGTTCCTGGGTTATCCTCATTCAATAGTCCTTCAAAATAAGTTCCCCACCTTCTTTTAATTTCATTCTCTTCTGCTAGAACTATACCATTGCTATCTTTTATTTGCCTTATCTCAGCATCTCAGGCCTTAGCAATTCGTAATATTTTCTTCTCTCCTTCTGGTTTTTCCATCTCTTTATAGACTTCATTTCATTTCTCTGCCTTCGCCTTTGCTACTGCTCTACTTGCTTCTTTCTTTGCTTGCTTATATTCTTCTTTGTCCTGCTCTTGTCCTGATAGATCTTCCTTCTTCTTGGCTTCTTTCTTGGTTTTTACCCGTTCTTGCACCTCATCATTCCACCACCACGATTCTTTATCATTTGGGGGTTTTCTTCCTATTGACTTTCCAAGTACTTTCTCACCGATCCTTAGAATCACTTTACTATTCTCAGTCCACCATTCTTGTACATCCTCACGTAACCTTACTGCTTCCAGCACTCTTTCCTTATACAAGACCCTCAGTTCGGCCTCTTTCAATTTCCACCACTTAATCGTTGGGTCCATTCTCGTCTTTTTACTTCTACAATTCCTTAGTCTGTAATCAATTACCACTATCCTGTGTTGCGCTGTTACACTCTCCCCATTTATCACCTTGCAATTTCTATCCTCCGTCAGATGGTCTCTCTTATACAGCAGCAAATCTATTGGGCTTTCCCTGCCACCGCTACTGTAAGTAATCATTCTGTTAATCTTTTTCTCAAAGAAGGTGTTGATCATTGCTGGTCAAAAGCCACTGCAAAATCAGTCACTCTTTCTCCCCCATCATTTCTCTTGCCCACACCACAGCCTCCATGCACTCTCTCTATCCCTTCCCTACAAATTCCCAAGTGACCACTCAGATCTCCTCCCATAATTACCCTTTCCCTTGCAGGAATTATTCTAATCCCCTGGTCCATCTCCTCCCAAAATGTATCCCTCTCCTCCTCTTACATCCAGCTTGTGGGGCATAGGCACACACCTCATTGACTATTGTTGCTCCCAGTCCCACCTTTAATCTCATAATTCTGTCATTTTTCCTATTCACTCCAATCAAACTTTCCTTCAAATCTTTGGATAATATTATTCCTACACCATTTCTTCCTTCATTATTTGCTCCAATGTAATAAATTTTACAACCTTCGCCTAGTTCTCTTGCCTTATTTCCCTTCCACCTGGTCTCCTGCTCACACAGCACTCCAATCTTCCTTCTCTCCATGAGGTCAATCAGCTCCTGCCCTTTTCCAGTCATTGTCCCCACATTCAGAGTTGCTACTCTCATCCTCTCCTCATATATTTTCCTCCAAGCTTGCCTCTTTAACTCAGCCCACCCATGACTGGGTAGCCCTTGCCGATTGTTTCGGAGGGATCAGGTGACGTCCCAACGCGTCACCTATGGGGAACGCCCTAGCGTTAATTCTAATCTCACAATCTCCATGGGCCATATTGGTTTGGGCTAATGGAGCCTTTGTAGGGTGACAGCCAGATCCATTTTCATTCATAGAAAATGGGAATATTATAAAGTGGGGTGGACTGTGGCCGTCATTCTATAAATCGAGTTCGTAGAAAACTGGAATATTTTGAACTGTGGCCGTCGTTCTAAAATCGATTTTGGCGGGAGAAGCTAACTTAAAAAACCCACCTAACCTATGCTAAAAGCCGTGTCCTTACCCAGGGGGGCTTCGCCCCCCCGGACCCCCCCCCCTTACCTACTACGGGAGCGAGAAGATTCGTGGCCGGAGTAAGAACTCGAGCCACAAATTTTCAGGTAATTTAGGGTTTTCGGCAAATAACATAAAAGTGTGCGTTTAAGCACATATTTAAAATCCGTAGACCATTTCCAAGCGTTTTTATTCTATAAAAGATAACAGTCGGGGCGATAATAAGTAAATTAGGACGCTTGGCCGTAGCGCTACATACTACCTGGGCTAATTTTTCATAGCCGGATGCCTTTCCTGCTGCCAACCTCCCTATTTACCCGGGCTTGGGACCGGCACCAAGTTGAGGCTTGCTTGCCCCCCTCAGTGGCTGGGCTAATAATAATAATAATAATAATAATAATAAAAATAATAATAATAATAATAATAATAATAATAATAATAACAACAATAATAATAATAAAACAGCATGCAAAAGAAGTGTGATCACACTTACATTCACCCACGAAGGGAAGAAATGGTAGAAGTTTGCAACTATGCTGATCAAATTCTTCTTGGCTATATAGTCCAACCTTCTCCTACCGACACTATGCACTGCTGCAATCCCTTTCCTACAAACTTTGTAGGCTACACCAGAATGCATCACAGTGAACATTGTCTTTACTAAGAGTTTGCTTTTCTCCTTTGTATACTTTCTTTTAAAAGACTTCTCATTAATACAGCCACAAATATATGCATTTTGCTTATTAATATCACCGAGGGCCCAATAAGTCTCAAGAATATCTTTCACTTTTTCCATAGTGATCCTTTGAAAATAAACATCTTTACACTGGGGCCCAAGTTTCTTTAAGCCCTGTATTTCAATTTTGCAAGCATAACTTTAATAACTTAACCGTGAAGAATATTTCATTTATCTTAATGTTGTCACGTGCACGAGGAAAGAGGGAAATATGTAAAGAATGGGTAAGACTATTCAGCATATGTGTAGGCAGAGAAAAAAATTAGCCGTAACCAGTGAGGGATCCAATGTACTGTATTGCTATCTGGCCAATCAAAGGACCCAATAACTGTCTAGCAAAAGTAACTCAACGGGTGTCTGGTGGCTTGGCCAACCTACTACCTACTAGAAAACTGTCAATTTCAGTGTTATCGTTCACAACACTTGCTGATGTGTTTTTATTGCAAACTGTCAACTGGATCGATGTTATTGTCATCTATATTTTACTTGGAATTGGAACCTGAAGAATATGTAAACTTACACCACCAGTTCTTGTTCCTTAGCACTTACCGATGCACTGTTTAACGGTAGAAAACCCCAATATTTATGCTACTGCCACTCGATGTGGTTGGTTGGAGATCGATCAGTACACTCACTATCATTGTTCGATATCGTTCCAAGTGTTAACAATGTCTAAAATAGCCAATAAACCTTGAAAAATCAACACAAAATGTTTTTGGGAGAAGTTCAAACTTGACAGCTGAGCCGCCGCCGCAAAATAACAACTGCAAGTCCTCGAGCATTGGCTGCCTGCCACTTCGTTCATAAGCATTAAAATTTTCTGCAAAATATTGTTTTCAGATTGTGTATCGGCAGATATTTTCAAACTTAATTTGATTATTATTGCACACTAAATAAAAAAAAAAGTAATGTAATATATTTACGCTTCTATGTGGCATCCCTGCTTCACCTATCATCCCTGCTTCACCTATCAGCTGACAGGTTCATAGGTGAGGCATTAGCCCTTGTAACGGCACTTCTAATAATAGCTGATAAGAGATCGGGAAATGGTTAGCACTTAGCACGGAGCAAGGTTTCGAATTTCGGCTCAGCCAACCACAAGGTTCAAAATCATATGCACACTCAATGCGAGAATCAAACATATTTCATTTCTCGGATTTTACTCTCACTTATACCACTAGAAAGAGGATTATTTATTATTATTAAAGGGAGTGATTAACCAGCCCATATGAGTCAAGCCACTAGAAATAGGGGAAATGGTGCTTTTTTTTTTTTTTGGAACTTTCCAAAAATTGTGCAATTTCTTTTCATCATCTTCACATAGGTGGGCAATACTATTGCTATTCTCACAACATGATTCATAAGTCCAAAAGACATTTAATGGCCACAGCTGCAATGCTTGGTAATCATGATGTAATAATTCCTGATTTGCATCAGCTGTTTATTAACACTACAAGAAATCAAGCCATAAATACTTGAGTAAAATGGAGGGGTTTGAATTCATGGTAATATTATATTTATGGGCTTATTTTCTGGATGTATTTCTCAAGACTACAGTATTAAAACACTACAAGACCATAAAGTTAGTCTAGATGTATGTAGGAAATTGTATTCTTCACTTTCGGGTTTTGTTAAAGATATAACTGGGATATTTTCGATTATTTTGAGGAACTGACAAAGGAAAAATTTATTAATGTTGATTTCAACAGATCTAAGAGAAGGCATATCAAAGATGATGCTTTAGAGAACCTTGAGCCTAGAGACAAATTCAGAGTCAAACCCTTTATACCTGTGTTGGATGCATTAGAGTAAAATCTATCAAAGCTATAAAAGAAGAGATTCATGAAGAAGTTACTTACTTTAAGGGCTGCTTAAAGGCTTTCATCTGGTCCTATACTGCAGAGGAACCCTACTCCCTACAGTTATTTACAGAATTCATTTAATCGTATACATTCAAACACATTCAACATTTCACATTGCATACTGTGCATCTATTGTCAATTCCATATTATCAAAGGATGTAGAAAACAAGAAAGCTAAAGTCTCTTCTACCCTTGCCAAGTGGAAAGTAGCCACTGAACAATTAGCCTACAATGCAGACATTGACCCCCAGAGCAAAGAACAATTGTTTGGTAATCTCGGTGTTATCAGGTGTATGAAGACAGAGGAGAATGTGCAAATAATAGGTCAGACTATTCAGTTTATGTTAAGGCAAAGAAAAATGAGTCGTAACCAGAGAGAGGTATCCAATGTAGTACTGTCTGGCAAGTCAAAGGACCCAATAATACTCTAAGTGGTAGCATCCATGGTCCTTCCACTAAACCTACCCAGCACCCCATTAAAAAAAAAACAAATATATAAATAAACAAATAAATAAATAAATAAAAACAGAAGACAGAGAAAAAGATGGATGAGTGTGCCCGAGTGCACCCTCGAGTAAGAGAACTTTAATCCAAGACAGTGGAAGACCATGGTACAGAGGCTATGGCACTGTCAAAGACTAGAGAACAATGGTTTAATTTTGGAGTGTCCTCCTAGAAGAGCTGCTTACCATAGATAAAATCTCTTCTACTCTGACATAGAGGAAAGTAGCCACTAAACAAATACAATACCGTGTAACGATTTGTTGTTTGTGTAGGAAAAGGTGAAGTGAGCCATAACCAGAGAGGGATCCAACGTTGTACTGTCTAGCCAATCAAAGGTCCCAATAACTCTCAACGGTGACTCACCACTTGGCAATCTTACTACCTATCTTTACTTATACATATGTAGTATATATAATATAGACATGTATATGTATATATATACATTATATCTATGTATATATATATGTATATATATATATATATATATATATATATATATATATATGTGTGTGTGTGTGTGTGTGTGTGTACATATAAACATATGTATGCCAAATTACATTATATATATACACACACATCTCATACATTATATATATATATATATATATATGTATATATATATGTATATATATATATATATATATATATATATATATATATATATATATACAGTATATATATATACATATATATATATATATATATATATATATATATATATATATATATATATATGTGTGTGTGTGTGTGTGTGTATGTGTGTGTGCGTGTGTAGCCTAGCAATTGATTTAATAATAGCTGGAAGAGCTTTCATAGTAGTAAAATACACTGAACTTTACACAAAATTTCTGCAAAAATGCTTTATACCTACAGCTTGGAAAAACTTATCATTATATTAATTCACAAAAAGGGGAACATAATAGACCTGAACAATTTTCATCGAATAAGTCTAATCTGAGTATTATGTAGAAAATATTCACAAATATCATATTAGGCCAAATAGAAGGACACCTAGACTTTAATCAACCAAGAGAGCAGGCAGGCTTTAGAAGTGGGCATTCAACAACTGACCAGCTAATAGTAAAATCAACCACTTTACATGGCATTTACAGATTACGAAAAACCTTTTGATTCTGTCAAAACTTCAACAGTAATGAAACCCCTTCGAAGACAAGGAATGAATTAATCTTATGTTAGAACATTTGAAGATATCTGCACAAGAAGTACAGAAAACCTAAAACTACATGAAGCAAGTAAGAAAATTCTAATTGAGAAAGGAGTTAGAAAGGGACACACCATCTCTCCTAAATTATCCACAGCATGTCTAGAGGTTTTTTAGAACTTAGACTGGGAAAATGTAGTAATTAAGATTAATAGGGAATACCTTAACAAGTTAAGATAGGCAGATGACATAGTTCTATTTAGTAAATCATGAGAGGAATTGCAAAAGTTGATAGAAGATTTTGATAGAGAAAGCAGAAAGGTAGGACTTAAAATGAATATGAGTAAAGCTAAGATTATGTTCAATGAAAAAGCAGAGACAACACATAATAGATTGTTAATGTATATACCTTCTTAGGGCAGACAGTAAGTGAATCCCCAGGACATGAGACCAAAATCAAAAAATGTTAAACATGTGCTGGAAAGCTTTTGATAAACAAAATGTGATTATAAAAATAAAATACCCCTTTCTCTTAAAGGAAAAGTATTGAATCAGAGTTTCATAGGGTCCTACCAGTATTAACTTATGGATCAGATATTTGTAGCCATACTAAAGCCTTAGAGCATAAACTAGCTACAACTCAAAAAGCTAAAGAAAGAATAATGATGGGAATAACACTAAGGGATAGAAAAAGAACGGCATGGATACGAGAACAAATTGAAGTAGAGGATATTTTAACAATATGTAAGAAAAAGAAATGGACATTGGTAGGGCATATTATGAGAATATTGAATAATTGATGGTCATTACGAGTAAAGGTCATCGAGTAGTTGTTCTTTATGGCTTAACAACATTTTGATCGTAAATTGGTAAAAATGTACAAAAATCATAATGGGTCCCTATAAATATGCAAATTTGATTAAGTCTATTTATGAGCATGGTAAGTGCAAAGTTAATGTTAGTGGAGTCCTATAAAAGGAATTTTCAGTGAACAGTGGAATAATCCAAAGGTATGTGTTGTCACCTATGCTGTTTATCCTCCTCATGGATTTTGTAATGCATAGAACAGTTGGAGATGGTGGAGAAGGATTGGACTGGATGAGTAATAAGAAGTTAGCTGACCTAGAGTATGCTGATGACACTGTCCTTATTAGCAAAACACCACAGGATTTGCAATGCTTGCTTGCCAGAATACATGAAATATCACACGAGGTTGGGCTCAAGATAAATACAAGAAAGACAGAGATGATGAGAACAGAATGTGCAATGGAAGATGAAATACCATTGGAAGGAGAAAGGATTAATGAGGTAGAATCATTTGAATATTTAGGACCTATGACCTCTAATACAGGGTCTTTAGAATTGGAGCTTAATGAAAGATTGAAAAAACAAATCAGACAATGGTTAAGTATAATTTGGGAAACAAATCGCCTGAAATTACACAAAAATCAGGCTATATATCACCTTAGTGAGATCAGTGTTACTGTATGAACATGAGTCGTGGTATGACAATGAAAAAATATCCAACAGATTTTGTAGAATTGGGAACAAACCCCTCTGAAGAATATTGGGAGTTAGATAGCTGGACAGGATTAGAAATGAAACTCGAGTGCCATATGTAGATGAGATCATGATGAGGGGTAGATGAAGATGGTTTGGGCATGCTCTTCGCACTCCCAAGAAAGAATAGTTCACCAGACTTTCAACTGGGTTCCTCAAGCCACTAGAAGAGTTGGAAGACCCAGGCCTACATGGCAGAGGACTATGAAGCGTGAAGTAGGTGAGATCATGGTAAGGGGTGAATGGAGATGTTTTGGGCATGCTCTTTGCACTTCCCAAGAGATATTAGTTCACCAGACTTTCAACTGGGCTCCTCAAGGGACTAATAGAGTTGGAAGACCAAGACTTACGTGGAGGAGGACTATGAAGTGCGAAGTAAGAGATGGTGAATGGAGAAGTATTGAATTAAAAGCTCAAGATAGAGACGACTGGCGAAATCTAACTGAGGTCCTTTGCGTCAATAGGCGTAGGAGGAGATGATGATGATAATGATAGATTGCAAAAGCAGCAAAGGAAGGAAGAGAAGATGGTGGATGGACGAACTAAGAAAATTTGCTGGTATAAATTGGCAGAGAGAAACCTTAAACAGATGCAAGTGGAAGGACATGTCTGAGACCTTGTTCTGCAATGGACTATGGTTGCTTGACTTTAACTTATTTAACACTGTTACATCTTTAACTAAATTAACTTTTTTCATTACGAACAAAACCTACCGGTATTTCATTTATTTACTTCTCTATTTGGGCTTCTGCATATATATATATATATATATATATATATATATATATATATATATATATATATATATATATGTTTTATATATATATATATATATATATATATATATATGTTTTATATATATATATATATATATATATATTATGTATACATATATATATATATATATATATATATATATATATATATATATATATATATGCCCATATATATAATATATGTAGTATAAAAAATAAACTGCTGGTTATCATCTCAAAAACATTGCTTTTATAAAAAAAAAAAAAAAAAAAAAGTACCTGCATGAATATTCTGTAAAGAAACTTGTGATTAATTGTGTTCTTACCAGGATTGACTACTGCAACTCCATCTATTACAATTTATCAAAAGTACAACTTCAGAAATTACAAAATATAATAAACAGGTGTGGATGAAATGCCAATCTTGTCATTGCAGGTACTCTTTTTCAACAAAAGAACATCCACAAGTATACATGGACTTCACCATGTGGCAATTACAAAAATCAGATATAACACATTGGCATTAATAAAGAGAAAAGGAAGGCTCTGAGAAATGTAAGAAGCTATAGAGGTGCAGATATTGATAATGATCACCAGCTCCCATTGTCACACTGAAATTAAAACTGAAAGCACCAAACAGAAAGATAGATAGAATACCTAGGTTTGATACAACTAAGCTTTTAGAAGAAGAGCACAGAGAAACATTTGCAATTGAATGTAGAAATTGGTTTGCAGTTTTAGAGACTTTAAGAGACGAAGAACAGACAATTAATGAAGAATGGTGTGATATTAAGAACACATGTCAGTCAGTTAGTAGTGAAGTCTTGGGACACGCAGTTACACGGAGAAAGCAATGGATATCGAATGATACTTGGGATACTATAAAAAGAAGACAAAGGCAGAAATTGGTTGTTGAAAGATTTTAAGGATGTAATGAAAATTACAAGGAAGAGCATGCTAGGTATTTAAGTATTGATAGTGAGGTCAAAAAAAAACCAGGAATGACTGGAGAGAATATTTAGATAGTAAAGCAGAAGAGGCTCACAAAGCTATGATTTCAGGAAATGGCTATGGTGTAAGGATTGCTCATAGAATTATTAATGAAATCTCGACTTCGGCAAAGAAGAAGAAGCATATACCCATCAAAAAGAGAGATGGCAACAGAAGACGAAGAAAGACAACGTTTGATGAAACACGTCAGTGAGGTTATGAATAGGAGATATGAAGGGAATAATTTGACTGATATACGTGAAGTTGATGAAGACTTTGATGTTCTTATGAATTAATGCAGCGTATTTGAAGTCGGAGCTATCCTAAAAAAACTAGAGATGGAAAGGCGCGGGATACGATGGAATAACTGCCGAGATGATACTGGCGAAAATGAAATGACTTCCAGACTACTTACACCAAGATTATTTTGTAGAATGTGGCATGAGGACGCAAAACCTGATGAATGGGAGTTAAGAGTGCTGGCAAAAAAAAAAAAAAGGAGACCTAAACGATTGCAAAAAAAAAAAAAAAGGAGACCTAAACGATTCCAATATTTACAGAGGCATAGCGCTTACATCAGTTGTTATGAAAATATATGTATGCTCATTCTAAAGACTGGAGAGAAAGACTGATGAAAAGGTGAGAGATGAACAAGCAGGATTTAGAAAAGGTAGAAGTTGCACTTACCAAATTTTCATTCTGAGACACGTACAGCAATGCATAGAGTATAGAAAACCTCTTTTGATGGTGTTTGTGGACTATGAAAAAGCCTTTTATAGTGTTCACCGGCCAATTTTGTGGAGAGTCCTGCGTTATTATGGAATTCCTTTTAAATATGTAAATTTGATTAAGTCTGTTCATGAGCATAGCAAGTGCAAAGTTAATGTTAATGGAGTCTTATCAAATTAATTGCCAGTGATCATCGGAATGCTCCAAGGGAATGTTTTGTCACTTTTGATGTGTATCCTCCTCATGGATTTTATAATGCGTAGAACAGTCAAGAGATGGTGGAGAAAGTTTGGACTGGATTGGCGATAGGAATTTAGCAAACCTAGATTGTGCTGATGATGCTGTCCTTGTTAGCAGAACACCACAGGATTTGTAATGCTTGCTTACCAGAATGCTTGAAATATCACACGAGGTTGGGCTCAAGATAAAGAGAAGACAGAGATGATGAGAACGGAAGGGAAAAGGATTAATGAGGTAGAATTATTGAAGAATTTAGGAACAGGAGTTAAGGAAGACGTTCGAGAGAACTATCGACCACAGGGGGCACCTCAGCACTGGATCTAGTTGGCGATGATCACTATGCCTTCTTCTCCTGGAAGGACCTCCAACTAGGAACAGGACTTCCATGAGACGAACTCGACCCTGAACTCTCCAACAGGATCCAAGGAGTAGCCCTGACTTACACAGTCCAAGGCTGAGGCGGTGGAGGAGCCACACCCCAAGACTTCTGGAGGGTTGATGCAAGGGTATCAAACCAAGAAGGGAGTTCACCTCACTTCATGAAGTTCGAGGTTTTCTTAGGGAGTCCAGGAGGACAGAACTTCTCCTAGAAGGAACCCAAAAAGGTGCCTGTGTTGACCTAGGCAATAACCTCTAGGGGAACAGAAAATCCTCCTTCAAAAGGCAAAGAGGATGATCGGTACAGATAGGAACATTCACAAATTTATTGGGAGGTTCCTTGAACCCTTTGGGAAAGGATATGAGCCTATCACTAGAGGTGGAAGAAGCCAGAGGCAGAAGGGGAGGTGTTGGGACCATACTTGCTTGCGATTTTGATAACACTACTCTCAAATTGCTTGCGGAAATCGCCGATTCACACGTGAAATCGCGAGATTCACATGCTCGTTTCACAAGCAACAGGTGCCGATCATGAAGGTGGAGGCCATGAGGACTACTGTTGCACTGGAGAATCACTCATGCTGGCTGCAGTAGGTAACAAGAGCCTTTGAACGGGAGCAACCCGAAGCATTGGAGAACGTATTACTGCAGAGGATGGCGTCTGAAAGCGTCACATAGGTGAGTGCTTTGCTAAAGCGCCCCAGGCCGTAAAGGGTGCTGGGGGTAGCTTAGGTGGATGCCTGTCCGGTTGTTTTTCAACAGCAAGATCAGGTTCAGTCGGAGGTCGTTGATGAACATCTACATCGTGATCATGAAGGTTCTGTTCGTAATCGTGAGCGTTCTGTTCATGATTGGGATCATCTTGCTCACGATCTTGAATGGCGCAAAAGTCTAGAGTGCCTAGCTCGTGGTCATGAGTGTTGGCCTCTCGATCGTGAACGTCATCCTCATGGTCGTGATCATCGACCACGTGAACGCGAATGGTACCCTCGCAAGCATGAACATCGTCCTCGTTAATGTGAGCGTCACCCTCCCAAACACGAGCGTCATCCTCGTGATCTAGATCATTGCGATATAGAACATGAATGTTCAGACCTAGATCTGGAGTGTCTAGCTCGTGATCGGGATGACCGCTATTGCAAGCTTTAAGCTCGTGAAGTGGAACACCTTTTAAGAGAAGAGCACGAGATCGTGATGACCTTCGATCTCTCAGATGATCTTCAGATTGTCGCGAACCACGATCAGAATACGAGAGTCCAGAAGGACGAGAAGATGGAGAATCTCGCCCTCGAGAACGGCTAGCAGATGGAGCGCTGGCCGCATGAAGATCATCATCACCATTGGCTAGAGGATTCCTGTAGGAAGAAACAGAAGGCTGAGGATTAAGAGACGACAAAGTCCCTGGATGGAGAGCAGGATTGTTGTCAGTAGGAGGCCATTGGAGGGGTGAACACGACCAATCGCCACGTCCACGCGTGGAAGTGCCAGGAAAGGTTGACAGAGGGACATCGCACACAACCTGAGCATAAGATGTTGAAGGCTCTGGAGAAGAGTCCATCCTAGCCCCACGCTGATGGAGCTACAGCAATGCTTCCTTCGAAGTTGTAGCAGAAATCCCTAAGGATGGCCACACCCCTCAACACATCTACAAAGGAAAAAGGGTCCCCAGCAGCTGGAGGTCAAGGTGCTCCACTAAGGGAAGCAATGCCCCCCCCCCCCCCCCCCAGTATCCTGAGGTTGCCAAGGAGTTATCTAGTTTGATCTCCTGCTCAATCAGCCCCCGGGGGAAGGTGTATGAGAAGGAGATTTGGAAAGAGATTTGGGCGTACGGGAAGATGAGGATCTCGCTTTCTTTGCTCCTGAGTGAGAAAGATCACGCTTAGCCTACTTCTTCCTATGATATCCAAACTTCTCCAACTGGGAGGCAGGCCACTACCGACACTCGTCGCAGGCGAACCCTTCTCACAACAACGCCTCCTACAGTTTGAACACAAGGTATGAGGGTCGGTCTCAACCGACGACATGAAGGTACCTTCAAGCGGCACCCTCTCGACCAGTTCACGTTTGCATTGGAGCTTCAGGAAGAAGTCACAATCACATCTGAATAGAGAAAAAGCAAAGCAATTACAAAGTCAATGGCAAGCCTTAAGGAGGAGAGAGAAGACACATTTGCTCTCTACATGCCAAAAGAAAAAGGTGACATAGTTAAGAGTAGTGTGAGTAGATATAGGTGCCTGGGTACCCCCAGCACCCCCCTGCCTACCCACTCAGTGGTTAGCCAGGGTTGCCACCTCGCACTTTTTAGTCCAATGGGTACCTTCCAGCTTCGCAAATAGATAATCCAAATAAATAACGTAAGGTTTGTTAGTATGGGAACAAACACCACATTAAATTTTATAAGGCTAAACTATACAAAACTCAATGAAACACAACCACTTCGATCTTTCAATACATAACCTAACAATAAATAAACTGTCAATGAAATATATAATTAGAACAGACAGTTCAGTAATGCAATAATAAATGGAAATAGAGTAACAAAAATGTGGAACCTTGCCTTTAGGGTGAGGCGATGTCTGTTAAAGAAAGTTGTGCGGTAGAGGATGATGACAAATGGCAGAAAACATTAACAAGTGTCAGAAAAGATAAACACTTAACTTTACGAAACACATTAATAAATGGCAGAAAACATTAATACTTAACTTTACGAAACACATTAACAAATGGTAAAAAATATTAACCCTTAACTTTACAAAAAACTTGAAATTAATTTATTTTTTTTTATTTTTTGCCTTTCTAATTTTTTATTTCTTTTACTTTACGTTTTGTATTTTCTAAATTTGATAATTTTCCTCATCACTTCCACTTTTCTGTTTTTTTTGGGGGGGGGGTGTCACTTTGACCTTTACCTTGGCCTACTAGTATCGAAGACCTCTTTAATAAATAACTATCCGAGGAAGCTTGTTTCTGCCTGCTTCTCAAAATGTTCCGGAAACATTTATGTACTCAAGAGCACAACCTATGTGAACGTTTTCTGGGTGTCTCTTATCTACAAGAGTCACCAATTTATGGTAGCCAGCTAGAGCCTCCTTAATTTTTGCTGTTGTCAGGCGGTCATCCTCCTCCTTGTCGCTGCTAGAGAACTGTTCCTGAACGACGTTCAATTGCATGGCCTCCAGCTCCTTCAGGTCGTCCATTGTAAGCTCCTCTTGGTGCTCCTCGAGAAGCTCATTAATATCATCCTCATCGACTTCCAGACCCATGGCAGTTCTGAGTCTAACAATTTCTGCAACTTCAGGTTGAGCAACAAGTTCAGGATCATCAACTGATTAAGTTTCGGCTTCTGCTAGGCCTACGTAGAAGCCCTCGAAGTTTCGTGCAGAGACAGCATCGGGCTACAGCTTCTCCCACAAAGAGTTCAAGGTGTGCTTCGAAACCTCCCACCAAGGTACATCAATGAGTCTGAGGCATATTATAACATCAAAATGCTCCTTCCAAAATTCACACAGGGTGAGCTTTGTGCTGTTTTTATTTTGAAACATCTCTTGAAGAGATATTTCGTATAGAGCTTCTTAAAGCTGGAAATCGTTTGGTGGTTCATGGGCCGGAGAAGAGGGGTGGTATTTGGCAGAAGAACCTTGATGAAGGAATACTTCACTAGGATATATTCCTCGAGGCTAGGAGGGTGAGCCGGGGCATTGACCAACACCAGCAGGCATTTCAGAAGGAGGCGCTTCTCTTCCAAATAATTTTTCACAGTCGAGCCAAAACAAAGATTTACTCATTTGGTGAACAAGCATCTTGTTACCCAGGGTTTTTCATTAGCCCTCCATATCACCGGAAGCATATCCTTAAGCACTTTGTGGTCCTTGACTTTACAATCCACACTGGTGTTTGCACATAGAGCATGGGCAAACCTGTCCTTCATAAGCTTATGCCCAGGTGGCTTCTTCTCTTCCATCGTGATGTACGTCTGACCAGGCCTTGTCTTCCTAAAAAGCCCAGTTTCCTCACAGTTGAAGACTTGCTGGGGACTGTAGCCTTCCTTGACAGTCAACTCATCGAACGTCCTAACAAAGGCTTCGGCTGCTAACGTGTCCGAGCTGGCAGCCTCCCCATTCTGCACACAGAATCAATGCCAGATCGCCTCTTAAATTTTTCAAACCACCCCTGAAAAGCCTTGAACTCTGGGGGTGCCTGCTACGATGTCCCTTCTCCTACATCGTCTTCGGCCTGAGCACACATGATATCATAGAAAATGGTGCTGGCCTTCTGGCAGATTATTGTCTCGGTGATCGTGTCTCCAGCGATTTCCTCATCCTTAATCCAAAAGAGAAGCAGTCTCTCCATCTCATCATTGACGTTGCTCTTCTTGCTGGAGAAAATAGTTATGCCCTTAGAAGGTGTTGCTGCTTTGATGGCTTCCTTCTGTTTAAGGATGGTTCCTATCATCAACAGCTTTTGACCATATTCCTTAGCGATCACTCTTAACCACATGCCAGCCTCATACTTCTTGATTATCTCAAGTTTTGTATACATAGAGGCTAGCATGTGGTTAAGTGTGATCACTAAGAAATACGGCTGAAATCCGTTGACTAAGGCGCCATCCTTAAGCAGAAGAAAGTCATTAAAGCAGCAACACCTTTCAAGGGCATGACTGTCTTTTCTAGTAAGAGGATCCATGTCCATGACGAGATTAGGAGACAGCTTCTCTTCTGGATTAAGGACAAGGAAATCGCTCGAGACCTAATCACTGAGGCGATAATCTGCCACAAGGCCAGCATCATTTTCGGTGATCTCGTGAGTGCTCAGGCCAAAGACGATGCAGGAGAAGGGACATCGTAGCAGGCGCCCCCAGAGTTCAAGGCTTCACACAGGTGGTTTAAAAAAAATCAAGAGACAGTGGTGGGGCATAGGGAGACTGACAGCTCAAACACAAAAAAGGCCATAATCTTTGTTAAGACATTCATTGAGTTGACTCTCCAGAAAGGATACAGTCCCCAGCAAATCTTCAACTGTGACGGAACTGGGCTCTCTTGGAAAAAAATGCCTTGTCAGACTTAATCACGGTGGAAGAGAAGAAGCTCCCTGGCCATTAGCCTATGAAGGACAGGCTTACACTTGCACTCTGTGCTAATGCCAGTGGGGATTGTAAGGTTAAGCCCCTACTGGTGTATCATTCAGGTAAAATTCTCTGGTATATCACTTGCGGGAAATATCCCAAGTAGAAGCTACCTAGAGGAACTTCAATCAGGACGACATGGCTATCTCACCCAAAAATAGATTTTTCCTATGTCAAAACTCTTTTTTGGGTGAGATAGCCATGTCTTCCTGATGGAAGTTCTTCTAGGCAGCATTCTACTTGGGATATTTCTGCGAGTGATATACCAGAGAATTTTACCTGTAGAGGTATGACAGGGTTACTATCCCCGAAGTGAATATCCAAAAAGATATCGTGTATATAACAGGGAAGTGTTTGAAAAAGCCTCGGCTATCCTTCCCCGAATAGAGTTAACATTGTCTAGAAGGATATGGGATAGGATTGGATACATGGGAGACCCATTAGAACTCCTATATCAATGTGTTACTGTAACACATACGATGGTTTGCCATTTCAGCAGCAGCCATCAAAAGCAACATGGCCTTACATTGAGATTTGGTACGGGGTGAAAAGTAACGGTGTAGTGATTTGTGGACTGTGGCCAGATGCAGCAAGCAAACTGCCTATTGTCTAAATGCCGACCACACTCCAATCTGGGCAAAAAGTAAATAGTCAAGGCTGAACTGGGCACTGGGCACCACCCCTTGATTTTATACTGGGCAAGGGGACCCAGCTAGAACCTTACTTCACTCTTGTCTTCTCTTGTATTGAGCTTGCTGAATAAACACATAGCATGACCATTGATTTGATTCTGGAAAAATCAGAAGACATTATGAATAGCTTGAATCTCAGGTCAGATTTTATAAACATATCAGTTGATACAAAAAATAAAATATAATTGGTGTAGTGGAAAGAAAAGCTGTTTACAAAAAACATGAAAAATGTTTATTTTGAGAAAGAGAAAAAAATGGATACATTTAAGATTAAATCCAGGTCTTCAACATTAAATGAACGTTAACCAGTAATAACTAGACTAAAAATGAAAGAATAAAAAAATAAGACAAATAATTCGGTTAACAATAAAATTTTTGTCAAATTTTAATAATTTATATTGAAAAAGAATTAGTCTCCCTTTACACTCAAGCCTCACAATAAGAAGATAAAAAGAAGATTTGATAAGCCGAAAAAGAAAAAGAAATATTCACTTGCAGGACACTCATATGAGTTCCATATACAAAAACAACATATAATATATTATACCATATAGATGGATCTGTATACAAATTTTAACGGGGCTGTGGGCCAAAGAACAATGAGCATCATTTGACTTGAAAAATCATTAATGTTCATTTCACCAACACCTCATTCAAGGAATTATTTGCATGTTCTCTGTAGGCTTTTTTTATCCTGTACTTGTTTATTCTCTTTGTCCTTTTTTTTTTTTTTTTTTGGCTGATGTTCCAACATCTTGCTCCTGTTCAATTGACGGCTCCACGGTGTCGTCTTCAGTTGACAAGCACCGTCATATCCTTTCCCCACTAATTTGCACCATGGTACAAGCTAAGCCTTGTCATTAATAGGCTAACTGTAAACAATGACTTTTTGCCTCCAAGGGCCTGTTGCCATATTCTAGCGTACCGCACACCACACTAAATAGAAGGCCGTTGTACAAGAGAACTACAGTATCAGACACACATAGGTTACTGTCTTTTATTACACATGCCTTCAAATGACTTTTTCACTGAAAGGTCCAATTACTGTATATGCAGTGTCCTGGGTCAACACACCCTTCTGTCTTTGTTTTTTCTGGGGACCTCGGGTAAGGAAAATATCACTATACGACCAACACCAAGAAACCAGGCTAGTGTCACAATTTCCAAGCATGACAAGATAAATTTTACTATACATTCCCCGCTGCGTGCAGGGCATCATCACTCTGTATTAAAAAGGAAAAAATTTGAGCAAGGGACTGATGATAAGACAAATTAAACAGTATAAAAAATACAAATTCAGTATACATCTAACAAAAACAATGAAGATTGAATAAGTACAGTAATGAATCTAGAAATAATTTGTATTTTTCCACAACTGGCAGGTCCATCAGGACAACATAGCTATCTCACCCAAAAAAAATTTATTTTCCTTCGTCAAAATTCCCTTTTTGGGCTCAAGTCATGTCGTCCTGATGCAAATGTACCAGAGAATTAAAATATTCTCAGCTGTGGCTTATGAGAATTTAACCATGTAATTGCTTTTTTGGGCTCAGGCCATGTCGTCCTGATGGAAGTTCCTTTAGGGTAGCTTCCTAGGGTATATTTGACTACGGTGATATTCCCAGAGAATTTACCTTAAGGTATCCAGAATTCTAACTCCTGGAGCGAATATCCCTAAATAAACTTAACATGGGATATTGCATAATATCAGAGGACATATTCTTGACACGCCACATAGCAATCTTCACCCCGAATAGAATTAACACTTCGAGGAGTCAAAGTGGCAAGAAAACGAAAAACGAGAATGAAAGGAGAGCCGTTAATAAGGTACCTCTCCTATCCCGCTTCGAGTGTGTATACAATGCCGCCGACGGCGCCATCTTCATTCCTTTTTCCGTAGCTCAACAACTCGGTGTTTATCCCTGTGTTTTCTCGTGAATCTTGGAATATTTCAACTTTATGATGCTTTCTCCAGCCTCTTCTGCCTCTAGAAAGTTGAGTATTATCTTTATTATGTATAAATGTAAGCTCTTGGTCTTTTGAAATAAATCGAAAGCGATATTAACGTTTACAAGAGCTGTTGCCTACCAGAGGCATCCTGGACGCTGTCGCTCGCCATGCATGAGTCATTTAGTTAGCCAGAGCGATGTTCCCGGTCCTTATGCTTTAACCCTGGATAGGTACGGTGGGTCGTTTGCGACCCCGAGCGTCAAAAAAAAACAGGTTTTTCTCACGTGACTCACCCCCGTGACTGAATTTGTGGGTGATCGACCTGCAGGAGGTGTCTCCCCTACACGCTCTAGTAGTGTCCAGATGTGCATTGCTGTAGCTGTACTCCTTCCCCGATTTCTGAGATGCGTCGGGGTCGTTCGCGTCCGAGTTTACCCTTCTAGGGTAGTTTGCATAATTATCAAAGTTATTACGTATTATGAAATTGTCGTAGAATGGTGCAACTTGTATAGGTTATCAGTTGTGGAAAGTCTTGGTGGATTGTTTGGCTACCATGTGCATGTTTTTTTTTTTAGTTAAAATGTCGTTCATCACCACGAGGACCATTTTACCGCGAGTGCCCCTTTTTCATTTTTTTTCATTTTTTTGCCAAGTCATTTTTCCGTAAGATATTGCCAAATAGTGTCGTAAAACTTTTGCTTGTTTAGTGTTGGAAAGTGTGTCTAGATGATCTGGCTACCCATGCATGACTTTGTTTTTGTCAGAATCGACGTAGTTATTGGTATATTGGGTATTTAACTGCGGTTACCAATTTCTGTTTTTTTTTCAATATTTGTAAAAATTACTACGTAGTAAGGAATTGCCGTATATTATTCATTTTTTTTTCATGTTTATGTGTTAGAAAGTGTGCCTTGATGGTTGGGCTAACACGTGCATGTCTTTTTTTTTATCTGAGATGTCGTATATTAGAATGTCGGGCATTTTACCGCGAGTGTCCCTTTTTCATTTTTTTGCCAAGTCATTTTTCCGTAAGATATTGCGAAATAGTGTCGTAAAACTTTTGCTTGTTTAGTGTTGGAAAGTGTGTCTAGATGATCTGGCTACCCATGCATGATTTTGTTTTTGTCAGATACGACGTAGTTATTGGTATATTGGGTATTTAACTGCGGTTGCCAATTTCTGTTTTTTTTCAATATTTGTAAAAATTTACTACGTAGTAAGGAATTGCCGTATATTATTGATTTTTTTTTCATGTTTATGTGTTAGAAAGTGTGCCTTGATGGTTGGGCTAACACGTGCATGTCTTTTTTTTTATCTGAGATGCCGTATATTAGAATGTTGGGCATTTTTCCGCGAGTGCCCCTTATTATTTGTTTTGCATTTTTTTGCTTAGTCATGTTACCGTAAGGAATTGGCAAGTAGTGTCGCAAAACTTATATTTTTATAGTGTTGGAAAGTGTTTCTAGATGATCTGGCTACCCATGCCTATTTTTTTTTTAGCCAGATATGGCGTATATATAAGTATGTGTTCGATTTTCCTGTGATTGCCATTTTTTCGTTTTTTCCCATTTCTTTCAAAATTACTACGTACTAAGGAACTATCACAGAGTAATATTTCATTTATATGTTTATTTGTCGGAAAATATGCCTTGATGGTTTGCCTAGCACGTGGCTGAAATTTTTTTTTCTGAAATGCCGTATATTAGAATGGCCATTTTTCCACGAGTGCCCCATTTTATTTGTTTTGCATTTTTTTGCTTAGTCATGTTACCGTAAGGAATTGGCAAGTAGTGTCGCAAAACTTATAATTTTATAGTGTTGGAAAGTGTTTCTAGATGATCTGGCTACCCATGCCTATCTTCTTTTTTTAGCCAGATATGGCGTATATATAGGTATGTGTTCGATTTTCCTCTGATTGCCATTTTTTCGTTTTTTCCCATTTCTTTCAAAATTACTACGTACTAAGGAACTATCACAGAGTAATTATTCATTTAGATGTTTATTTGTCGGAAAATGTGCCTTGATGGTTTGCCTAGCACGTGGCTGAATTTTTTTTTTCTGAAATGCCGTATATTAGAATGTTAGCCATTTTTCCTCGAGTGCCCCTTTTTATTTGTTTTGCATTTTTTTGCTTAGTCATGTTACCGTAAGGAATTGGCAAGTAGTGTCGCAAAACTTATATTTTTATAGTGTTGGAAAGTGTTTCTAGATGATCTGGCTACCCATGCCTATCTTTTTTTTAGCCAGATATGGCGTATATATAGGTATGTGTTCGATTTTCCGGTGATTGCCATTTTTTCGTTTTTTCCCAATTCTTTCAAAATTACTACGTACTAAGGAACTATCACAGAGTAATGATTCCTCTAGATGTTTATTTGTCGGAAAATTTTGTTTACTTTTTTTTTGATTGAATATCATCAAATTTTTTTAGCTAAAATATTATATTGTTTTACATTTTTTTTTTCGATTTTATTTCCCCTCAAAAAAATTTTTTTGGGTCAGAATTTTAATTTTATAGTCGTAAAATAATCGACAATTATCCAGCAACCCACCATACAATTTTTATGCATATCCAATAATAATTAGATTAGTAAATAACACCTTGAAATTGACATACCCTTCCTACATTTCAAGTGGCAGATTAGGGAGTCTGAGTCAGTGTGGTTGGCGGCCATTTTGTGGACATATCCGAAGCGTAAGCTGCCCTATCTATATATATTCTTGTTCCCTATAGAATTTGTGATATTTTGGTATATTTTTACCTGCATAAATATCATATTATATATTAAATATATGTATTTTTTTACGGAATTTCTAAGTACTCAAAAAATTACCTTTAGATATGGCCCCTGATATAAATGTAATTTACAAAATAATGAAGATTTTTTTACATATTTCTATTTTAGGATAACATATGTTTATTCCCTAAAAAAATTAGCCACTTCCTATTTCATTTGGGTACCCAAAAAAATTCATGAAATTTGGACAAATTTTTTTGGCCAAAAAAAGTTACCCTTTTTTTCTCATTTCAGATCTTCACCTCCATGGGTCTGACTTCATCCAAAATACATCAAGATGTGTCCTAAACATTCAAGAATCAATTCCTAAAAGGATTTGTGTATATATGTATAAACTTTTTTTTTATGAATTTTTATGTCAGGTCTTTTTTTTTTTCTACTTAATTTTTTAAAATATTTATAATAAATAGTTTTTCTGCAGATGAGTAGTATTTATCTATACAGTTGTTTTAAGCATTCATTGAAGTTTTTTTTGGCAAAAGAAAAAAGGAGGTTACTGCAAAAACTGATTTTTCAAGAATTTTTTTTGGCGTCGGGGTCGTTCGCGTCCGAGTATACCCTTAAAGGGGTGTCCGAGGACCGTACCTATCCAGGGTTAATAATTCCAGCTATTTAGCTTTACAATAGGAATTCTTTATATGATGCCGTTAGTATTTCAGTTTTGGCGATTGAGGTAATCGATTCTAATCCTACGCTAGGCTTTGTAGCCTAAGCGTTTGGCCCTAGTACTTTCATGCATAATATACAGATTTCCGAGTGTTTTAAAATTTAATGAAGCTATAGGCTGTTTTATACATATAAGATATTGTTGATATTTTCTTCCAAGATTGTATACGAGAGAGTTTTGGTGATTTAGGTAATCGATTCTCTCTGCGCCTAGGCTAGTAGCCTATGGAGCTTTAGTATACTTTCACACACTCCCCGGTTGCTCTTTTCTCCTTGGAGATTAAGTGCAATCCCTTTTCCCTCTGTATTAAGCCTAAGGCTTAACCCTAATGGTTTATCTGAATAAACATTTAGATATAACTATATTAGGGTGTTTCTGTTCTATTCCTGTAACCAGAGAATCTGGCTTCAGGGGTGGGCAGAACATCAGAGTATTTAGTCTGGGGTCTGTTTCTTTCTAGCATAGAGAATGAGATTCCTTTGCTAAGTTAGGAGCAGACATAGGAGGCATAGCCTCCCTAGACCACATCTGAAGGTTTCTGTACGAGATGATTCCTTCTTCTAGTGATCTAGCAGACTAGTCCAGTGTTGTTGTTCTCGGATTGAAGGATAAGATTCTTCTTTTCCTTGTGAATAACAACATCAAACTTTGTTTTAGTATTGAGTGAGGTGGCAAGTATTGCTGACCTCCCTCCCATGATAATCCCTAGGCTAGGATGAGCTTTCTTGGCCGTCGGATGATCTCATACTACAGCAGAGTTTGTAGGACCCTCTTCTCCCTTTCCCCCCTATCCTTAGTAATGGCCTAGCTATTACATCTCTTGGCCATCGTTCTACATTTGTACCTAGTGTAGGTTAAGATGTGGAATTGGCTCAGTCCTTTGCCGGCCGGCAAGATTGTGCCGGCCGGCAAGATTATGCCGGCCGGCAGAGGCCTAACTTCTGTAAAGTGTTCCCCAGACCTCCCTTGGTCTTACATTCATGTCTGTCAGTAGAGCCCGGCAGGCAATGGATAGAAGGAAGCCTGAATTTTACATTCTCCCCTTCCTTATGTTCACTCTTTCTGGATGGAGGGCTGTAAGGCAGTGCCATCTTATATCCTTACTGTACATCCATTCTGTTTTCCTTTTAGTGTATGTACCCCTAGCCCGGCTGTCGGCTTAAGTGGCCGGCAGCCGGGCAGGTGGAAGTTCTCTGGTTCTTTTTACTACCGGCCGGCATAGGTAGCCTACCATTGCTGGCCGGCAACAGAAGCACACCATAAGATCTGCCGGCTGCTACGATTAGCGGCCGGCAGCCGGGTGCTAGTGTTTATAGTTGCCGGCCGGCAGAGACTGCCGACCGGCACACACAACTGAACCAGCAATCTTCCGCCCAGTAGTCTAAAGGTAGTATACCTTGGAACTATATTAAGGTACGTGCCAGCCAGCAGGTGTTTATATTGTATACTGTACAGTAGCCAGTATTTTTACAGTATAGTATATACTGCATGGAGAAAACTATAGTATAAAATATAATGTAACACTAAGTTCTTCCAACATACTTGTACATCCTTTTGTTGAGACCGTACAGATGAAGAAAGTGAGTTCTTTCTCTATTAATTATCCAGTATATTAAAATTCTTTATAATGGTGTGAGCTACACCTATATCTTCCTCTGGAAATATCTTGAAGGTTATTCTAGAATAAGATTTAACCAAAATTTTATTATCTGGAAGGTTACAGTAATTGGCTGGACAGGAAATACAAGTGTGTGTCTTTCCTTCTTTCCTTTCTAGCTTAGTTATTTTAAGCTATATATATAGTAACATTAGTTATCCAGTGATATGTTTTTCACTTGATACTCATGGAATTTCTTCTCTTTACAGGAGGACCATCCGAAGTGCGGGAGCATGTTCTGCAACGTCCACAGCAAAAACTTCTGTGGACATGAGTTGTGCAGGAGGCACGCACCATGCGCAGTCTCCAAAGGTGATCTCCGGTATTGGGACCCTCAGGTATGTACGATTTGCACTAACGTGATTACTGAGGCATTTGACGCCCCTAAGTCGGTGGAGTCAAGGGACGCAGCTAGGGAAAAGCTTCGAACCTGGGCGAGGGGCTTCCAGAAGAATACTTCTGGCCCCTATCTTCCAAGCGAGAAGATGAGGGCTTATCTTTTTCCTAAGGCATCAGCGGATGCAGTGATTCCTCAGCCTCATGCAGAGATACCATTAGGTCAGATTCCGGTTGATTCTGAAGTCTTGGACGCCCTACAAGACATCCAACTGGACGATAGGATGTCTGAGGTGTCTGAGTACACTGAAAAGGACCTTCTGGCAGAAGACCAAGAAGAGGAGCTGACCCAGGCTCCGGATACTGAGGAGGAAGAAATCGACGAGGGGTCGGTTACATTGGTTCAGGCCCCTCAACCTGTTCCCTCAACATCGTCTGCTATCCCAGATGATCTGGGATGGACTCCCTCTTCCATCGTTGAAACGATTCAACAGATGCAGAAGAAGAATGATGAAAAGGAAGCTGCAATGAAGTTGGAGATGCGGAGATTTGCAGCATCACGTGGGCTTCAGAAGAAGCTCAACGTGAAGGATCTTCCTTTGTGCTCAGATGCTAATCCTTGGAGGTATGCCGAGCACATGCCTATGACAACTAGGAACATTGTCATATCGGAGAAGTTGGTTTCAATTCCCTTTGAAGAAGTGGAATTCTGGCCCAACAAGGAGTCTTACCCGGACAGCTATGTCCGTCTTAGGAAGGAGCCAGCCTCAAAGGAAGAGATGGAGCCGAAGGAGGTCATAGTTTTTTACCATAGTAAAGCACAGGCTTTACTATCGAGCTCAATGAAAGAGAGGGGCTTCACAAACTCAAAGGTAAATGCTTTGAGTAAGAAGCATCCTTCCTTTGTGGCTTCTCCTACCAGAGCCTTTCCCTTTATGGAGAAGGGATTTAAAGCTGCCTTGAAAGCGGTTGAGGCCGGGAAACCATGTCCCTCCTTGGAGGAATGTAAACCTCTGTCCCTGACCTTACCCATGGACCAGAAAGACTGGAAGAACGTCCATCTTACTTTCTCAGTCGGGAAGTTGGAAGCCGATATTGCCGGACGTCAGTTCGGTGAAGACCTTCCAAAGCTGTCAGATATACTCTTGCGCAGGGAGCAAGAGACAAAAGAGAGACTTGCTGCATCGATGCCATTACAAACGACTCTGGAAACGATGGCAAGTGACCCCAAAGTCCAAGATATGTCTATGGTAGTGGCCAAAACCCATCTGGCTACAGTAACAAAGGACCTCTACAATTTCATCAAAGCTAGGAGAGCTTGTAGAGAGTTCGTGTTCGCCTCAGCTGCAGTGAGGCACGAACCGAGGAAACTGATCTCCTCTTGCATATGGGGTAAAGACCTCTTCCCTAGCGAAGTGGTCAAAGAGGTAGTGGATAAGGCCGCCACAGAGAATAGAAACCTTCTCCAGAAGTGGAGCCTAACTCTTAAAAGGAAGGTCCCCATCCTAAAAGGAAGACTAAGAAACCTAGGCCATCCTCTCGGCCAGCCAAACCTTATAGGCAGCAACAGCAACAACTTCCCATGACTGCAGTGCCTCAGATGGTGGCACAAACCCCAACCACGTACCAGTTGGTACCTCAAGCCGTGACAACTCAGTCACCGGCATTTAACCCAGCATTCGAAAGGCAGACAACTACCTTTCGCCCAAGAGCTAGAGGAACAGCCAGAGGTTCATCTAGACGCCCTTCAAGAGGAAGGGGGTTCAGGGGAGGACGAGGTCAAGGAGGCAAGGCCTCAGGTCAACAACAGCAGAAGTGAAACGCTTCCGGTGGGAGGGAGACTTCATCTTTTTCGGGATCGTTGGACCTTCGACCCCTGGCCCCACAGCCTAATCAAGAATGGACTGGGTTGGAGCTGGTACAGTACTCCACCTCCGTTCCCACAATTCTTCCAACACTCTACCCCTGTTCTGGAAGAATATATTCAAGAACTCTTGGAGAAAAGAGTAATTCGAAGGGTAAAGTCCATCAAGTTCCAAGGAAGGCTGTTTTGTGTTCCAAAGAAGGACTCAGAAAAACTCAGAGTCATTCTGTACTTGTCGCCACTCAACAAGTTCATAGTAAACTACAAGTTCAGGATGTTGACACTTCAACACATAAGGACCTTACTACCCAAACGGGCATTTACCATTTCTATAGACTTATCAGACGCTTATTGGCATATTCCAATCAGTCGTCACCTCTCCTCCTACCTAAGGTTCAAGCTACAACGAAGACTCTATGCCTTCAGAGCCATACCATTCGGGCTAAACAGAGCCCCAAGAATTTTCACGAAGCTTGCGAACGCAGCTCTCCAACAATTAGGCCTAAAGGGAATCCAAGTAGTGGCCTACTTGGACGACTGGCTGGTGTGGGTAGCATATAGGACAGAATGCATGCAAGTTTCCCAACAGGTGATCCAGTTCCTGGAACATCTAGGATTCAAGATCAACAGAAAAAAGTCTCGACTTTCTCCATCTCAAAAGTTTCAGTGGTTGGGAATCCACTGGGACTTACTGTCACACCAACTTTCCATCCCTGTAAAGAAGAGGAAAGAAATAGCAGGTTCTGTCAAGAGACTACTAGAATCCAAAAGGATATCAAGACGCGAACAGGAAAGAGTGCTGGGCTCTCTTCAGTTTACCTCAGTAACAGACCCAGTGCTAAGAGCACAGCTAAAGGATGCAACCGGAGTTTGGAGAAAATATGCATCAAACGCGCGAAGAGATCTAATAAGACCAATACCGACTTGTCTGCGAACGATTCTCAAGCCGTGGTCCAAAGCCAAGCAACTGAAGAAATCGGTACTTCTTCAGCCACCTCCCCCCTCAATGACTATTCATACAGACACTTCGAAAGAAGGATGGGGAGGTCATTCTCACCAGAAGAAATTCCAAGGAACTTGGTCCAACCTATTCAAGAAGTTTCACATAAACTTTCTGGAAGCCATGGCAGTACTTCTTACATTGAAGAAAGTTTCTCCTCGCCACTCGATCCACATAAGATTGGTACTAGACAGCGAGGTGATAGTGAGATGCCTGAATCGACAAGGATCGAGGTCACCTCAAATCAACCAAGTGATGTTGGCCATCTTCCGGCTACCGGAAAAGAAGGGATGGCACTTGTCAGCAGTTCACCTTCAAGGAGTCGGCAATGTGACGGCGGACGCTCTATCCAGGCTCACGCCGATAGAGTCAGAATGGTCCCTGGACGCAGGATCATTCTCTTTCATCTTGAGTTAAATCCCGGAACTGCAGATAGACCTCTTTGCGACAAAGGACAACAAGAAGTTACATCTTTACGTGTCCCCGTACGAGGATCCTTTAGCGGAAGCAGTGGACGCTATGTCCCTCGACAGGAACAGATGGTCCAGGATTTACCTGTTCCCTCTGCACAATCTTCTACTGAGGGTCCTCAACAAACTGAGATCTTTCAAGGGGAAAGCAGCAATAGTGGTTCACATGTGGCCGAACAGCGTTTGGTTCCCTCTGGCATTAGAACTACAGCTGAAGTTTCTACCGCTAGCGTATCCAGTTTTGACTCAGCGAGTTAAGAAGTCGACTGTCTGCGCTTCATCACAAAAAACCCAGAACCTGCAGCTCATGATTTTCTCTCTCTAGCGGTGAGAAAAAGATTCGGGATATCAAGAGACAGTATAGACTTTTTAGAGGAATATAAGTCCAAATTTACCAGAAGACAATATGAGTCATCATGGAGGAAGTGGGTGTCCTTTGTCAAGGTGAAGAATCCACAAAAGATCTCGACAGACTTCTGCTTATCATTCTTCATCCACCTCCATGGTCAAGGTTTAGCAGCCAACACAATATCAACGTGTTAGTCCGCCTTGACAAGACCTATTCTATGTCTTCCAGGTCGACCTCTCTAATGACATTTTTAACAAAATTCCGAAGGCCTATGCTAGGCTCAGACCATCAGCACCTCCGAAACCCATTTCAGGGTCTTTGGATAAGGTTCTTCATTTTGCTTCAATGATGAATAATGAGGAGTGTGCTTTAAAGGATTTGACCCAAAAAGTTATATTTCTGTTTGCACTCGCTTCGGGGGCTAGAGTTAGTGAAATAGTAGCCCTCTCGAGAGAGGAAGGTCATGTTCAGTTCTTAGATGGGGGAGAACTAAACCTTTTTCCGGACCCAATGTTTCTTGCCAAGAACGAGCTACCCACCAATAGGTGGGGTCCCTGGAGAATCTGCCCTCTGAAAGAAGATGCATCTCTATGTCCAGTGGAGTGCCTAAAGGTCTATCTTCGTAGAACTTCAGACTTTATGGGAGGTCAGCTGTTTAGGGGACAAACATCAGGCTCAAATTTATCTCTGAAGCAACTAAGGGCGAAAATCACCTATTTTATTCGCAGAGCGGATCCAGATAGTACACCCGCAGGTCATGATCCGAGAAAAGTTGCCTCTTCCATAAATTTCTTTAATAATATGGATTTCGAACATCTTCGCTCATACACTGGCTGAAAGTCATCCAGAGTATTCTTTAAACACTATGCGAAGCAAGTGGAGCAACTGAAGAGGTTTGTGGTGGCAGTAGGTAGTGTCGTTAAAACTGCTGTTTAATTCTGCGAGGAACAGTGAAATTAATTGGGATGATTAATTCAAGGGTGGGTGTGTAGTCACGGACTGTTTCTACAGACTAAGCGTTAGGCCACTAAGGTGTCCTTGTTAACTGTTCCATAAACAAAGGTGAACCAAGCATAAGTGCAGACACGTGTGCCAAGCGTTTCTGACGCTAGTGTGATTGAGTAGTAAGACAGACTATGATAATAATATTAATTTTCGATATTAAAAGTGGCGCATATATGTTTTTTTCTTTCAGATGAAACAATATTTTCTGTTTACTGTGATCCTTATGCTTATTTATTGGTTCATCCACATCTTATAATTTTATAATAGTCGATTAAACTATATATTTTTATTGATTGTCAATAAACTAGTTCTTTGTGAACCTTGTGTCTTATTCGCCTATGTCATTTTACTAGAAAATGGTTTAGCATTACTTTAAAACTATGGATAATTTTACCATGAATAGTCCTAAAAGATTGTTCCTTGCTACAAGCAAACATTCATTGGTTTATGCTTTCCCCAAGTAGGAAAGACTTCATACCCTATAGGGATGGTGGTGGATATGCAAAATTTATTCCTATACGGATATAAACCTTTGTTCAATCCAGTGATAAGAACGGGCACACCGGGGGACTTGTCGGTATTTCATACTGACATTGGTGGTTCTTATACAAACTTTGCTTTATAACATAGAGGGTGAGACTGCTATAATGGCTTGTCTGTTAGTCATCCATAGGTATATGTACTCCTCGAGACTTTTTCCAGAGTCTAGTATGACTCTTCCCTATAGGGGGCAGGAAGCACTAACATGGTTTATGCTTAGATGAAATGATGTATGACGGTAACATCATAGGTCTCTAGGTCTATGCTGACCAGGAAATACTTTCTGGAGAGTACGGCACGATTTGAGAATCCACAGATACAGTAATGCTCTGGTATACCTCCATCAGGACAACATAGCCTGAGCCCAAAAAACAGATTTTGAGCGAAGCGAAAAATCTATTTTTGGGTGAGATAGCCATGTCATCCTGATGGACCCGCCCTTCCTTTTTAATAAAAAGGGCTATAGGACCCCTCCCTATAATGCAGTATCTGTAGCACCTCGTGTATCGCTACAAGGAATGAAGATGGCGCCGTCGGCGGCATTGTATACACACTCGAAGCGGGATAGGAGAGGTACCTTATTAATGGCTCTCCTTTCATTCTCGTTTTTTGTTTTCTTGCCACTTTGACTCCTCAAAGTGTTAATTCTATTCGGGGTGTAGATTGCTATGTGGCGTGTCAAGAATACGTCCTCTGATATTATGCGATATCCCATGTTAAGTTTATTTAGGGATATTCGCTCCAGGAGTTAGAATTCTGGATACCTTAAGGTAAATTCTCTGGGAATATCACCGTAGTCAAATATACCCTAGGAAGCTACCCTAAAGGAACTTCCATCAGGACGACATGGCTATCTCACCCAAAAATAGATTTTTCGCTTCGCTCAAAATCCGTTTTTTGTTCCAACCTCACTAATTGTAAAAGATTTAAATTTGTTCTATAATTAGTAAATCTAATGATTGTTTATTTTACTCTTCCAAATATAATTATTTGGTACAACAATCCAACCCAATGAGTGGACTATAAAGTTTTTGTAACCCATATCAGAACTAGAAAGTTATCATCGCAGCCCCACACGCTGTGATGAAGGTAACATGTATATCATCAGTAGGAACATATACAGACTTAAATTAGTTTGTAATAGGCGGGAGGGGGGGGGTGTAAATAAATGGGGTACACTAATTTCTATCTAGAAACATTAGGTCCATTACAAAAGAAATGCAAAAAGACGTATATTCTTTTATTATCTCTATAAGTAAGCAAATGTAACAGAATTGATACAGCAGTATTTACATTTAGTGCTTAAAAAACAAGAATTGTTTACCCCAATAACATAGTATTGACTGGTATAGAAATACCAATCGTTATGGTAAAAGTAAGGTCACCTTTTGATCTTCAATATAACAATTTATTACACAATGCAACTAGAAGGACATTCAACCCGTACTATGTACGCTGTAATATCATACAGTCCATAAGAGTCCATACACAACACTAAGAAGCTGGTTTCCACTACCAGCAGCCACAAAAAAGTGGTTAATCTTCTCCAATTGTCGCAAGTATTGTTTGAAAAACACTCTTGAAGATTTGCATCTAGGATAAGCTTGTAGACCTTCGAAGGACATTTACTGGAAGAGTTTAGGTAAAAGGCAACTTTCCTTGGCATACTATGCCGGTCAGCCCTTCTGATAAAATAGGTGAGTTTGGAGCACAGTTGTTTCAAAGAGAGATTAGATCCTGTTGTTTCCCCTTTAAAAAGTTGACCGCCTTTAAAAGCTACAGTCTTTGATAGATATGCTTTAAGGCATTCCATAGGGCACAGAGGAGGATCTTCTTTTAGAGGGACGATTTTCCAAGGCCCCCAACGTTTCGTGGGGAATTCATTTTTAGCCAGGAATGCAGGATCCGGGTATAAATTAACTTCTCCCGACTCAGGAAAATCAATGTGGCAATCATCCCTTGATAGTGTCACAATCTCGCTGACTCTAGCACCAGAAGCCATAGCTAATAAAAAGATCGATTTTTGAGTAAGATCCCTCAAAGAAGCATTATTATTATTATTATTATTATTATTATTATTATTATTATTATTATTTTATTATTATTATCACTTGCTAAGCTATAACCCTAGTTGGAAAAGTAGGATGCTATAAGCAGTGAGGAAAGGAAACAAGGAAAAATAAAATATTCTAAGAACGGTAACATTAAAATAAATATCTCCTATAAAAACTATAAAAACTTTAACAAAACAAGAAGAGAAATCAGATAGAATAGTGTGCCCGAGTGTACCCTCCAGCAATAGAACCCTAACCCAAGGCAGTGGAAGACCATGGTACAGAGGCTATAGCACTACCCAAGACTAGAGAACAATGGTTTGATTTTGGAGTGTTCTTCTTCTAGAAGAGTTGCTTACCATAGCTAAAGATTCTCTTCTACCCTTCCCAACAGGAAAGTAGCCACTGAACAGTTACAGTACAGTAGTTAACTCCTTGGGGGAAGAAGAATTGTTTGGTAATCCCAGCGTTGTCAGGTGTATGAGGACAGATGAGAATTTATAAAGACTAGGCCAGACTATTCGATATATGTGTAGGCAAAGGGAAAGTGGACCGTAACCAGAGAGAAAGTCCAATGAAGTACTGTCTGGCCAGTCAAAGGAGGCTAAGTGCAAGATTTTATCCAAAGACCAAGAGATGGTTTTGGGGGGAGCATTTGGGATCTTATTGAACAGTTCACTGTTGAGTTCTATGTCGAAAGCATAAGTGATAGATCTGGTTAGGGCCGATTTACATGAGGAAATAGTTGTAGAAGCCAGACCCTGTTCATGTAATGTGATGAATAATGATAAAAAGAATTTCATAGCAATTGAAGTGGGTTTATGTTTCTTAACAAACTCCACCAACTTCTTCCAGGAGGACAGATTTTGTCTTTTTGTAGTAGAGGACTTGTATTCTTCGATAAAATCAATCCTTTCCTTTAAAACTCCGTATTTTCTTTTAGCAGTTGAATGTTTTTCGTTATCCAAGAGGAAGAGAATACAGTCTTCTGTTGTACATCCTGGGATAGCTCTGGTGTTGGCACAGGGATCTGACGAAGTTTGAGTTCTAGGACAATTTCTCTTGGGCCAATTGGGGGCCACTAATACTACTGTCCCCTTGAAGGTTCGTAGTTTGTCCAGGAACTTCATGACAAGATTGAACGGTAGAAAAGATAAATGTGAGTCCACTGATTCTAATTCAGTGACATCGCATCTATCCCCACTGCTTCCAGATCTAAATTCGGTGCTTTGTAATAGGGAAGCTTCTAGTTGAAGCTCGTCACAAAGAGATCTTTTTGCAGTTACGGGACTTGCTCTAGAATGAAACAGAATGATTTTTCGTCCAGAGACCATTCTGTTTCCAGAGGCTTGAATCTTGATAGGGTGTCCGCTGTCACATTGTGAACCCCTTCTAAATGAGCTGCAGAGAGATCCTAATTCCTCCTTTTCAACAAAGTTAAAATGGCCAGTATTACGTGATTGATCTGTGGAGATCTTGAACCTCTTCTGTGTGATGAAGTGGACTATAGTCTTGCTGTTGAGAACTAACCTGATGTGTGAGTTCCTCTTCGGGTTCAATCTCTTCCGAGAAAGAAGCACTGACATAGCTTCCAGAATGTTGATATAGAACTATTGAAACGCAACTGACCACTGACCCTGTATCTTCTTGGTGGGGGTATGACCTGCCAACCTCATTCCAAGGCATCCGTGTGAATTGTCATTGATGGAGGAGGAAACCTCAAGGGACTGCGTGTTGACATGGTATTGGCAGTTGACCCCGGCTTGAGCTGTTTGTACAGTAGAACCGAGGTTTTGTGGTAATGATCTCTTTGAGCATTTGATGCCTTTCTTCTCCACTCTGTTGTCATCTTGCTTTCAGGATAGGGTTTGTAACCACTGCAAATTGTAGCGAACCCAAGACTCTTTCCTGATGACGTCTGGTGATCGTCTTTGAATGAAGCAGACACCTGACTGAACTTGCTATATCCTTCCTCTTGTCCTGAGGCAGAGAAAGGATGTATGACTTCAAATCCCATTGCAGTCCGAGCCACTGGAATTTTTGAGCTAGAGTTAACCTGAACTTCTCGAGGTTGATCTGGAAGCCCAGGGATTGAAGAAACTTCATAACTTTCAGAGGTGCTAGAAGACATGCCGACTTCGTTGCAGCCCACACCAACCAGTTGTCGAGGTATACTATGAGTTGAGGACCCTTGTTCCTGAGTTGCTGAACAATGGTCTCGACTAGTTTTGGGAAAATCCTTGGAGTTACGCTGAGCCCAAAGGTCATAGCTTTGAATATGTAGGCCTTTCTTGCCAGTCTGACACCAAGGTAGGGGGAGAAGTGCCGACCTATCGGAAGATACCAATAACTGTTGGTAGGCCCCCTGGGGTAGTAGGGTGCGTATTTGTGAGATAGTTAGCATCTGGAACTTGTCGTTTTGAATGAACTTGTTTAGTGGAGACACGTCTAGAATAGTCCGAGGAGTTTTCAAAGCTCTCTTTGGCACGCAAAATAAACGTCCTTGAAAGTTCATGGATTTTGTGCAATGGATAACTCACTTCTGGAGGAGATCCTGCACATATTCTTTCAGGAATGGTGCAGTGGATTTAAAAACCTCTTGAACTTTGGCAGTTTCTTTCTCCATTTCCAGCTTAGTCCTTTTGTGACTATGCAGTGTGCCCAAAGGTCAAATTTTCATTGATCCCTGCAGTGATAGAGTTTTCTCATTGTTGACTTGAAGGACCTGCCCTTTTATTTGCTCTGCCTCTGTTTTCTCGGCCCCGAGATTGGCCACCTCTTCCAGATTTTCCCCTTCCTCTTGCACTTCTCCCTTGAGCTCCAATGGGGTGAAATGTGGTAGTGGCCCGTTTGTAAACGGGATCGAAGGCTGGGGACTGTGTAACATACTGCTGGGGAACCGTGTACACCATCTCGGGAACAGTGGCAAGTGTGGCAGTAGTGGCAGGAAAGGTCTTCATGTCTTTAAAGGGTATCCTAGGTTTCTTGCCTTTAGGTTGAGGTCCTTCTCCAGGGGTAGATTTTCTTTTATAGGACATACCCCATTTCTACATAAGGTTCTTGTACCACCTTCTGGGGAAATAGATCTTTCCCCCAGATGTTGGAGTCAATCAACTTTTTAGGCTCATGCCTAATAGTTGCAGCTGCTAGGACGTGCTTCCTGCAGGCTCTCCTGGCTAAAATGAATGCGTGCAGATCATGATGGAAGGTAGCTGAGCCTTGGCAAAAACTGAAAAGTGGTCAGTTTTCAAATAGTTCCTAATTAGCATTTCTAGATAAGACTGGTGCATTAAAGAAGCTGTCAGTCTTTCTTTGGCCTCCGAATCCGCTTTCAGAAGATACAGTATTCTGGAATTTTGGACAGTTTCTCATTAAACTGCTTACCTCCTATATCCCTAACCAGTTTGCCAACTGTGAAGGTATGATGGACATCTTCCCCACTTTTGGAGTCACATGGGAGACCAAGAGAAACCGAGTTGCACTCCTCTGGTATTGGTAGAGGTCTACCTTCCACCACTGCTTTCTTGACTGCATCTAGACTTTTCGAGGCAAAGGGAAAGACAGTGTCTTTTGGAGCTATAAACATAGTATGCTTCCTGCCGAAAGCAGAAAGCCGAGTATTGGTAAATTCGGCTGTCTTTAGCTCCTTAACCAACAAGGTTTGAGCTTTACCATGATCTAAGATGATTGTCTCCTTGGGAATCGTATCATCCCTAATCAACACTTTGGAATTCAACCTCACCTAGCAGCGAGGGTAGTTCTCAATAGAGGGGTAAAACCCTAAATCCAAAACCGGTTTAGAGCCTAGACCTTTGCCAATATGAAGGTACCCCTCACTCAGAACCATATGTTCTTTGTAATGCCAGGGGGTCTTCACCGAACATTCTGGGAGACTTGAGACTGGTGGAGCCTTGGACTTTGGTGCCTGTTGAAGCACCTCAATCTTTGCCTCTAAGGACACTTGAGATCTCATGTTCAGCATGAATGTTTTTTCATGAATGCTTTCATGGAAGCCATGAACTCTAAGTGTCCACAGAACAAAGCGATAGTCAGAGTTGGAAGAGGAGTGGAAGACAAGGCCGGTGTAGCAGATGCAAGAATAGGGGTAGGCAATGAGGTAGTACTTGGTACAGTACTAACCTGCTGACTTTCGATAGAGTCCGCTGAGGCTTCCGTTGTCAGCAAGAGCCTTTCTTTATCCGACGAAATGGAAGAGATTGTTGACATGTTGTCAATGTCCAAATTCATGAGCTGAATTGCATCCAAGACTTCCTGGTCTGCAGGATCTACTTATACCGATGGGAATTGTACCGTGGGTACCTGCTGACCGTATACCATGGTCACATCAGCCCGGGGGAACAGGAGATTCCTAATTTCCAATGAAGGAATATAGGGGGCAACCTGTTGAGAGCTCTTCTGGAATCCCCTCATCAAGCTTCTGATGGTTTTCTGGCTCCATGTTTTCTCATCCTGAGAAACAATGGTAGCGTGGAATCCAGAATGTAGAAGATCCTTGCATACTCTGCAATTGGACAGTTCCCAGATAGCAATGGATCCCTTTGAAACATGACAGTCTGCATGTTTACTGCAGATCTTGTGGCCGCAAGGCATCATGACCTTTCTGGTACAAGTTACCGTCGAGAATTCCTTTAAAGATAGAAAAATTCCAATAAGTATGTTATCGTCACATAAAAAAGTTTTATATATATCTTCACAGTGAAAAATATAGAATATATTTCCTCAATATGGTAAGTAATATAAAAATATAAACACAATATCAATAATTCTACATACTACTAGCTACAGCAAAAGGCTACACTACAATGGAAGCTCACGCCTAACAGCTCCAAATTCAAGATGAATTCCAATAGTGTGGAAAGAAAAAGTCATACCAATAGAACACTTTTTGGGCTCAAGCCATGTCGTCCTGATGGAAGTTCCTTAAAGTAGCTTCCTAAGGGATATATGTACTACAGTGATATTCCCAGAGAATTTTACCTTTAGGTATCCAGAATTCTAACTCCTGGCACGAATATCCTTAAATTTTCTCTCCAGGATATCGCATAATATCAGAGGACGTATTCTTGACCTGTCACATAGCAATCTGCAGCCCTAATAGCGTTTACGCTTCGAGGAGGTGTGGCAGAATAGAAGGGGAGCCATATCAAGGTTACCCCTGTTCTCGTACTACTATTGAGTATGACAACAGCGCCATCTCAACGATGGTGGCCATTCCTTATTTTGTAGAGATTTCGCTTGGTGGTATTCCATGTTAATCTAACTTTTCGATCGTTTTGGCAAGGATTATAATTATTCTTTCTCCATCTTCTTCCGCCTCTGGAAAGTTGAGCATCGGGTCTTTACAATGAGTATATTTAGCTCCTGTTTCACGATGAAATTAGAGTAATTTATTGTGCCTAAGAGCTAGGCCTGTTACTGGAGGCGCCATAGGCACCGTCGTTCGTTAGGCATGTGTTATTTAGTTAGCAGAACAACTTCCAGTTTTAAATAGCATTAATCAATTATTTTAATTATTTAGCTATTTAGGCAATTATACTTGTAAAGATATTGATAATGTGCATAATTTTCCTTTTCCATGTCGATCGTATAGTTAGAGTTTCGGTGATAAAGGTAACCGAGATCTTGACTTGCCTAGGTAACCTAACCTAGGCGTTTTATTATACGTTCAGACATTTCCCCGGTTACCCTCGTGTATTCTTTTTCAATTCAAGTGGAGACTGATACCTCCTAGAATTATATGAAACATTACACGTCTCCATGGAGATTTAAGGGTACAGTAATCTCTTTTTCCCTCTGAGTGTAGCTCAGGCTACAACCCTAGTGATCGTGCCATGAATTTTATTCAGACATGACTAGCCTAGGGTTTTTCCTGTCTCTTCCCTTAACCGCTGGTTGTGGTATACCAGCAGGTTTTGGGATTCAGTCAGAATCTCAGAGTATTTAGTCTTGTGTCGGTGCCCTGCCGGCAGGGTGAATAGGTTGTAGGATACCATCATTCCCCTGCCGGCATTGGAGGCTAGCCTTCCGTAGTCGCACTTGAAGTAGTGGTAGGATACCATCTTCTCCTTGCGACTAGAAGACTAGTCCTGTGCCGCAGTCCCCTAGGCTGAAGAGTAGTATTCTTCTTTTGCCTAGGATGGCACAGCACTGGAACTCTGTTTCTCCCTTCTTGAGAGGAGGTGGCAATGCCACCATCCCCTTAACTGTATTGGCAATCTCTAGGTTGGAGAACTGAGACTCTCCTGTCACCTAGGATACTGCCGATACTGAAACAGATTTCTTTTAAGAGGTGGTAGGACTGACAATTTTGCCAGTTCCTTCCACACGCTATACAGGACCCTGTTCCCTACCCCTCTGTCCACTTTTGATGGCCGAGACATTGTCTTTTATTGGGCCGGCATCCTGCAACCTTACCGTTGCCGGTGGGTTGCCGGAGCCGGCCAGACTCCCTCTCTAAGACCTCTGTCTGGCTGCCGGTAGCTATGTTAGCTGCAGGCAGCCATGACAACTGTCGGCAGCCATGTTGAATGTCAGTAACCAAATGTCTTTCAACTGCCGGCGGCCATGATGGCGGCTGGCAGCAATGCATACTGCCGGTAGCCACATCATCTATCGGCAACTATGGTCTCTGCCGGTAGCTGACGACTGCCGGCAGCCAAGATGGCTACCGGTGGCTGGCGGCTGCCGGCAGCTATGATGGCTGTGAGTGGGAAGTCCCTTCTGTCTCCAAGGTTCTTCAGTTCTCCCCTGGACTGCTAACCACAGGTCCTGTTGCCAGAATACCGCCGGCCAGGCCGGCACAGATAAGTGCTGACTCAGATGGCAGCACGCCGACTGTACTGGTACTGCCGGAGGCTAGCCTGCCGGCAGTGTATCAACGGCACCTTGCCGGCAGTGTATCGGCGGCACCTTGCCGGCAATAGTACTGTAGCTGGATGGAAGCCTGAATGGTACATTCTCCCCTTCCATTAGAACCTTCTCTCTGGAGAAAGGCAGTAAAATTAGACTTTTACTTCCTTAATTACTGTATACATACACAGTAAGGAGTAGCCTTTACTCCATGCTATCTCTCTCTCTCTAGCTAACATGCTGGATATGCCGGCAAGACCTACCTATGCCGCCAACATACCGGCTGAACTACAGTATATGTTATACAGGTAGCCAGTATATCTGCTGTATAGAATATACTGCAGATAGAAAACTACTATATATATTATACTAGTAGTTATTTCCAATATATCTTGGGTATCCCTACACAGGTATCTGCTGAACCCAATCCCATATTGAATGAATATAATTTCTTCAATATCCTGATAAGAAATCAGTATTTGGATTACCCTACAATAATAAATATCTTCAAGGCAGGGGTGATATAATCCTAACCCTTAAAGGGTAGAGCCTTTGAGTCTCCCTGATCAGGAAACTCTATAATTTAATATTATAAGGAAGGCTACGGCAAATAGGCTGAGTGGGATACACATATATATGTCTTTATTTTCCCTAGTCCAGCCGGCGTCATGTCAGCTGGACCGTGCTGTCAAAGGCAGCATACTGACTGAACTACAATATATAATTGTACAGTAATCAGTAATTTGCAATATAGACATACTGCAAATAGAAAACTACAGTACCATTATACAGTAGTAATTTCTAACATACCTTGGGTACCCTTATGCGAGCATTCTGCTGGTACTGCTCCTATATTGAAAGAATAGTATTTCTTCAATATTCTGATTGAGAATCAGTCATCCTGACCCCACAGTATTAACAATAAAAAGGGACAGTGAATTAGTACTTCTCTACCCCTAGTGGTAAGAGCCCTTCTAGTTGGAATTCCTTGATAGAGAAATTTCCATATAGTTAATACCGATGGGAGGTAACAGCATTTGCTTGCAGGGGGTACACAAGTATGTGTCTCCTACTATCTCTCTATGGCTTACTATCCTAAGCTTTCTGTCATAAATGACCTTTGCATGTTGATTATCAGAGAGATAATCCTTTGTATACTCATTCTGTTTTCCTTTCTTTACAGGAGGAACACCAGATACCTTGTGCCGCAGTCTTCTGCAAGGCCAAGAGTAAGTATTTTTACGGTCATAATACTTGCAGGTTGCATGTCCCCTGCAATATTATTTCCGGATCCCTACATTATTGGAACCCACAGGTTTGCAATATATGTCGGACATTAATGTCCAAAGGTTTCGAGAATCCCAAGTCTACAGAGACTAGGGGTACAGCTCAATACAAATTACGCAACTGGGTGAGAGGCTTCCAGAAAATCTCTCCGGGACCTTACCTACCTAATGATAGGATGCGTAAGCTACTATTTCCGAAAGCAAGTAAGGAAATAGTGGTGCCTCAGACACCAACTACATCCCCTGACGGCCAGATAGCCTTTGGGAAGGAGAGCAAAAAGGGCCCCAGGGTAGAAGAGAAAAATGTCGTGTCAGAATTTCCTCCGCCTATGCCGGCTCTAGAGCCATCGACGTCGACATCTTCGTCTTCTACCCCCCTATATTAGATAGAATGGAACAATTATGTATCCAAGTGAATAATCAAATAGAGAGCTTTCGTAAACAAAGCAAAAAGCAGGAAGTAAAACGCAAGATAGAGTCTCGCAAAGCTTCTCTTGTCGCTTCCCAAGGGTCATTCAAATGACCCATGGATGCTCCAGAACCAATCCCTGGAGGTTTGCGGAGCTAAAGCCAATTTCAAATAGCAAACTCTACATCTCAGAGAAAATGGATGCTGTTCCTTTGGACAAAATTCAATTTTGGCCAAGCTTTGATGCTTTCCCTAATTGTTTTGTTTTACTGAGGTATGAACCAAAGTCAAGAAAAGGAACGGAATCAAAGGAGGTCATGATTTTCGACCATGATAAGGCACAGGCTATCCTGTCTAGTAGCCTGAAAAATGCGGGTTATTCAGAGTCGAAGGTATTCTCACTGGATAACAGACACCCTTCCTTTCTTGCTCCTGGTTCAATCTCATTCCCCTTTGTGGGGAAGGCATTTACATCTGTTGCCAAAGCAGTGGAGGCGGGTAAGCCATGTCCTGCACTCAAGGAGTGCAAACCTCTGTCACCAGCCTTTCCCAGACAGGAAAAGGACTGGAACGAAGTCCATTTAACTTTCTCAGTAGAAAGATTAGATGCGGATGTCGCCAGTCGACAATTTAATGAACATCTCCCTAAACTATCTGAGTTGCTCTTGTATAATGAACAAGAGACAAAGGGGAGACTTGCAGCCTCCCTTTCTCTACAAAACTACATAGAGTTGTGTTCAACCTACCAAAATACCCCAGACATGTTCATGGTCCTAGCCAAAATGCATATGGCTACCTTAGTGAATGACCTTTACGCCTTTATGAAGACTTGGAGAGCATATAGAGAGTTTGTGTTCGCTACTGCAACAGTGAAACACGAAACAAGGAAGCTAATATCTTCCAACATCTGGGGTAAAGACCTCTTCCCACACGAGGTAGTTAGAAAAGTGATTAAGAGCGCCACCATGGAGAACATAAGTCTTCTCCAAAAGTGGCGCATCCTTTCAAAGAGAAAATCTTCCATGGTTGTGGGTCCCCGACCCAAAAAGAAGACGGAAAATGCCGGAAATATCCGGGCTGCTCAACAAGTTTAAACCTACTGACTATTCGAAGCATGAAGATGCTTCTGCTAGGAGGGAGGTTCCTTCAGGATCGTCGGACCTTCGATCCTTGGGTCCAAGGCCTAATCAAGATGGGACTATGATGGGAAACAGAAATGTCTCCATCATCATTTCCTTATCTTCTCCTACAATCCAAAACCCTCATGGAGGAGTATACCTGAGAGCTCTAGAGCATACAGGTGGTAAGAAAACTATAGTCCATCAAGTTCCAGGGAAGGCTTTTTTGTGTTCACGAGAAGGACTCAAGAAATCTCTGAGTCATTCTGAACTTGTCGCCCCTCAACATTCTGAACTTGTCGCCACTCAACATTCTGAACTTGTCGCCACTCAACAAGTTCATAGAAAACAGCAAGTTCAGAATGTTAATCCTTCTGAACATATGGACCTTGTTCCAAAAAGGGGTGTTCGTAGTCTTGTCAGACCTGAAAGGTGTCCTGTGGCAACTTCCAGTCAATCACCCCTTCCCCTCCTATCTAGAATTCAAATTACAGATAGTAACATACATCCTAGGAAAGACATGTGTCGGACTAGACACAGTCCTAAATATCTTCATAGGATTGGCATACTTAGTCACTTAAAAACCAAGCCTAGAAATGGTTCAGGCAACAATGTACCTGGACAAGAGGCTGGGGTGGGCAGCACCCGAAGTGGCTGGTCTATGTGCATCCAAGGAAATGACCCGGTTCCCGGGACATCACGGATGCAAGATAAGCTTCTAGAAGTCTCGACTCTCTCCAGCTCAAGGGTTTCAATGGCTGAAAAACCATTGAAGCCCGTGGTCACATCAACTCTCCTCTCCCTTGGGAATATAAAAGGAGATCGTGAGGTCTGTCAAGAGACTCAGGTAATTAGTCAGATTTCCAAGACGCTAACAGGGAGAAGCGCTGAACTCTCCTCAGTTCGCAATAGTGACAGACCTAGTGCTAAGAGCACAGCGGAAAGATGTGTCAAGAGCCTGGAGAAAATACACATCAAACGCTTGAAGAGATAAAAAAAGACCGATATCGGTCCCTCTTTAATCGCTTCTCTAACAAAAGTTAAAGCACGAAAGTCCCAAGACTATGCTGGTCCTATCATGAGTGGAGAAGCTCTCTCCACACAGATCAGACTTCCTATGACTGATCTGGGACACCGAAGCGATAATGAGACGTCACAATCGATAATGCTAAAGAACGTCTCATACAGTCTCAATAAAGTTAACCATCACTTTCTTAAAGGGATGGCACCTGTCAGCAGTTCATATACAATTGATCCACATTGAGACAGTGGATGCTCTATTTCGATTCAAGCCGATAGAGTTGGAATGGTCCATGGACGCAGACCTATTCCCTCCCAGATGGGAACAAGTCCCGGAACTGCAGATCGACCTCTTCATCACTAGCGTCTTCAAGAAACTACCTCGATTTGTAGCCCCATACGAGGATCCTCTAGTGGGGTTGATAGACAGTATGTCTCTAGTATGGAAGGGATGGACTCAGGTGTGCCTGTTCATCCCGTCCTATCACCTGCTGAAGGTCCTCAACAGGCTCAGATACTTCTAAGGGGGAGTAGCTCTTTTGGCTCCCAAATAGCCCAAGAGCAATCTTTCCTCCTTAATGAAGGAACTGAAACTGAGGCTGGCCGTAGTTCTGAACCTAGATCTATTTCAGAAGGTTCAGAAATTAATTGCCTTCGTTTTATCAAAGAAAACCTGAACCCTTCATTTCATGATTTTCTTACCCTAGCGGTTAGAAAAAGATTTGGGATCTCAGAAGGTAATATAGAATTCTTAGAAGAATACAAGTCTAAGTCAACTAGAAGACAATATGAGTCTTCCTGGAAAAAGTAGGTTGCCTTTGTACACCTTCATAATCAAGGTCTGGCGGCCAACACGATAAATACGTGCAAGTCAGCCTTGACTAGACCTCTTCTATATGCCTTTCAAGTGGATCTGGCAAATAAAATCTTTAATAAGATTCCGAAGGCATGTGCAAGGCTTAGGCCTGCAGCACCACCAAAGCCCATCTCTTGGTCTTTGGACAAGGTCCTACATTATGCCTCATCGGTGAACGATGAAGATTGTTCCCTTAAGGATATAACCCAAAAGGTTATTTTTCTGTTCACTGTAGCCTCCGGGGCTAGAGTTAGGGAAATAGTAGCCCTATCTAGGAATGAGGACCATATTCAGTTCACAGAATTGGGAGAACTGAATCTTTCCCCTGATCCAGCCTTTCTTGCTAAGAACGAGCTGCCCATTAAGAGGTAGGGTCCCTGGAGAATCTGCCCTCTGAAGGAAGATGTCTCTCTATGTCTTATAGAGTGTCTAAGGGTCTATCTTCGTAGAACTTGAGACTTCAGGGGAGGACAGCTCTTTAAAGGAGAAACCTCTGGATCAAATTTATCCCTGAAACAACTAAGGGCGAAGCTCACCTACTTTATTTGTAGAGCGGATCCTGACAGTACTCCCGCAGGTCATGATCCGAGAAAAATTGCTTCATCACTGAACTTTTTTCAGTAAATGGACTTCGAGTGACTTCGCTCATATACTGGATGAAAATCATCCAGAGTGTTCTACAAACACTATGCTAAGCAGGTCCATGAACTGAAGCATTATGTGGTGGCGGTAGGTAGTTTTAAAACCTGCCGTCTAATTCTGCGATGAACAGCAAATTGACTGGGACTGTCAATTAAAGGGAGAAGGGGTCACCACTTTTAGGGTGACCTCCTTTAAATAAGTGTTGCCATGGTGACACTAATTCTGTTCATAACCCAGGTGTGGAATTATACAGATAGCAAAATCAGAAAACCACACCTATCCTATTGACAGGACATGGGTGAAAGAAGCACAAGCATAGGATGAAGTTATTCAAGTCCATCTTGTAGGGAACAGTGAAAAAACCCATCTGCTGAATTGGGAAAGATTTAATAGAGTGGATAAATTTTGTAAAACTATAGCTTGGAAAAGGCGATTTATTCACAATTGAAAATCAACTGGCCGTAGAAAAATTGGAAGTTTAACGCTGGAAGAACTTCAACAAGCTAAAAATAAAATGATTATCCTCTTACAAAAGGAATACTTTCTGGAAGAATATAAAGCTTTGGAAAAAAAGGGTAAAGTTTCAAAATTGACCTTATTAGTACAATTGAATCTCTTCTTGGAAGAAGGTATTATAAGATGCAGAGGAAGATTGGAACATGTCGCATAGGCGGTGGAAATAGAATTCCCAATCTTGCTGCCGAAAAGTTGTTTTCTCACAAAATTGATAGTAAGGGAACATTACTGTTTAAAAGCTCACATGGGAGTAAATGCAACTGTGGCAAGTGTGAGACAGGAATACTGGGTCCCACAGCTTCGCCAATTATCCAAAAGTGTAATTCATCATTGTATAATCTGTAAGAAAACACAAGGGAGACTCTACCGTGTAAATATTGCTCCACCATTGCCAGAATTTCGGGTGCAGAGAAAACAACCCTTTAGCATGACGGGGGTAGATTATACAGGAGCGTTGATAACCAAGGAGAAACATCAAAATCCTGAAAAAGCCTATATTGTATTGTTTACTTGTCCAGTTACTAGAGGAATCCATATCAAATTAGTAAAAGATCTGTCCTGCGATTCGTTTCTTATGGTGTTCCGAAAGTTTTGTAGCCGTCAGGGATTTCCTTCTTTAATGCTTAGTGACAATGCTACTACCTTTGTATCGACTTCAGTTTATTTGAAAAACATGGCAGAAAGTTCCTTAGTGCAAGAACACCTGAATGCTATCGAATGTAAATGGAAGTTCATACCAGCCAGAGCACCTTGGTTTGGAGCTATATGGGAAAGATTGATTGGTCTTCTGAAAACATGTCTAAAGAAAGTAATAGGTCAGGCCTTTCTCGGCTTTAGTGAACTTTCCTGTATTGTGACTGAACTTTTAGCAATTATTAATGACAGGAGATCTAGACCAGTTGGATATTCTGACGCCCAATCATTTGATTTTAGGAAGTAGATTGAGATCTTTCCCTAGGGAAGTCATAGATTGGAAAGATGAAACTAAGGACCCTCTGTTTGGAGAAAATAAGGATGTTGGAAAGCGATTTTTGTACATCACGAAAAATGTGATGACCTGTGGAAAAGGTGGGAGAGAGAATATTTAACTTCTCTCCGAGAAACTCATCGCGTGGGAATCAGACACGAATCTTGGCCCAAAATGGGAGATGTTGTGTTGATACACGATGAAGGACCGAGAAGTCGTTGGAAGCTCGGTCAAATTGTCAAATTTCACGTGGGACCGGATGATGTCTTGCGTGTGGTTACTTTAAAAACCCCACAAGGTCAAGTAATGAGACCAGTTGTCAAGCTATATCGTTTGGAATTATGGCAAGAGACTGATGTGGTCATATCTGAGAAAACTGATAACGAAAGCACCCAACCGAGCAGGAAAACAGCACAGGCGGCTACTGAGGCCAGAAGAGCCCTCATTCAAGCAGGACATTTATAACTGTAAGTATTGTTTCTGTTTGCTGGGAGTGTATCGTGACTTAAGATGGAATCACAACTATACTTCGGGTTGCCGGATAGGAAATTTTACAATGAATAGTTAAGGTTAGTAATAAATATGAATAATCTATTCCTGGTCAAATAACGACTTAAACACAACGCAATTTCTCGATTTATTGAATGAAAGGAACAGAAAAGAATCCTTGAAAATCTGTTAAAGAACCTGGTAATATGTAAACCAAATTTGGGTAAATGTAGGTTTCCATATTCATTGAAGATTCTATACGTTTACTATTTTGGATTCTTTTGAGTAAATATAAGAGTATTGAACAAGGCAGAAAGGAATTACTCTCAAATAGAAAAGGAAGGTTTAGTATTAGTGTATGGAGTTAAGAAATTTCATATGTACCTTTATGGAAGGAAAAAGTTCACACTTGTTACAGATCATAAACCTCTATTACTTACTTGCTTACTTTGATGGCTGCTTTTCCAGTCCCATACAGCAGGGGAACCCCACTCTCTACAGGACCTCCACTGTTGTTTTAACTTGTTCGTTCAGAGTATTTAAAATTTCATATCGCGTATTGATCATTAATTAGCAATATTGGGTCCAAAAGCAAGTTTACCTACATTGGTAACTGCAAGACTACAATGTTGAGCAATTACATTAGCAGCACAACATTATGATATAGAATATCATCCTTCGTCAAAGATGGGTAATGCAGATGCTTTATCTAGATTTCCAGTAGACAAAGCACCAGAAGAGTATGATGACAGTATATTATTATAGCCAATGATATTGCACATAATACCAAGAAAGACCCAATACTTAGTAAGGTTTTAGAGAGTTTAATGACAGGTAGAGACTTTTGTGGACATGAGGTAAATTGTAAAGTCTATAAAGATATATGGAATGAATTGAGTACGGCACAAGATTGTATAATGAAAGGATCAAGAGTAATTATTCCTAGTTCACTGAGGAATAAGGTTTCGTCTGAAATACATGCTGATCACCAAGGTTTTGTCAGGTCAAATTCTATTGCAAGGTCTTTTGTTTGGTGGCCAGGCGTAGATAGAGATATTGAATTATGTGTAAGAAACTGTATGAATTGTGCTACGCAACAGAACAACCCTCAATTTGCTAGAATGCACCCATGGGAATTACCCACGTATCCATGGCAAAGAGTGCACATAGATTTTGCAGGTCCTTTCTTAGGTTATTTGTTTTTGATAGCTGTAAATGCTTACAGTAAGTGGCCAGATGTAATTCCAATGAAGACAACATCTTATGCCACAATTCAAGAATTAATGAAAAATTTTCTACACATGGAATTCCAGAAAGAATTGTAACTGATACTGGTCCTCAGTTCACCTCACAAGAATTTAAAGATTTTTGTGAAGTAAATGGTATTAAACATACATTTTCAGCTACATATCACCTTTCCACAAATGGAGAGGCTGAAAGGTTCGTTCAAATATTTAAGCATAACATGAAATGCGGAAAGACAAATTCAAATAACATATTTTTGAATGTGTCAAAGTTTTTATTGTGTTATAGAACAGCACCACACAGCACAACAGGTGTGACACCATCAAATTTGTTGATGGGGAGGAGGATTAGATGTGTTAGATTTGTTGTATCCAACTTTAGAAAGTGATTTAGAAGAAAATGGGTATGAGCAATTAGAAAGACTCCCAAAAGTAAGACAGTCTAATGTTATGGTAAGATCATACAATACTCCAGAAAAGTGAGTACCAGGAGAAATTTTAAAAGAGATAGGAAATTTACATTATGATGTTCAAGTTGATGGAAATATTGTAAAACGTCATGTTGATCAATCACACCCATTCGATAAAAATACCGTAGATCATGTGAATGTTAGACATGAGAAATTTTCAGATGTAGTTACATCAAATATTAACCAAGATGCTCAAACATCAGATGTAGATTCAGAATCTATTCATGTACCAGTACAGGATGAAGTTAGAGTGCTTCCCTATAGGATGAATAGAGGGAAGACCCCTGAGAGATTAGATTTGTAGTTGTGTGCAATGTTAAGTTAAGGGGGAGGAGACTGTTATATATTTTGTACTGTAATACTATATGCGCTACGTGTATTAAGAGTAATGTTGCACAGTATTGCATTGTTAGAACGTATTTTAGCATAGTTCATAAGTGTAATAGCATATGTTATGAAGGATTTAATCATTCATTAATAGTCCTAAAGTTAGGATGCGATTCTTCTTGCTTTTGTATTGCAGTAGGATTCAATCTTTTTGAGAGCGATGCTCACTTTTGTTTTTTGTATGTATGTGTGCGAGTTTTCTTTACATATTATCATTCGATAATCACAAGTTGTCTAGACGTGAGAGAGCTGAGCAGCAATGCAAGCCGTACCAGAATGAATGTATTTTAAGAATACAAAAGTATAACTAAACCCCAACAAGAAGAATCGGCGACATCGGATGAGATGTAGAACAAAACTAATGAATGGATATTATTCCAGGTATTTATGAAGGTACCATCCCACTTTGGATGACCAATACCAAACATAAAAGTTTAAACTGTTCATAGCCTGGGATTATCATCCCAACTTCTATGTGGAGGTGTAGACGCACCTATTCTGACAATTCATTTATGTGGGACCTTTGCCTTCATATAATTAGTGGGAAATCTAAGAACTCAAATGGGTTAAAAATCCTTCTGGCCATAACTAAGAGTGTTAATTCTCTGGTACACTTTCTTCAGGACGACATGACTCGAGCCCAAAACCAGATTTTGCCACAGGAAAAATCTATTCTCAGGTGAGATAGCCTGATGGACCCGCTCTTTACTTTTGATCACCCCCCCCCCCCCTCCCAATTCTCAATGTGAGGCCTCACATCATGCAATGGCTGCTACTGGAATGGCACACCAGCGAACATGTTTTCAGCACACTGGGATCAGAGATGTAATGCCTCTCTCACCCACGTATCCAATCCTATCCCATGTCCTTCGAGACAAGATTAACTTTATTCGGGGGAGGATAGCTGGGGCTTGTTTTAAACATGGCCCGGTTACATAGGCTACACAATATCTCTCGGGATATTCACTACAGGGGATAGAATCCTGTGATACTTCTTAGGTAAAATTTTCTGGTACAGTGTATTACTCACAGATATATCCCAAGTAAAAAGCTGCCTTTGAGGAACTCACATCAGGATGACATGGCTATCTCACCCAAAAATAGATTTTTCCTATGTCAAAATCCGTTTTATTAAAGATTGGTGTTCTGCCAGTGAAATTAATGATAACTATCAGAGACAGCCAGGAAACAAAGAATTTGCAAATTCAATGGAAATCCTGACAACTAGGAGGTATCCAATCAATAAATTTAGAGGATAATGTTCCTCAGATATGATTGGGATAGACATTATATAACAACAGCTTAATTATAAGATATCATCACATGTGTGATGGGTGTGAATAAAAGACTTTTCAAAATCCTTTAAACTCCACCAGTGAAACAAAGAGAATTGCCAATAAGAAGAGGAGAGGGATGGGAGTCTCTTTGTGGAAAACTTTAGACTAATAAGCCTAATGTCTAAGGTCACTCGGCATAATAGATTAGGATAACATAATCCTATGCCAAGTTACCGCAAAAGAAAAAATCTGGGCTAGGGTGTAATGTGGCCGAGGGAACCCGTTGAGTTAGTCATGCTAAGAACCCAGGAAGCCAGACCTGGAAGAAAAGGGATGGGGTGTGTATGTAGATGTATCCGACAATCTTAAGGCGACAGCTAAGGCAGCAGAGGAAAAATCCTTCCTAGTAGAAAAGGATGGTGATCACTAGCCTATTCACATCTAAGGCTAATGACATTCAAGCAGGCAAGTCTGGAATATATAGCATTGTGGTAACCAATAAAGCCAGGGAAATACAAACCAGGCAAAGGAGCCAAAGGTTCACGTCAAGAGAGACATAGCCTTAAGTGAAGGAAGCCCCCAAACCAGATAAAAGATGGCTGCTAAGGTGGCAGGAGAAATGATCCGTAAATTAGGATCTATTCCCTTTGCCTTCCTAAGTGTAGGCTGACGGCAATTCCAAGACGACAAGTCTAGACATGGCAATCAAGGAGTCCTCGAATGCCAGGGAAAGTTAGACTAGGCAAAGGAACTGAAGTTCCACGGCCAGGAACGACGTATCCTAGTAAACGGATTTTGATCAAAGTGAAAAATCTATTTTTGGGTGAGAGGGCCATGTCGTCCTGAAGGAAGGGTTCATATAGGTAGCCTTCTAAGCGATATTTGCTACAGTGATACTCCCAGAGAATTAAACCAAAGGTCTCCAGGATTCTAACTCCTGGAGCGAGTATCCAATAAAGGATATTGCATAATATCAGGGGACGTATTCTAGATACGACACATGGCAATCTTCTCCCCGAATAGATTTAACGCTTCGATGTATGGGAAAGGGTGGCAAAAGAAAGGGGTGCCATTCTAGGTACCCGGTGGACCTCCTTCCCTACTACTACTGTGACGCCATTTCTATTCTTGCCGTTGAGCGGAAATGGCCACAGATAAAGTAATTGTGGAAGGGGTCAGCAAGAAGGTGGGTCCATCAGGACGACATGGCCCTCTCACCCAAAAATAGATTTTTCACTTTGATCAAAATCCGTTTTTTGGGCTCAGGCCATGTCGTCCTGATGGAAGTATACTAGAGAATTGTATGTGCCTTCCACCTTGAATAGATTTCCTTATCTGGTCTACTAGACCTATATGTGAAATTCCAGAGATCTGTCAATTCCACTAAACCTGGAGCTGGTTTAGTCCCTCCTGCCCCCAGCAGGGAAATGTCGATATCGACAATAAGGATTCAAGGTTTGTATTTCCGTTGGACCAAAAGGGAAAACATTGAAGCTTACCTTTTTTACTTACCTTAAGAATGTAAGTTTTATTCCTTCCGGAAGCATTGTTGTGATTTCAAGGATATAAGCCCCATACAGGGGTTTAATAAAACTCCAGCGTACTTTATTAGTTTATAACTGAGGGAGCAGTAATAGACGCGAATACGGTTAATTATTTTATTAGGCAACTAATTTATCAAATGTAGTTACAACAAAGTATGAATCTGATCCAGCATTACAACACATCAAAACACATATTTTCTCATGCAGAAAAAATATATAAATACACTATCAGAATAAAGCCATTCAATGGAGATGTGAAACCAAATCTATCTGACATAGTCAGATGTTCGGAAATGTATAAACACCGTAATGCAAACGTTCACTCGGCACTGGTGTATTAATCAGATATGCACCTACACAGAACAGTATGTCAACCATAGCTGAGATCTGCACTAGCAGGTAGATATACCCATGCATCCGATGCACTGTAGAGTCCCAAAACAGTCCACTGTTCATCGCAGCACTAGACGGCGGGTTTAATCACACTACCCACCGCCACCACAAAGTGTTTTATTTCATGTACTTGCTTCGCATGATGTTTGTAGAAAACCCTAGATGATCTCCACCCAGTGTACGAGCGGAGTCTCTCAAAGTCCATATGTTGAAAGAAGTTCAACAAAGAAGCAACTTTCCCCGGATCGTGACCTGCGGGTGTACTGTCAGGATCCACTCTGCGAATAAAGTAGGTGAGCTTCGCTCTCAGTTGTCTTGAAGATAGGTTTGATCCTGAAGTTTCGCCTCTGAAGAGCTGTCCTCCCTTGAAGTTTAAATTTCTTCGAAGATAGACCTTAAGACACTACTGGGTACAGAGAGGTATCTTCCTTCAATGGGCAGATTCTCCAAGGACCCCACCTCTTAGTGGGTAGCTCGTTCTTGGCAAGAAAGGCAGGATCAGGAAAAAGGTTCAGTTCTCCTGAGTCTAGGAACTGAATATGGCCTTCATTTCTGGATAAGGCCACTATTTCACTAACTCTAACCCCTGAGGCCATTGCAAACAGAAAAATTACTTTCTGTGTTAAATCCTTTAGAGTACAGTCCTTATTGTCCAGGTTCGAATCATAGTGCAAGACTTTGTCCGAAGACCACGTGATGGGCTTTGGTGGGGCTGCAGGCTTGAGTCTAGCGCATGCTTTTGGGATCTTATTAAAGATTTCACCTGAGAGGTCCACCTCAAAACCGTACAGAAGTGGTCTCGCCAGTGCCGATTTACAAGAAGTAATTGTAGTAGAGGCCAGGCCTTGTTCGTGGAGGTGTATGAAGAATGCAAGACAGAAATCTATCGATATCTCTGTCAGTTTCCTTGCTTTCACAAAGGACACCCATTTCTTCCATGATGATTCTCATTGCCTCCTAGTCGAACTTGACTCGTACTCCATGATGAAGCCAACTTTATCCTTCAAGATTCCGAGCTTTTTGTTCGCTGCTAAGGCGAGAAAGTCATTAGATGTAGGTTGCTGGTTCTCGAGGATGAAGCGTAGACAGTCGACTTCTGGATCAGTTGAGATAGCACTGGATTCGGAAGAGGAAACAGTTTCAGTTTCAACTCTAGGACTAGAGGGAACTAATTGCTTTAGGGCCACTTTGGGGCTACTACTGCTGCTGTCCCTCTGAAGGATCTTAGCTTGTCAAGGACTCTTAGCAGGAGATTGGTTGGTGGAAACAGGTAAATGCAATTCCAACTGTTCCAGTCAAGGGACATGGCATCCATCGCTTCTGCTTGAGGGTCCATGTAAGGGGCTACGTAACGAGATAGTTTCTTTTGTTGTTCGTTGTGAAGAGGTCGATCTGCAGTTCTGGGACTTTTTCCGAGATGAAGGAGAATGAGTCTGCGTCTAGGGACCATTCTGTCTCTATGGGCTTTCGCCTGGATAGAGCGTCCGCCGTCACATTGCGGAACCCTTGTAAGTGAACTGCTGATAGGTGCCATCCCTTCCTCCTTGCCAGGTAGAAGATGGCTAATATCACTTGGTTGATGTGGGGTGATCTCAAGCCTTGTCGATTTAGACACTTTAGTATCACCTTGTTGTCCAGGACCAATCTGGTGTGGATTGATCTGCGAGGGGATAGTAACTTCAACGTCAGGAATACTGCCATAGCTTCCAGAATGTTGATATGAAATGTTTTGAACTGGAGCAACCAATTCCCTTGCACTTTCTTGTCGTGAGAATGACCTCCCCATCCTTCCAAGGAGGCATCTGTGTGTATCACCACTGATGGTTGCAGTGGTTGCAGGGGAATTGTCCGTGCTAGGCTCTTGGCTGTTTACCGCAGCTTTAACTGCGTGCACAACAAGGCCGGGGTCAACCTTAGTTGATCTCTTCGAGCATTTGATGCGTATTTCCTCCAGACTCCTGATGCATCTTTCAAACAGGCCTATAGCACAGGGTCTGTCACTGCTGCAAACTGGAGAGAGCCCAATACTCTTTACTGTTGGCGTCTTGAAATCCTCTTGAGATGGATTAGTCTCCTGACAGATCCCGCTATTTCTCTCCTTTTCTTGGATGGAATGGAGAGGTGGTGGGACATTAAGTTCCATTGGATTCCTAGCCACTGAAACTGTTGAGCTGGAGTGAGACGAGACTTCTTGTGGTTGATCTTGAAGCCCAGGTGTTCCAAAAACTGGATCACTCTGTGGGCTGCTTGCAGACAAGTAGTCTTGGTTGGTGCCCATACCAATCAGTCGTCTAGATATGCTACCACTTGAATTCTTTCGGAGCGTAGCTGTTGGACAATTGTGTCTGCTGGCTTCGTGAATATCCTTGGGGCTGTGTTCAGTCCAAAGGGCATTGCTCTGAAGACAAACTTTTTCTTCTGTAGTTTGAATCCTAGGTAGGAGGAGAAAAGGCGACTCATCGGGAGATGCCAGTAAGCATCTGCTAGGTCTATTGAGACCATGTATGCCTCTTTTGGCAGAAGGTTCCTTAAGTGTTGCAAAGTAAGCATCCGGAACTTGTTGTTCTCGATGAACTTGTTGAGTGAAGACAAGTCTAGAATGACTCTGAGTTTGTCTGAATCTTTCTTAGGAACACAAGACAGCCTTCCCTGGAACTTGATGGACTTTGCTTTCTTTATCACCTTCTTGTTCAAGAGTTCCGAGGTATATTCTTCCAACAAGGGTGTGGAGTGTTGGAAGAATTCTGGAAAACGGGGAGGAGTTCTGCTCCATTTCCACCCGAGTCCATTCGTGATTAGACTGTGGGCCCAGGGATCGAAGGTCCAGCGATCCCAAAAGTGATGTAGTCTGCCCCCTACCTGGAACCCCTCATTGCTTGGGGGGTCCTGCGGATTTATTTCCGCGACCACGTCCTCATCGGCTCCGACAGAAGTTACCTCCTGGAGAACTTCTCTTAGGGCCTTTTCCTTTCTGACTGGAGCAAAAGGAAGTCGACTGCCTCTCAAAGGTAGGGTTAAACACTGGTGACTGGGCTACCAGTTGTTGCAGGACCATCTGGAAGGTGGTCTGAGGCATCGTGGTCATAGTCATGGCAGGGAGTTGTGCAGGTCTTCATGGTCTCTTCACCTTTTGTTCTTGGGCTGGGGACCTCCTTCTGAAGAAGATTTTCTTTTTGAGGACATGCCTCACTTTTGGAGAAGGTTCCTGTTCTCCGTGGTTGCTCTCGCAAAGACCTCTTGGACCAGTTCCTGTGGGAAAAGGTCTTTACCCCAGATACTCGAGGTAATCAGCTTCGTTGGTTCGTGTCTGATGGTTGCTGAAGCCAGGACAAACTCTCTACAAGCTCTCCTCACTCTGAGGAAAGCGTATAGGTCTTTCACAAGGGTACTCATGTGAGATTTAGCCAGGAAGAGGAACATTTCTGGGGCATTATGTTGACCTGCACTCATTTCCAAACAGTTCTGATGAGAGAGGGAAGCCACAAGTCTCTCCTTCGACTCCTGTTCCTTCCTCAGAAGATGGTCTGGCAACTTCGCAAGGTTCTCATTGAACTGTTGTCCTGTGATCTGTGGGTCTAACTTAGAGATGGAGAAGGTTAGGTGGACATCCTTCCACTTCTACTCGCAGGTAGGCAGTGCTAGAGAGAATGGCTTGCATTCCTCTAGGGTTGGGCAGGGGTTTCCCTCATCGACGGCCTTGACGGCAAAGTGCTTTCTCCGAAAAGGGGAAAGAGATGGAGGAAGGAGCAAGAAAGGTGGGGTGTTTCTTGCTCAATGCTGAGACTTTGGAGTTGGTATATCCAGCTCCCTTCAAGGCCTTCAGGAGGATGGCTTGCACCTTCTCGTGTTCAAACATGATGATCTCTTTGGGGACCGTTTCTTCTCGGGTCACATTTTCGTCCCGCAGTCTCAAACAGCACTCTGGATAACCCGAAAAGTTAGGCCAGAACTCAAGGTCTTCAATCTGCCTGGCTCCTAACTTCTCAGAAATGAACAGTTTCCCATTCATCATTGGCATATGCTCCACATACCTCCCTTAGTTTCGGAGCAATGAGGGAGATCAGACATTCTAAGAGGCTTCTTAGAGGTGCCCTTAGCGGTTCCGAAGCGGTCCATCTTCTACTGCAACAACTTTTGTTGCTGCTTAATCGATTCCCGCATTGTCTTTTGTTCCCGTTGGAACGACTCCATCATTCGTTGAAGAGATGTCAGAATCTCTTCGCTTGCGTTAACCTGGGTAACAGGTTGTGGAACTGGAGCCGAGGACGTTGACGGCAGAGGTTGGCATACCGTCACGGCAAACTGAGGGTCGTCTGTTGCTGTTGACAAAGATCCTTCTTCCTCCACTCAGGGAGGGTCCACGTTCGGTGTTGGTGGACACTTCTGACATCCTCTCTTGGTGGATGTCCATGCCCTCTAGGGCCTTGTTGATGTCCGAGTCAGTCTTCAGTTGAACGAAGGGAGACCAGAGCTGTTCCTGGGACACCACCGCACCCGGCAATAGACACCTCAGGGAGTCATTAGGCAAGTATGATCCTGGAGAGTTCTTTTGGAACCTTCTTACCCATTTTCGAAGGGTGTCCCTCACTATATCCCTAGTCTCTAGGGTAACTAGGGGGGCTTCGCCGAAGCCGTTGGCCAGCATGGTTGAGCAAGTGGGGCAACCCTTTGGGTCACGATACTTTAGGACTCCTATGACGACGCAGCAGGGGCATGAGTCCTGCACATCGTGTGGCCACAGGAGTCTTTCCCCTTGTGGTTGCAGAACGTCGCTCCGCACTTCTCCATAGGGTCATCCTGTATAGGAAAAATACTAATGAGTATTTTTGTTTTTTATATCAGTGATATAAAAGCATACAGTTTATGATAACAATAGTAATCACTATTGTTTATGGTAGCTTAGGATAGTAAGCTTGAAAGGAAATAGAAAAGACACATCTGTATTTCCTCTCCCAGGCCATTGCTGAGACCTCCGTCAGTATTAATATTCAGTTTCCCTGATAGGGAGGATACAAGGTAGAGAACCTCTAGAAACTATCTATTACAATTTACCACAAGTGCAACTTAAGAAACTACAAAACATAATAAACAGAGGAGCAAGACTGCTAAAAGGCATCCCACCTAGAGAAAGGATCACCCTATACTAATTGATTTACACTGGTTGCCGATTAATGCAAGGATTGAACTTAATATGTACAATAACCCACCAAGTTATCAGAACCGGGCGTCCAAAATACTTAAGAGAATTGCTACATATTGCGCAGCCAACAAATCGTGTCAACACAAGAATAGTTACAGATGGCTTCAAACTATTGGAATCTAGATATGTCTACTTTAGGCTCTAGAACCTTTAAATATGCGACCCCGAGACTATATAATAAGCTCCCACGAAACATTCGAATGATGGAAGACATTAAGGCTTTCAAGAGGAAACTGAAGACTTTCTTATTTCATGAGTCTTTAGACAGTGACGATTTAACAGTAAATGAAGAATATTAGACATGAAACATTAAATACTCTGAACAAATAAGGTAAAATGACAGTGGAGATCCTATAGAGAGTAGGGTTCCCCTGCTGTATGGGACTGGAAAAGCAGCCATCAAAGTAAGTAAAAGTAAATTAAGAGTTAGTAAATAGCTTATACTAACATTCTCCACCTGTAGTATTGTATTAATACTGTTCTACTATTGTAAGTCCCTGATGATCAAGGAAAACCATCTGGGTGTTGAGGGAGTACTCAGCCTCAACAGAATATCATGGTCCCAACAATCGTCTGCGATAGGAAACACAGAGTATGTTAGAAGACATGTGTACTACTGTATATATATACAGTAGTTTGCAGGCAGTCACAGCCGGTATTGGGTTAGTACCTGACGGTGCTAACCGAAAGAGAGAGAGAAAGATTAAGGAAGGAGAATTTCCAACTATTATGAATGAACATAACAGCTGGAAGAGTAGGGGGACTATAAGTCCACCTACTGTCTCCTTACCAGAATGAAAGTTCCAATGGAAGGGGAAGAATCTATCAGATTCTGACTCCCACCCATCCACAACCCATCCACAAAAGACCTGTCGCCGGCAAGGAATGTGGATGGCAGGTCAAGAGAGGGCTGAGGACTTTCCAAAGTATGTTAGGTTTTCCACCGGAAGCCGTCAGAAGCCAACTCAATCTTCCCCCAACAGGGGGAAGGTGGCAGAGACGACGGAACTAACTGCTACCGACAGGGTACCAGCCGGTAACGCAGTCATCCTAGCAAGCCGGGATGATTGTCAGAATACCGGTGAAAGAATTTTGTGACAGCATGACGCCACTAAAGGACAGAGGGAAAGGGGTTGAGGGTCTTACAGTTCATTGATATCAGAGGTGGCAGCAGGTATGCCACCTTCCTCAAACAATGAGCAAGACAAGGGCACCCTGAGAATGTCACTATGTGAATCAAAGCCGGGGGCAGTAAGAACGCTCTACTTGACGGCGATGAAGAGAGACAGTGGCTGCCGCCCATGAAGGCGGCGTCACTCGGGGAGGGAGGAAGGGTTTAGCCTCTTCTCACAGAGAGAGAATAAATATCGTAACTTGTCTAAAGATTCTAAAGAATGTAACATCTCATTCGAATTGAGAAGAAACGTTAAGGGTGAGGCTAAACGAGGAATTACTTTACTAATGTATATATGAGCAAGAGTATCCTTGCTCTGGTAGGAGCCCGGGCAAAGATAATCGGTACCACCGGGATTCCCGCCCGCATATGATAAGTAAAGTCACATAATAGAGAAAGAATAATTTTCATGCATGCAATATCACATCTTTTATAACTTGCCTAACTAGCTAATATAATAGCTTAAAAACCAAGAAGTGTCGCCCTACTATCTAAATAATATGCATGAATGTAACGGGCGACAGTAGTCATAAAATGGCTGCCTCCGGTCTCGGCAATGCTCACCCAAACACACTTAAATTATTGAAATTTAACTGTGAAAAGGGAGACTAAAACTACACACAGGAAAGAATTAATACTCAACTTTCCAGATGACGAAGATGCTGAGGATTGCATGATGAAAATTCTGAAAAACTAGTAAAAAACACCGGGCTAAGGGGAGCACAACCCTCTTAGCAGGCTACTAGAATAGGAATGGCGTCATGGTAGTAGTAGGAAAAGAGATCCACCGGGTACCTAGAACGGCACCCCATTCTTTTGCCCCTCCTCCCCCTTACATCAAAGCGTTAAATCTATTCGGGGTGAAGATTGCCATGTATCGCATCTAGAATACGTCCCCTGATATTATGCGATATCCTTTATTGGATACTCGCGCCAGGACTTAGAATCCTGGAGACCTTTGGTTTAATTCTCTGGGAGTATCACTGTAGTAAATATCCCTTAGAAGGCTACCTATAGGATCCCTTCCATCAAGACGACATGGCCTGAGCCTTAAAAAGGAGGGGAAAAGCACCCGACCTACCATGAGGCAGGAGCTGAGGCAGCCAAGAGAACGAACCCATATCTAGGATCAATCTCATGCCTACCTACATAGTAGGCTAATAGTTCCACCAAGCATATGGCAACTGTGGAATCCTCCAATGCCAAGGAAATTCAGACTAGGCAAAGGAACCTAAGTTCCACGGTAAGCAGGACGTAGCCTAACAGGGAGAGGGAGATTAACAGTCTTAGAAAATGATAAGGCAGCAGGGAAGGAAGGCCTGATTGCAGTATTAGAACAAACCAAATTTGTTCCAAGGGATCAACAGTGAGTAGGCACAGAGAATGAATTCTCCTAACCGGCTGCCACTTAGCCATAAACTAAGGATAGAAGCCTAGTGTTGTCTCTGCATTGGTTACACTTGGTTGACACACGAGTTTCTGCTAAATGGCCAACACCAATCATATTGCGACAACTGTTGGGTACCCTTGACAGTGAGACATTTGTTGATTGAATACCCCACTTATAGTACCAAAAGAAATAGACATCTGTTTGAGGCTCGAGGTGAGGAGGGCAGGTTCATCCTTGCCAAGATTCTCGGACATGATGTGTCATACCATACTAGCGATAGAAAGGATGATGCCATCAGTGACGAACAGTAGTACCTTGAGGGGAGAGGATACATAACGGCTCCTCACCTATCCTTCTATCTAGTTTCCTAGACTGGGTTAAGTCTATTAGGGGTGCAGATATATATGGTTATCTGCGGATACGTCCCTGATTATACACGATATCTTAGGATAGTCGTTCTGGGGGTTAGAACCCCGTGATACCTGATGGTAATTCTCTTGTAATATCATTCGCAGAAATATTGTACAGAAGGAAGCTGCTGGAAGGACCTTCCATCAGGACGACATGGCTATCTCACCCAAAAATAGATTTTTCCTACGTCAAAATCCGTTTTTTTAATTTATTCCAGAAACAGGTCTTTTGAAAACTATTTAACTGTTATAAGGATGATCTTGATTTTATTGTTTTAAACTGATTTACCATTTATTTATTTATTTATTTATTCATAACAAATAGCATCGGCGGCAATGACCATAGATGTCAATCAATCTAGAAGAAGGGAAGGGCGGTAGGAAAGGAAGGCCTACCTGTCAATATTAGTACAGAATTGATTTAGCACTTGGGGGAACGACAGTAAGTAGGCAAAGGGAACCAAGTCCCTCAACCAGTGATGCCTATCCAACAACTGAGGCTCAGCAGATGGGAAGGGAACCTTGACGACCTAAGTCAGCAGTGGACCAACCATCTGCAAACTGCCAAGGGGATAAAGGAGGGCTAGCCTAGGCAATAGACTAAGGAAGATAAGCATGCAACAAAGCAAATGCCTAACCTGGAATAATGAGAAAAAGTTGTAGTATAAAACACTTTAAATAGGCTAGCTAAAACATTTATATAATTACTGTACTGATGAATTCGAACAACTTGAGCTTCTGGCTTCAGCCATGCGACAGCGGCGAATCAAAAATCAAACGCTTCATGAAAAATCAAATGGCGAGATGCAAAATTCTCCACCAAAAAAAAAAGAATCAGTACTCAACCGATGAAGCAGAAGCAGAAACAGCCATGGCCAAAAATCACAAAAAAATTGCAAAACAAAGCAGAAAACTCCAAATGCAAGCAATCAAGATAATGCTGCGAAGGAATGGCGAAGCAGCGTACGTGTTACAATAACACACTGGTATAGGAGTTGTAACGGCTCTCTCACTTATCCAATCCTATCCCATATCCTTCTAGACAAGGTTAACTCTATTCGGGGAAGGATAGCCATTTTGTTTTAAACATTTCCCTGTTATATGCATGATATCTTTCAGGATATTCGCTCCAAGGGTAGTAACCCTGTGATACCTCTATAGGTAATATTCTCTGGTACTTCCTTCGCAGAAATATCCTAAGTAGAGAGCTGCCTAGAGGAGCTTCCATCAGGATGACATGGCTTGAGCCCAAAAAAGGTTCATAGTGGTTGACAACTTTGAGTGATTTACGAGGAAGAGGTGTTGTGTTCAGATGCTTAAATGCTCAAAATTACACTTACTGTATAGCACAGGTATCAAAACTTGATATAACAATATTTGAAAAAATTTCAAATCATCATCACCATCTCCTATGCCTATTGACGCAAAGGGCCTCGGTTAGATTTCGTCAGTCATCTCTATCTTGAGATTTTAATTCAATACTTCACCATTCATCATCTCCTACTTCGTGCTTCATAGTCCTCAGCCATGTAGGCCTGGGTCTTCATATTCTTCTAGTGCCTTGTGGAGCCCAACTGAATGTTTGATGAACTAATCTCTCTAGGGGTGGGCAAAGAGCATGCCCAAACCATCTCCAACTACCCTTCATCATGATCTCATCAACATATGACACTCAAGTAATCTATCTTATAGTTTCATTTCTAATCCTGTCATGCCATTTAACTCCCTATATCCTTCTGATGGCTTTGCTCTCAAATCTACTAATCTACTGGAGATTGTTTCATTGTCATGCCATGACTTATGTCCATAGAGTAATACCGATCTCACTAAACTGATATATAGCCTGATTTTTATATGTAATGTCAGGCGATTTGATTTCCAAATTTTTCTTAACCTAGCCATTGACTGATTTACTTTATTCAATCTTTCACTAAACTCTAATTCTAAAGACCCTGTATTAGAGATCATAGTTCCCAAATACTTAAATGATTCTACCTCATTAATCCTTTCTCCTTCCAATGATGTTTCATCTTACATTGCATACTCCGATCTTATCATCTCTGTCTTTCTTCTATTTATCTTCAGCCCAACCTCGTGTGATATTTCATGCATTCTGGTATGCAAGCATTGCAAATCCTGTGTTGTTCTGATAATAGGACAGCATCATCAGCATACTCTAGGTCTGCTAAATTCCTACCACCAATCCAGTCCAATCCTTCTCCACCATCTCTGACCGTTCTATGCATTATAAAATCCACGAGTAAGATAAACAACATAGGTGACAACACATTCCCTTGGCGTACTCATTTGATAAGACTGCATTAATATAACCTTTGTACTTGCTATACTCATGAACAGACTTAATCAAATTTTAGTATTTATGAGGAATCCCATAATAATGCAGGACTCCACAAAAATTGGCCGGTGCACACTTTCAAAGGCTTTTTCATAGTCCACAAATGCCATAAAAGAGGATTTCTATACCCTACGCATTGCTGTACAACATGTTTCAAAAACGGATTTTGAAGAGAAGCGAAAAATCTATTTTTGGGTGAGATAGCCATGTCGTCCTGAAGGAAGGTTCCTATTGGTAGCTTCCATCAGGACGACATGGCTTGAGCCCAAAAAACGGATTTTGAAGCGAAGTGAAAAATCTATTTGTTCTGTAACTGAAATACAAACCACGCTATTTACATGGGGTAATTACTTCGGCGTAGCTGAAATGATGAGCCATAAGAATTTTAACGAGGGTTTACTACCCCTCCGCTAGTTAGCGGGGGGTAGGGAGGGGTAGCTTGCTACCCCTCCCCCCTCACACACACAGTGAGTGCTCCTCTTTACTTTTGGCTCGGATGGCGAGCGGATGTCTCTGCTCCCATCCTCGCTTGACAGCCATTAATGTTTTGTCTTTTACTTACTTTTTCTTATACTTAATATATTTAAACATTATTGATGTTTATATATATTCTGGTATAGAATATAGTAAGTTTCCTTTTCAGTGTTTGTGCGGTGTGTGTAATGTATGACTCGAGAGTGAAACGCCGGCTTAGCGCTAGGCCACCACGATTTCACTTCATGGTCACGGCCGCTCACTCCTAGGCCACCACGGTTGCCTTCATGGAGAGTGGCCCCTCTCTCGAGGTCATTCACCTCTTACTATGTACTACGACTATACGATAGCTTCTCGGGCCGAGTTGCTATTCCGTTTTATTTGTCTCAATTATTCTTTTATGAAATGTAATTGTATTTTTAACTTTTCAGCTCTAGGAACACTTCCCTTCGGGGGTCTGTAATTCTTGGGACATTCAAAATCAGTTACATAATTATAGTTGTTATAATTCTGTTTTTGTTAAGTTCTCCGCCCTCCCCCCTCTCCCGTGAATGTCAGTGGGGGAGGAGGGCGCATACCTAACGTCGTTCTTATGTTTCCCTTTCCCTCGGGGTTACTCTTCGGAGTTTCACCCGGGGGAATTTCTGTTAAATAATTATTCATTTTTATTTTCCAGTTTACTATGCCGTTTCTTCGCTGGACTGAAGTGTGCCAACGAAGCAGAGCTGTCCTGTTTATGCCTGGGGAGTCTGCTGTCGCTGCCGTCTCTCTAGGACATCGTCATGGGCGTTCCCTTTTCTTAGAAGTTCTCCCGTGACGACTGTCAGCTGTCCAGTACATCCTAGAATGATAAGGAAGTTCGCCTCCAAGGGTAGTTAGTTAACTTCCCTTCTCACCCTTTTCCTGGTCCTTAGGCGGTTATGCTCTTGGGGCTGAGCGACCGCCCTTGTAACTATGCTCAAGGGGCTGAGCGGTTGCAAGGCCGGACCAGGGTACTTCAAGCGACTATGCTCTTGGGGCTGAGCGGTCGCTTCTGTAGCTATGCTCAAGGGGCTGAGCAGCTGCAGGATCAGTCTTGTGACCTCTCTCGTTCGCGAGGGAGGCCGCTCTAAGGGCTCCTCTTCGGAGGATTGCTCCTTGGTCTCTTCTACGAAGTGTCTCCTCCCGTTTGCGGGAGAGGACACTCATAGAGACTCCTCTCCGGAGGATTGTTCCTGTTTACGTCAGCTGATCTTACAGCCCTTAGGGGCACCATCACAGCCCTGGGTTGACACCGTTGTCAGAGCTCTTTCGCAGGCGATAAAGCCTGTGCTTTCTGACTGGGGTCACAATTCAGTGGCAACTTCCTCTCCCCCTGAAGAGGAAGAGAGGAATCCCTGACGTGGTATCTCCTCCAAGGACTATCCTGTTTTTTCGCAAGCCCTTACGTAAGGCTCCTATCCCTCCTCAGACTTCCTCCCCCTCCCCTGCGGATGAGCATTACCCATCCCCAGGAGAGTCGGAAGATCCGGTCCTCTCCCCCATCACAACAATGGGGAAAACCCCGCCTCTTCCCAAGAAGTCTCCTCGTACGGAGGTGGCGAAAGCCTTACATCCTTCATTGCTGGAGTCCTGTATCCCTCCTAGGAGGGAACCGAAGGACTCGGAGGCTGTTCCCAAGCCTTCCGCGAGGACCCAACAGGAACCAGATGGACTTTCGGAGAATGTCTGCGAGTCTCTCCAGGAAGGACCTCTGGGGACGGGAGACCTCGCTGCCAGTCCGTCAGGAGGAGAGCTCCAGGAGTCAGAACATGCGTTCTGGTAAGTCCTGACCCTCATGAGGAACCTCAAGGGGATCCCAGACCCAAAGATTCCTCCTTGTGAAGGGAAGGATACGGTCCTGGACTGAATCTATAGCACCCGGAAACTCCCTAGGGCCAGTGCAGCCTTGCCCTGGTCTCAGGGGATGAAAAGTGCCAGAGACAAGGCCGAGGGCCAGCTCTCTGAGCTTGCCTCCTTCAATAGATCCAGTGCCGGTAACGGGCTCCTCCCTCCTCCCTGAGTAGGGATCGGGAAAGGGACAGGCCCTCCAGACCATGTTGTAGAAGGACTCTCTCCAAGAGGTTGTGGACGGGTCCCCAAGCTTCTACAGTCGAGACAAGTTTCTCGAACTTTGCCATGATCTAGGGATCATGGCAGACCTCGAGAAGTTCTCTCTGCAGCCCTCTCAGAGTCTGGTATACCTAGGCATGGTCATAGACACCAATCTCCACACAGCCTTCCCTTCAGACGACAGGATAGCAAGGCTGAGGAAGGTCGCGAGACCTTTCCTCACACGAGAAGAACTTCCAACCCAAACGTGGTTACGTCTCCTCGACCATTTCTCCTCCCTGGCCCGTCTGGTTCCCAACAGTCGACTTAGGATGAGATCTCTCCAGTGGCGACTCAGGTAGCGGTGGAATCAAGGACACGACTCCCCGGACACCTTGATCCCTATGGGACAACCAGAACAGACGGACCTCCAGTGGCGGGTAGCAGACGAGAACCTACGAAAGGGAGTGGATCTTCTTGTCCTCCCCCCAGACTTGATGCTGTTTTCGGACGCATCAAAGAAAGGGGGTGGGCCACGTTCTGAACCACAGAACCTCAGGCCGGTGGTCAGAATCTGGAAAGTACCTTCACATAAACCTGCTAGAGATGAAGGCCGTGTTCCTGGCACTTCAGAAGTTCCACCAAGCCGGGCGGACTACTCTGTGGTTGTGAGGAGCGACAACACCACAGTGATGGCTTATATAAACAGGCAGGGAGGTACTTTTTCGGAACAGCCATCCCATCTTGCAGTAGAGATACTGAGATGGTCCGAGTTCCACTCGTTCACCCTAGCAGCTCGCTTCATTCCGGGCAAAGGAATGTGCTCGCCGACAACCGGAGCAGAGCGACACAGATACTGGGTACCGAGTGGTCTTTGGATCCTCAAGTAGCCAACAAAGTCCTGATTTTGTGGGGTTCCCCAACTGTGGACCTGTTCGCGACAGCGCTGAACTACAAGCTCCTGCTGTACTGCTCCCCGGTACCGGATCCCAAGGCCCTCTGGTAAGATGCCTTCCAACAACGGTGGGACAACATCGATGTGTAAGCCTTTCCCCCATTCTGGCTGATGAGGAGAGTACTCTACAAGACCAGAGTATCGCTCAGTCTTTCAATGACCTCCTTAGCTCTGCTAGGGCATCACGCAGATGGTTCACCAGACCTTCTGCAACTCCTTACGGGGTCTCCGAGGGAACTCCCTACACGTTACGAGTTACTCACACAACCACATGCCAACCTCCTCCACAAAGACGTAGCTTCACTTCGACTTCACGCCGGAAGACTATCCAGCATCTCCTCAAAGAGAGAGGATTTTCGCAACAAGTTGCGAACAGGATGTCTGGACACCTGCGCAAGTCATCCGCAGTAGTCTACCAGGCGAAGTGGAGAGTTTTCCGTGGTCGGTGTCGTGGGAAGGGTATCTCTCCACTCGATGCCACTTCCAGCAATAGCGGAGCTCCTCGTGTATTTGCGGGATGAAATGTGCCTTTCAGTCTTGGCAGTGAATGGCTATCTCTCAGCCTTAAGTCTCGCCTTCAGGCTCAAAGGATAGACATTTCTTCCTCGCTGGAACTTTCTCTTCTCATACGAAGCTATGAACTTACCTGCCCTCAGTCGGAAGTGAGACCTCCTCCTTGGAACTTGGTTCGAGTTCTCAGATCTCTAAGGAGACCTCCCTACGAACCACTACATAAGGCTCCAGATCACCACCTTACTGGGTAAACAGTGTTCCAGCTAGCCTTAGCCTTGGCCAAACGAGTCACATGGTCTCTCATACGACATCGCCCATTCAAGGGGATAGGGGGAGGTAACGTTCAGGTTCGTCCCTGAGTTTGTTGCCAAGACTCAGAACCCAGGAGTGCCGGACCCGCGGTTCGACTCTCTCCAGGTTTCGAGTCTCCGTCCTGTAACACATGACCCAGACCATCTCCTGCTTTGCCCAGTAAGGAGTCTTAGCTATTTACACATATTTGCCCGCCAGCCCTGTCTCCCGAGATAAATCCTACCTCTAGTAAAGTGGAGCACTCACTGTGTGTGTGAGGGGGGGAGGGGTAGCAAGCTACCCCTCCCAACCCCCGCTAACTAGCGGAGGGGTAGTGAACCCTCGTTAAAATTCTTATGGCTCGTCATTTCAGCTACGCCAAAGTAATTACCCCATGTAAATAACTAAGGTTTGTATAGTTAGGAAAAATACAAATTATCTACGAATTTGTCATTTTTGGGTGAGATAGCCATGTCGTCCTGATGGAAGCTACCAATAGGTACCTTCCATCAGGATGACATGGCTTGAGCCCAAAAATGAAAATTTGGTCAGTACAACTTCTACCTTTTCTAAAACCTGCTTGTTCATCTCTCAGCTCTTCATCAATCTTTCTCTCAAGACTCTTTAGAATAAGCATACTATATATTTTCATAACAACTAACGTAAGTGTTATGCCTCTGTAATTATTGCAATCAGTCGGGTCTCCTTTTTTTTTTTCTTTACTATTTTCACCAACACTCCTAACTCCACATTCATCAGGTTTTGCCTCTTCATGCCACATTCTACAAAATAATCTTGTAAGTAGTCTGGGAGTCACTTCATTTTCAGCCAGTATCGTCTTGACAGTTATTCCACCGTATCACGGGGCTTTCTATCTCTTTAGTTTTTTGAGGATAGCTTCGATTTAAAACACATTGAACTTATTCATGGACACATCAACGTCTTCACCAGCTTCAGGTATTTCAATCAAATTACTCCCTGCATACCTCCTGTTCATAACCTCACTAAAGTGTTCCATCCAACATAGTCTTTCTTCATCTTCTGTTGCTATAACAGAACCATCTCTCTTTTTGATGGGTATATGCTTCTTTGCCCCAGTCGAGATTTCATTAATAATTCTATGAGCAATTCTTACACCATAGACACTTCCTGAATTCATAGATTTGTCAGCCTCGTCTGCTTTACTATCTAAATATTCTCTCCAGTAATTCCTGACTTTTCATTTGACCTCACTATCAATACTGGAATACTTAGCATATTCTACCTTGTAATTTTCATCACTTCCTCAAAATCTTTCATCAATCAGCTTCTGTCTTTGTCTCCTTTTTATAGTATCCCAAGTATAATTTGATATCCATGGCTTTCTCCTTGTAATTGTGTGTCCCAAGACTCCACTACCAACTGACTGATATATGTTCTTAATATCACCCAATTCATCATTAATTGTCTGTTCTTTGTCTCTTAAAATCTCTAAGACTGTAAATCGATTCATACATTAAATTGCAAATGTTTCTCTGTACTCTTCTTTTGAAATCCTAGTTATATCAAACCTAGGTATTCTATCTATCTTTCTGCTGGGTGCTTTCAGTTTTAATTTCAGTGTGGCAATGAGGAACTGGTGACCACTACAAATATCTGCACCTCTATAGCTTCTTACCATTCTCAGAGTCCTCCTTCTCTCTTTATTAATGGTAATGTAATCTATTTGAATTTTGTAATTACCACATGGTGAAGTATATGTATACCTGTACCTGTGAATGTTCTTGTGTTGAAAAAGAGTACCTCCAATGACAAGATTGTTTGCTGAACAGAAACTTATGAAATGTGCTCTATTTTCATTTGCAACTTTGCCAAAACCAACGACACCTATCACATTCTCTATCCCTTGATTATTTATGCCAACTTTAGCATTGAGGTCACCAATCACAATTTACATATCTCTCTCTGGGATCTCATCTATTGCACTTTGCAGTTCTTCATAGTACAGTAGACCCCTGGGGTACGGCATCCCCAGCTTACGTTTTTTTCACGTTACGGTGTGGAATACGATGTTTTTTTCGTCCCCTCATCACAGCAAATTCCCCACCTTACGGCATCGAATTCCAAAATTCAAACTTGGCGAGTACAACTGTGCGAGTCACACGCCTACCACCACACTCATACATCACTGCATACGTCACTAAGAAGCTGGTCTGCTATTGGTCAGCGTCACGGCGTCACTAAGATGCCGATACGCTATTGGCCGAAATCCCTCCCACAATGCCTGAGAGAGATGCTGCCCCTCTCTCTCTCTCTTTGTTAATCGCACACTCAGTTCAGAATCTCGTGTGCATTTCGTAAAGACTTGATCTCGTGTTAGTGTTTGCGATATCGTATTTTTTGTGCATTTTAGTGCTTAATTCCAACTTTAATTCGTTAGCCATGGGTCCCAAGATTGCTAGTGATGTTAAAGGGAAAAGTAAGAAGATGATTACTATGGAAACGAAGATGGAGATAATAAAGAAATACGAAGAAGGCATACGCATCATTACCCTCGCTAGTACATATGGCCGTAACCAGTCAACGATTGGTACAATCATCAAAAACAAGGAAGCCATTAAAGCAAGTAAGTCTTCTAAAGGTATGACTGTCCTTGCCAGTGGAAGGACCTCAATCAATGACGAGACGGAGAGACTTCTTCTACTATGGATTAAAGAGAAGGAAATCGCTGGTAATAAACTCACGCAATCGGTAATTTCGCACAAGGCAAGCGCCATCTTCGCCGATCACGTGGAAGCCCAGAGAGACGGCGGAGACGAAGATACGTCGCAGCCAGCCCCCCAAGAGTTCAAGGCTTCTCATGGGTGGTTTGATCGTTTTAGGAAGAGGACTGGTATTCACTCAGTCGTCAGGCATGGAGAGGCGGCCAGTTCTGACAAGAAAGCAGCAGAAGAATTCCTCAAGTTTGAGAAATTAATTTTCAGAGAAGGCTACATTCCTCAGCAAGTGTTTAGCTGTGATGAAACTGACCTTTTCTGGAAGAAAATTCCCCGTCGTACATATATCACAGCAGAAGAAAAAAAACTTCCTGGCCATAAACCAATGAAGGACGGACTTAGCCTCACATTTTGTGAAAATGCCAGTGGGGACTTAAAAATTAAGCCCCTACTGGTATACCACTCACAGAATCCTCGTGCTTTCAAGGCACAAAATATCACGAAGGATAGGCTCTCGGTATTTTGGAGGTCTAATGCCAAGGCCTGGGTCACGAGGACCATATTTATTGAGTTGGTAAACGTCTGCTTCGGTCCTGCTGTCAAGAACTTTTTAGAAGAGAACAATCTTCCTCTGAAATGTCTCCTGGTACTGGACAATGCCCCTGCTCACCCTCCTGGCCTCGAGGCCAACATACATCCTGACTTCTCCTTCATCAAGGTTCTCTATCTGCCACCGAACACCACCCCTCTCTTCCAGCCTATGGACCAGCAAGTGATTGCCAACTTTAAGAAGCTTTACACGAAGCATCTGTTCAAAAGATGCTTCGAAGTGACCGAAAACACTCAACTCACCCTCCGTGAATTTTGGAAAGGGCATTTTGACATAGTTCAATACCTGAAGATGATCGACAAAGCTTGGAATGAGGTTTCACGGCGCACCTTGAACTCCTCATGGAAGAAACTGTGGCCAGCTGTTGTGGCAGAACGTGACTTCGAAGGTTTCGAACCCTTAACCGAAGATGAGCCCGTTGATGATCTTGCCCCTGAGGGTGATGTTGACAAAATAATTTCAATCGGGAGGTCCATGGGGCTTGTTGTCGATGAGGCTGACGTCCATAACCTTATCAAGGAGCACAGAGAGGAGTTTACGACTGAAGACTTGAAGGAGCTGGAGGCAATGCAGTTGACCATCATTCAAGATGAGCACAACTCTAGTGGTGGCGAGAACACGGGGGGGGGGGGGGGGTTGAGCTTGAAGAAACAACATCGGCAGAAATAAGGGAAGCTACTAGTTGGTATGAAAACCTTACGAGATTCATTGAAAAAAAAACACCCAGGAAAACTTCACACAGGTCGTCTTCTGGAGAGTGTTAATTACAAGTGTATGAGTCACTTTAGAAATATTCTGAGAAGTTGTCAGAAACATGTTATTTTTATTAATAAAATAAATTTTTGAATATACTTACCCGGTGATTATATAAGCTGCAGCTCTGCTGCCCGACAGAAAAACTCTACGTTCAAAATCCGCCAGCGATCGCTATGCAGGTAGGGGGTGTACTTCAACAGCGCCATCTGTCGAGCAGGTACTCAGTACTCAATGTAAACACAGAACTCAATTTTCTCCTCGGTCCACTGGGTCTCTATTGGGGAGGAAGGGAGGGTCCTTTAATATATAATCACCGGGTAAGTGTATTCAAAAATTTATTTTATTAATAAAAATAACATTTTTCAATATTAAACTTAGCCGGTGATTATATAAGCTGATTCACACCAAGGGGGGTGGGTAGAGACCAGCATTAATTGTTTACATTATTATGAGCTAAGGATTTTGTATTTCATTTTAGCAGTTATTCAAAATAACAAACATAAAATAAATAAGTACCTGGTAAGGAAGTCGACTTGAACAATTACTCTGCCTTTTTTAAGTACGTCTTCCTTACTGAGCCTCGCGATCCTCTTAGGATGCTGAGCGACTCCTAGGAGCTGAAGTATCAAGGGTTGCAACCCATACTACAGGACCTCATCAAAACCTCTAATCTAGGCGCTTCTCAAGAAAAGAATTTGACCACCCGCCAAATCAACCAGGATGCGAAAGGCTTCTTAGCCTTCCGGACAACCCAAAAAACAACAATAAAAAACATTTCAAGAGAAAGATTAAAAAAGGTTATGGAATTAGGGGAATGTAGTGGTTGAGCCCTCACCCACTACTGCACTCGCTGCTACGAATGGTCCCAGGGTGTAGCAGTTCTCGTAAAGAGACTGGACATCTTTAAGATAAAAAGACGCGAACACTGACTTGCTTCTCCAATAGGTTGCGTCCATTATACTCTGCAGAGATCTGTTTTGTTTAAAGGCCACTGAAGTTGCGACAGCTCTAACTTCATGTGTCCTTACCTTCAGCAAAGCATGGTCTTCCTCATTCAGATGGGAATGAGCTTCTCGTATCAACAGTCTGATATAATAGGAAACTGCATTCTTTGACATAGGTAAAGAAGGTTTCTTAATAGCACACCATAAAGCTTCTGACTGTCCTCGTAAAGGTTTAGTTCGTCTTAAATAGAACTTAAGAGCTCTAACAGGGCATAAGACTCTTTCTAGTTCATTTCCAACCAAATTTGAAAGGCTTGGAATATCGAACGATTTCGGCCAAGGACGAGAAGGTAGCTCGTTTTTGGCTAGAAAACCAAGCTGTAAAGAACATGTAGCCGTTTCAGATGAAAATCCGATGTTCCTGCTGAAGGCGTGTATCTCACTGACTCTTTTAGCTGTTGCTAAGCAAACGAGGAAAAGAGTCTTTAAAGTGAGATCTTTAAAGGAGGCTGATTGTAGTGGCTCGAACCTTTCTGACATAAGGAATCTTAGTACCACGTCTAAATTCCAACCCGGTGTAGCCAAACGACGCTCCTTCGAGGTCTCAAAAGACTTAAGGAGGTCCTGTAGATCTTTGTTGTTAGAAAGATCTAAGCCTCTGTGACGGAAGACTGCTGCCAACATGCTTCTGTAACCTTTGATCGTGGGAGCTGAAAGAGATCTTTCCTTCCTCAGGTATAATAGGAAGTCAGCTATTTGGGTTACAGAGGTACTGGTCGAGGATACTGATACCGACTTGCACCAGTTTCGGAAGACTTCCCACTTCGACTGGTAGACTCTAAGAGTGGATGTCCTCCTTGCTCTAGCAATCGCCCTGGCTGCCTCCTTCGAAAAGCCTCTAGCTCTCGAGAGTCTTTCGATAGTCTGAAGGCAGTCAGACGAAGAGCGTGGAGGCCTGGGTGTACCTTCTTTACGTGTGGCTGACGTAGAAGGTCCACTCTTAGAGGAAGAGTTCTGGGAACGTCCACCAGCCATTGAAGTACCTCGGTGAACCATTCTCTCGCGGGCCAGAGGGGAGCAACTAACGTCAACCTTGTCCCTTCGTGAGAGGCGAACTTCTGCAGTACCTTGTTGACAATCTTGAACGGGGGGAATGCATAAAGGTCTAGATGGGACCAATCCAGTAGAAAGGCATCTATATGAACTGCTGCTGGGTCCAGGATTGGCGAGCAATAAATTGGGAGCCTCTTGGTCATCGAGGTTGCAAAGAGATCTATGGTAGGTTGGCCCCATGTGGCCCATAGTCTCTTGCACACATCCTTGTGTAAGGTCCATTCTGTTGGAATGATTTGACCCTTCCGACTGAGGCAATCCGCCATGACATTCATGTTGCCTTGAATGAACCTCGTTACTAGAGAAAGGTTTAGATCTCTTGACCAGGTGAGGAGGTCCCTTGCGATCTCGTACAACGTCATAGAATGGGTCCCTCCTTGCTTGGAGATGTACGCCAAGGCCGTGGTGTTGTCTGAGTTCACCTCCACCACCTTGCCTAGAAGGAGGGACTTGAAGCTTTTCAAGGCCAGATGAACTGCCAGTAGCTCCTTGCAGTTGATATGTAACGTTCTTTGATTCGAGTTCCAAGTTCCCGAGCATTCCCGACCGTCTAATGTCGCACCCCAGCCCGTGTCCGATGCGTCCGAGAAGAGAACGTGGTTGGGGGTCTGAACAGCCAGGGGCAGACCCTCTCTGAGGTTGATGTTGTCCTTCCACCAAGTCAGTGATGACTTCATCTTCTCGGAAATGGGGATCGAGACCGCTTCTAGCGTCTTGTCCTTTTTCCAGTGAACAGCTAGGTGAAATTGAAGGGGACGGAGGTGCAGTCTCCCTACCGAAATGAACTGTTCCAGGGATGAAAGCGTCCCTATCAGACTCATCCACTGTCTGACTGAACATCGGTCCTTCTTTAGCATGTTCTGGATGCATCCTTGGGCTTGACTTGTTCTGGGGGCCGACGGAAAAGCCCAAAAAGCTTGACTGTGAATCTCCATCCCTAAGTACACTATAGTTTGGGATGGGACCAGTTGGGACTTTTCCATATTGACCAGGAGACCCAATTCCTTGGTCAGATCTAGAGTACACTTTAGATTCTCCAGACAGCGACGACTGGAAGAAGCTCTTAGAAGCCAGTCGTCCAAATAGAGGGAGGCTCTGATATCCGCTAAATGCAGGAATTTGGCAATATTCCTCATCAGCTTCGTAAAGACAAGAGGAGCCGTGCTTAGGCCAAAGCACAGGGCTTGAAATTGGTAGACAACCTTTCCGTAAACGAACCTCAGAAAAGGTTGGGATTCTGGGTGGATGGGGACGTGAAAGTAAGCATCCCTTAGGTCTAAAGAGACCATCCAGTCTTCCTTCCTGACCGCTGCTAGAACAGACTTTGTGGTCTCCATGGCGAACGTCTGCTTTGTGACAAAGACATTCAGCGCACTGACGTCTAGCACCGGCCTCCACCCTCCTGTCTTCTTTACCACTAAGAAGAGACGGTTGTAGAAGCCCGGGGATTGATGGTCCCGGACTTTGACTACCGCTCCCTTTTCTAGTAAGAGAGACACCTCTTGCTTCAAAGCTAGTCTCTTGTCCTCCTCTCTGTACCTGGGAGAGAGATCGATGGGAGACGTTGCTAGAGGGGGTTTGCGTACAAACGGGATCTTGTACCCTTCTCTGAGCAACTTCACAGATTGTGCATCTGCGCCCCTTTTCTCCCAGGTCTGCCAGAAGTTCTTGAGTCTGGCTCCCACTGCTGTCTGAAGAAGGTGGCAGTCAGACTCTGCCCTTAAAGGACTTGGTACCTTTCTTCTTCCTACGTCTCCCTTCGGCACGAGCACCTCCTCTGCTGGAGGCTCTGCCACGAAAGGGCGGAATGAATCTGGATGCTGGAGTGTCCATCCTGGGTCTAGACAAGGTAGGCAAAGGGGTGGCTTTGCGGGCAGAGGACGCAACCAGGTCATGAGTGTCTTTTTGAATCAAGGAGGCAGCAATCTCCTTTATCAACTCCTCTGGGAAAAGGCACTTTGAGAGAGGAGCAAACATAAGTTCCGATCTCTGACACGGTGTTACTCCAGCTGACAAGAAAGAGCAAAGGTTTTCCCGTTTCTTGAGGACCCCGGAAACGAACGAAGCCGCAAGCTCACTGGATCCGTCACGTATGGCCTTGTCCATGCAGGACATAATGAGCATGGAAGTTTCCTTGTCAGAAGGGGAGATCTTCCTGCTCAACGCTCCCAAACACCAATCCAAAAAGTTAAAAACCTCGAAGGCTCTGAACACTCCTTTCAACAGATGGTCTAAGTCTGAAGGAGACCAACAAATCCTAGAGCGTCTCATGGCTAGCCTGCGGGGAGAGTCTACTAGACTTGAGAAGTCGCCCTGGGCAGAGGCAGGGACTCCCAAGCCGAGAACTTCTCCCGTGGCATACCAGACGCTCGATCTGGAAGAGAGTCTCGCAGGGGGAAACGTGAATGCTGTCTTCCCAAGGTTCTTTTTGGACTGCATCCATTCTCCCAACACTCGTAAAGCTCTCTTAGACGAGCGGGCGAGGACGAGCTTCGTAAAGGCAGGCGCGGATGACTGCGTGCCTAAAGCGAACTCAGATGGAGGAGAGCGTGGGGCCGCAGAAACAAACTGATCAGGATACATCTCCCTGAACAGTGCAAGAACTTTCCTAAAGTCCAAGGAGGGTTGCGTGGTCTTGGGTTCGTCGATGTCCGTATGCGGGTCGTAAATGTGTGCAGCGTCGTCATCATCAGAGAGTCCATCATCTGAAAACTGAGGAGGAAGCGGCAAAGGAGTAGGAATCGGCTGGTCAGCTGAGTCCGGCAGCACGGGTGCATGCGTGACTGAAATGGACGCAACGTCATGGAACTGTTGCCCAGTCTGTGAACTGGCAACAACCATAGCAGCGCGGGGGCGCAAAGCGTCTACTCCAGACTGTCTAGTCTGCTGTGGGCGAGTAGTGGTAACCACACTGGGTTGCGGAGGTTGACGCACCGCGTCAAAACAAAACAACTTAGGTTGTTGTTGTAACTCGCGAACGTCAACGGAAGGTTCCGTGCGTCGCTGAACGTCAACATGCGGCTGGCAGGGTACACTGGAACGCATGGGTGGCTGGACTCTCACAGCTGGAGTGCGGGAGAAGGTAGCCTCAGCGTCCACTGGACGCACAACCGTGGGTGGTTGTAGGCTAGAGGTTGGAGCAGCGTCAACCTTCTCCGCACGAAAGTCCTGCATCAATGACGTTAACTGTGACTGCATGGTCTGCAGCAAAGACCACTTAGGGTCTACAGTAGCAGGTGCGGTAACAGACGGTGTTACTGCCTGATGCGGTACCGCTTTGCCTCTCTTAGGAGGTGTGCAGTCATCGGAAGACTGCAGCGAGTCCGAACTGACCCAGTGGCTACAACTGGGCCGTTGGACTTGCGCGGAAGGGACCGACTTGCGCTTAAGAGTCCGCGAGACCTTGGTCCATGGTTTCTTTTGAGAAACCTCTTCCGCAGACGAGGAATAAATGGGCTCTCTCGTCTTCGTGTGGGTGGGGCGATCTTGGTTAGATACGGCCGAAACCACGGAGGGAACGTCTGTTCGCTGATTAAAGCCTCTCGAACCCTTTGGTCGTACGACATTGCTTCTCCCCTGGGCTTGGGAGCTTGCAAGAGGTCCCGGACTGGGAGGACGACAGGCACGAACAGACGAACCCTCAAGCGCAACACTATCTACAACACTTTCCACAACACTACCACTCACTTTGTCACTACCCACTGCACTCTTACACTTCAACTCCTTGACGTCTGCCATGAGTTGGTTACGGTCACTCGCCAATGACTCGACTCTCTCACCCAGAGCCTGGATGGCACGCATCATATCTGCCATCGAAGGTTGTTGAGTGCTAGAAGGGGGATCAGGAGCAACCACTACAGGGGAAGGAATAGGTTGTGGGGCATGAGGAGAGGAAAAATCAACGGAGCGAGATGAACTTCTCCTGACTCTATCTCTCTCTAGCCTACGTGTGTATTTCTGGAATTCGATGAAATCGAATTCCGAAAGCCCAACGCATTCCTCACATCGATCTTCCAATTGACAGGTCTTATCCCGACAATTGGAACAAACGGTGTGAGGATCGATAGAGGCCTTCGGAAGACGCCTTGAACAGTCCCTAGCATTATATTTCCTGAACTTAGGGACTTGAGAAGGGTCAGCCATCTTGAATTAGTCAAAGGGGAATTCAAAATCTATCCAAAGTCGTCAACAAATAATCCAAAATCAATAAAAGAATGCAAGGATGTATTGAAGATAACGTCTGCAAAGCGAAAGCTCAAAACTAGAAATGTGTACTTCACCAAAATATGTGAAAACCAATCCAGTAAGCAACAGCGAATTTAGTAGGTCTTGCCGGTGGCACGACAGAGAGAAAATTGAGTTCTGTGTTTACATTGAGTACTGAGTACCTGCTCGACAGATGGCGCTGTTGAAGTACACCCCCTACCTGCATAGCGATCGCTGGCGGATTTTGAACGTAGAGTTTTTCTGTCGGGCAGCAGAGCTGCAGCTTATATAATCACCGGCTAAGTTTAATATTGAAAAAGGCTTCTTTGGATAGATATTTCTCCAAAAGAGAAGTGTCAGAAAGCAAAGATGATATAAGTGATTCTATTAAAAAAGCTAAAAAAGAGTATTTAAGTTCTAAAAAAAAAAAAAATCATAAAAAAAATTCAAAAGACAAAAATAATAAAAAAACATTTCTAATTTTAAGTGTTTAATAAGAATAGATTTATTATTAAGTGTACATAGCATTGATACGTTTTTATATCTTCCATCTCCTCCCCCCTCTGCCTTTACCCACTACCAGCTCAAGTCACGTCACTCCAAAGGTAAATAAAATTAAATTTTTCCTTTACAGTACAGTATGTAATTTTTATTTATACAGTAATGTTATTTAATTATATACTGCACAGTATATGTATATTATATATAAGTACTGTAGTACAGTGCTTACTATACTATTTTGTTACTAATTTTTAATATGTACTGTATATAAAATTTTGATGTTTTTACCTGGGGTTTTGCACGCATTAGCTATTCTATTGCCTGCCATACAACATTTTCACCATATGATACCAACTCCGGAATGGATTAATGTCGTATGGCGGGGGTCTACCGTATTCATATTTCCTTTCTTCAGGGGAATCCTTTGTGGGGCATAACAAACTATAACACTCATATTGCACTGTTTTGATTTGAAGTTTGCTAGTAACAATCTACTATTTACAGCTCTCCACTAAGTTAATGCCTTTTCTGTTCTTGTTGTCATCATCCTTCCTACCCCTTCTCTTCCAACTCTATCTGATCTTCCTGAGTAGAAATATATATTGCCTTGGTCTAAAGATTCCTTACCAATCCTCTTACAACGTGTTTCACTTAGGGCCAAGATATAGAATCTATACTCCATAAATTCACTCTCCACTTGCTGTAACTTCCCAATCTGATTCATAGTTCCAACATTCCAATTACCTATTTTTAATTTTTCTTTAGTATTTATAAACCGGGAGATTCTTAGTACCCCACTATGAACAGGACTGGGGGCCATTCTCTCATCTTCTCTTTCCATTACTAACTAAATCCATATAGGATTCATTGGTTATATACATTAAAATATAGCCAGTTCCTTGTGATGTGCAGTGCCTATCTAACTATGGCAAGTGACCCCTGCCGGTCCATACTAATTCTAGTAAGATCAACCACCAGGCATCAGGAGTAAAAGCCAAAGAGACAGTGCTGCCAGTGACTTCATCGAGATTTAGAGGGCCATTTCCTCTACACCCAAAGCTCTCATTACTGCACGAAGTTGCTCATCCGCTTATACGAGTATAACTTTTGGCAAACATGGATTTCTAAGATATACCATCTAGTCATCGCGTGATGGTAATTTCTAAAATATTTATTTTAAAAAATTGAAAAATTTTTGTTAACAAAGCAGGAAGTTATTTACTGGTAATTCTATATTCATTCTAATTTTCTTATTTTTCTTAATTGAAATAACAAATCTAATTGAAAATTACTCAAGCATACATAATTAAATAAAAATAATCCCATTTCAAAATCTTTATTTTTCAGAGAGAGAGAGAGAGAGAGAGAAAGAGAGAGAGAGAGAGAGAGAGAGAGAGAGACTGCTTTATTTACTTAAAACTCAGTACAACTAAACCAAAAGAAGTAAGACGGTATACTCAAGATAAAATATTAGGAAATTCTAAGGTTCTAGCTGGGTCACCTTGCCCAGTATAAGATCAAGGAGTGGTGCCCAGTGCCAAGCTCATTCTTGACTGTTTACTTTTGCCCAGATCTCCGGGCATTCTAGTGTATTTTTTGTGTAGTGAAAAGTTGGGGTGTGGTCGGCTTTCGGACTCTAGGCAGTCTGCGTACTACGTCTGGCCACAATTCGCAAACCAGTACAACGAGTCCCCCAATTCTGTGCCAAGGACAGAACCGGAAATGTATTCGGGAGCTAAAGAAGGCCTAGACAGGCTAACGTTAACAAGAAGAGAACTCCTGGCATGGGACACAGTAGAAGCAGGGATTGCACCAGGTAATTCTCCTACAGTGGGTCGGAGCAGAGAGACAACCACGTTCTGGTGATTGGAGGCACACATTCTTGGCCTACCATAAAGCACTCTCCCTTAAATATGGCCTCAAAGGGTTCTAACTTATCTAACCAGTCGAGGGGCTTGACGGTAGGAGATGCGGAAGTCCAATGACCTGGAAGGAAGACGGAAATTGCTGCAGCTACCCCATCAACCCTGGAGCAGAAAGTGTACGGGACTGTACACATCTGTCCTGGTTGGTCACCGGTGCCATTAGAAAGCTGGAAATAGAGGCTTTGGCGGTCCATGGCCAGAACACTGGGTTCCAGTGTCAGGGGTGACTTCCGGTCTCAGCGTGGTCCCGGGGAACACAGGGATCCAGTCCCAAGCACCGGCCAATGGGGTTGTGGTACTGGTTCAGGAATCACATGGGTGCAGCCCACGTCATGGTCTCGGCCCAGGAACCACACGTGTGCAGCCTACCTTCCTCGAAAAAGAGGTGAAGTCACAGGAACCCCTATCCCTGCAACTAGAACTGTCTTTCCTGGATTCTTCAGTCTCCTCCTCTTCATCTTAGAAAAAGAGTCAGAATCCAAGTAGGACAAAAAGGAGGATGACAAGGAGTAGGAAAAATGAGCACACAAGCTTCTACCTCCTCCTGGATCTGTAGGCAAAGAGGTCAAAGCCTGTGCAGCCATCGATAACGACTATCCCCCTAAGGGAGAATTACACAGGTCGCACCAACTGGAGCCACAATGCTGGGGCACACTGACAAAGGAGGTGAAGGCACATGGAGGCACAACCATTGACACTGAGGGATGGAGGGAAACAGCTCCAGACCTCCAAGCACAAGGAGGAAAATGGCTTATATGTCGCATAGAAACAATTCTCCATTTTGATCTTTTAAATACTTTCTCTCTCTTCAGTCATTACTATGAAGCAATAAAAGGAAATGCTCTGACATATTACGTAAGCACGTTATCTCTGTAAGTTATTTACTTATAAGAATTAACCTTGTTGGTTTCACAAGCATATCACTCTATGTACCAAGGTAATGAAAAAATAATAAAGAAAAAACTATGCACCAAAAATGGTAATGAAAAGATAAAAAAAATCTATGTATTGTATATGATAATGAAAAAATATTGTTGCTAGTCATGAGACAATTATGAGATGGACTGATGAGGTAGTGAGGGGGAATGTGAAAAAACTGACTGTTTATGGAAAATATAAACTTTGTACGTACTTACTTTCCTTTAAGAGCTGTTTTTCCAGTCCTATACAGCAGGGAACCCTACTCTCTACAGTACCTCCACGATCATTTTATCTTTTTCTTTCAAAAAATTAAACATTTTATATCACGTATCGCTCATTTACTGCTAAATTGTCACTCTCAAAGGAATTACAGAATTAGAAAGTCTTCAGTTTCCTCTTGAAAGACTTGATATCTTCAGTCACGCAGATGTCTCGTGGGAGCTTATTGTATAGTTTCGGGGTAACATATTATTTAAAGACTCTAGCCTACAGTAGACATATATCTATGTTCCAATACAGTAGTCTGAAACCATCTACAGTACAACTATTCTCATGTCAACATGATTTACTGGTTGCACAATATGTAGCAATTCTCTTAGATATTTTTAACGACCAGTTCTGATAACTTGGTGGGTTATTGTACATATTTTAAATTAGATTCTCGCTTCAATTAGCAGCCAATGTAAATCAATTGGTATAGGAATAATCCTTTCTCTAAGTGGGACACCTTTCATCAGTCTAGCTCCTCTGTTCATTATATTTTGTAATTTCTTCAGTTGTACTTTTGGTAGAATGTAATAGATGGAGTTACAGTTGTCAATCCTGGTAAAAATGTTATTTTTATTAGTAAAATAAATTTTTGAATATACTTACCCGATAATCATGTAGCTGTCAACTCCGTTGCCCGACAGAATTCTATGGAGGGATACGCCAGCTATCACAATACTAGAAGGGGGTGTACTTACCAGCGCCACCTGTGGCCAGGTACTATAGTACTTCTTGTTGACACCTCCTCAATTTTTCCTCGGTCCACTGGTTCTCTATGGGGAGGAAGGGAGGGTCAATTAAATCATGATTATCGGGTAAGTATATTCAAAAATTTATTTTACTAATAAAAATAACATTTTTCAATATTAAACTTACCCGATAATCATGTAGCTGATTCACACCCAGGGGGGTGGGTGAAAACCAGTGTACAAGATTAAAGGATAGCTAAGTATCCCATATTTCATATAACAGTTATCTCAAATAACAATGAAATAATAAGTACCTGGTAAGGAAGTCGAATTGAACCGTTACTCTGCCTCTTTTTTAAGTTCGTCTTCCTTACTGAGCGCAGCGTTCCTCTTGGAGGCTGAATCAACTCAAAGGTGCTAAAGTATATAGGGCTGCAACCCCTACTAAAGGACCTCATTACAACCTCTAACCCAGGCGCTTCTCAAGAATGAATTGACCATCCGCCAAATCAAAAGGATGCGGAAGGCTTCTTAGCCTACCGTAACAACCATAAAAACAACAATAAAAGCATTCAAGAGAAAGGTTAAAAAAGGTTATGGGATTAAGGGAATGTAGTGGCTGAGCCCTCACCTACTACTGCACTCGCTGCTACGAATGGTCCCAGGGTGTAGCAGTTCTCGTAAAGAGACTGGACATCTTTAAGATAAAATGATGCAAACACTGACTTGCTCCTCCAATAGGTTGCATCCATTATGCTCTGCAGAGAACGGTTTTTATTAAAGGCCATCGAAGTAGCTACGGCTCTTACTTCGTGGGTCCTTACCTTCAGCAACGCAAGGTCTTCCTCCTTTAAGTGAGAATGGGCTTCTCTAATCAGAAGCCTTATATAATACGAAACCCCGTTCTTGGACATGGGCCTCGAAGGTTTCTTGATGGCACACCATAAGGCTTCTGACTGTCCTCGAATAGGTTTAGACCTATTAAGATAATACTTGAGAGCTCTGACAGGGCAAAGAACTCTCTCTAGCTCGTTACCTACCATGTTGGAGAGGCTAGGTATTTCAAACGATCTAGGCCAAGGACGTGAAGGAAGTTCATTCTTAGCTAAGAATCCGAGCTGAAAAGAACATGTTGCAGATTCGGTCGTGAAACCAATGTTCTTGCTGAAGGCATGAACCTCACTGACTCTCTTAGCTGTTGCAAGGCAGACGAGAAAAAGTCTTGAGGGTAAGGTCCTTGAAGGAAGCTGACTGGAGAGGTTCGAACCTAGGTGACATAAGGAACCTTAAGACTACGTCTAGGTTCCAGCCTGGAGTGGATAGACGACGCTCTTTAGAAGTCTCAAAAGACTTAAGGATGTCTTGAAGGTCCTTGTTGGAAGAAAGGTCCAAACCTCTGTGGCGGAGAACTGAAGCCAACATACTCCTGTACCCTTTAATCGTAGGGGCTGAAAGGGATCTCTCATTCCTAAGATGTAATAGGAAGTCAGCTATTTGGGTCACAGAGGTATTGGTAGAGGATACTGCATTGGCTCTACACCAGCTCCGGAAGACTTCCCACTTAGATTGGTAGACTCTACGAGTGGAAACCCTTCTTGCTCTGGCAATCGCGCTGGCTGCCTCCTTCGAAAAGCCTCTAGCTCTAGCGAATCTTTCGACAGTCTGAAGGCAGTCAGCCGAAGAGCGTGGAGGTTTGGGTGCAACCTGTCTACGTGAGGTTGACGTAGAAGGTCCACTCTTAGAGGGAGAGTCCTGGGGACGTCGACTAGCCATTGAAGTACCTCTGTGAACCATTCTCTTGCAGGCCAAAGGGGAGCAACCAGCGTCAGCCGTGTCCCTTCGTGCGAGATGAACTTCTGAAGGACTTTGTTTATTATCTTGAACGGTGGAAATGCGTAAAGGTCGAGATGGGACCAGTTCAGCAGAAAAGCATCCACATGAACTGCTGCTGGGTCTGGAACTGGGGAACAGTACAGCGGAAGTCTCTTGGTCATGGAGGTGGCAAACAGATCTATGGTAGGCTGACCCCACAAGGTCCAAAGTCTGTTGCACACACTCTTGTGGAGGGTCCATTCCGTGGGAATGACCTGATCCCTTCTGCTTAGGCGATCTGCTGAGACGTTCATGTTGCCCTGAATGAACCTCGTGACTAAAGTGAGGTTTTGACTTCTTGACCAAATGAGGAGGTCCCTTGCGATCTCGTATAGGCTCCTCGAATGGGTCCCTCCTTGCTTGGAGATGTAAGCCAAGGCTGTGGTGTTGTCTGAGTTCACCTCCACCACCTTGCCTAGCAGGAGGGACTTGAAGTTCAGCAGGGCTAAATGAACTGCTAGTAGCTCCTTGCAGTTGATGTGGAGCGTTCCCTGTTCCTCGTTCCACGTTCCCGAGCATTCCTGTCCGTTCAAGGTCGCACCCCAGCCCGAGTCCGATGCATCTGAGAAGAGATGAAGATTGGGGGTCTGAATAGCCAACGATAGGCCCTCCCTGAGAAGGAGATTGGTCTTCCACCACAAGAGAGTGGTCTTCATCTCTTTGGTGACTGGGATAGAGACTGCTTCGAGAGTCAAACCCTTGTCCCAATGAGCTGCAAGATGGAATTGAAGAGGGCGGAGGTGGAGTCTCCCTAGCTCGACGAACAGGGCCAGCGATGAAAGGGTCCCTGTGAGACTCATCCACTGTCTCACCGAGCAACTGCTCCTCTTCAGCATGCTCATGATGCAATCTAGGGCTTGGCTTATCCTTGGGGCCGATGGAAAAGCCCGAAAATCCTGACTCCGAATCTCCATTCCCAGGTACACAATGGATTGGGAGGGAATGAGCTGAGACTTTTCTATGTTGACTAACAGACCCAGTTCTTTGATTAAGTCCAAAGTCCAGTTGAGACTCTCCAGACAGCGACGACTCGTGGAGGCTCTCAACAGCCAGTCGTCTAAGTAAAGGGAGGCTCTGATGTCCGATAAGTGGAGGAATTTTGCTATATTCCTCATCAGATGCGTAAACACCATAGGAGCTGTGCTTAGGCCAAAACACAGGGCTTGGAATTGGTAGACAACCTTTCCAAAAACGAATCTCAGGAAAGGTTGGGAGTCTGGATGAATAGGAACGTGAAAGTAGGCATCTTTCAGGTCCAACGAGACCATCCAGTCCTCCTGCCTGACCGCTGCTAGGACCGACTTCGTCGTCTCCATCGTGAACGTCTGCTTGGTGACATACGCATTGAGCGCGCTGACGTCCAGCACCGATCTCCAACCTCCTGTCTTCTTGGCCACCAGAAAGAGACGGTTGTAGAAGCCCGGGGATTGATGGTCCCGGACTATAACCACTGCCTTCTTCTGTACAAGGAGCGACACCTCCTGGTGCAACGCTAGCCTCTTGTCCTCTTCTTTGTAGTTGGGAGAGAGGTTGATGGGAGATGTGGTCAGAGGGGGTTTGCGGCAGAATGGTATCCTGTAACCCTCCCTCAGCCAACTGACAGACTGGGCGTCTGCACCTCTCTTTTCCCAGGCTTGCCAGAAGATCTTGAGTCTGGCTCCTACTGCTGTCTGGAGATGCGGAGAGTCAGTTTTTTCCTTTAGAAGCCTTGGAACTTTTCCTAGACTTGCTCCTGGAAGAGTCTGGACGGGAGCTTCCTCGGCTGGGGGCTCTACCACGAAAGGGCGGTATGAACCTCGTAGCAGGAGTATCAGCCACTGGGGTGCGATAAGTCCTGGGGACTGAGGTAGCAACCTTAGTCTTACGAGCCGATGAGGCCACAAGATCATGTGTGTCCTTTTGTATCAGGGCAGCAGACAAGTCCTTAACAAGCTCTTCGGGAAAAAGGAACTTCGAGAGCGGAGCGAAAAGGAGTTGAGACCTTTGACAAGGTGTGATGCTGGAGGAAAGGAAGGTACAAAGCTGCTCCCTTTTCTTAAGAACCCCTGACACAAACATCGAAGCAAGCTCGCCAGATCCATCTCTAATGGCCTTATCCATGCAGGACATTAAGAGCATGGCAGAATCCTTGTCCGCAGGGGAGGTCTTCTTGCTGAGGGCCCCCAGGCACCAGTCTAGGAAGTTGAACATCTCAAATGCTCTAAAAACACCCTTCAGGAAGTGATCAAGGTCTGAGAAGGTCCAGCAAACCTTAGAGCGCCTCATTGCTGTTCTACGAGGAGAGTCTACCAGACTTGAGAAGTCAGCCTGGGCAGAGGCAGGTACTCCCAAGCCTGGTTCCTATCCTGTGGCATACCAAACGCCCGCTTTAGAAGTGAGCTTAGTCAGAGGAAACATGAACGAAGTCTTTCCAAGTTGTTGCTTAGACTGCAACCACTCCCCTAAAATCCTTAACGCTCTCTTAGAGGACCTTGCTAAGACGAGCTTAGTATAAGTAGACTTAGCTGGCTGCATGCCCAGCGAAAACTCAGATGGCGGAGAGCGGGGGATAGCAGAGACAAAGTGGTCTGGGTATACCTCCCTAAAAAGAGCCAAGACCTTACGAAAGTCAATAGAAGGTGGAGAAGACTTGGATTCATCCACGTCTGATGAGGGATCCAGGTGTGCAGCCTCATCATCAGACACCTCATCACCAGAGTGTAGCGAAGAGATCGGTAAGGTATGCTGAACAGCAGAGTCAGCACGAGCTGGAACAACAATATTTGTGGTTTCCTCTTCAAGACTCTGTTGAGGGAACACCTGAGGCTCAGTCTGCAAAGGCTGATCAAAAGAAGTAGCAGAAGGTAGGCGCATGGGTGGAGGAGGCTGACTCCTGGCATGAGTGTCTGAACTCAAGGGTTGCGCTTGCTGAGTGGTTGGCGGATGCGCAGTAGCAAGTTCCTGAGGAACGAGTTGAGGTTCCTGAGGTGTGAGCTGTGAGCGATGAGGTAGTGGCTGCGCAGAACGCAGTAATTGTCTCGCGAGTTGAGGTACCTGAGGCGCAAGGCTAAGATGTTGAGGTGCTTGCCTTGAGGAGGGTTGAGCTCGCTGCAGCGAGAGCTGAGGAGACTGACTCATGGATGGGAGAGGTTGTTGTACCTCAAGAGAGTGTTGCCTCACTGGTGGAACTGCAAGTGGAAGCGGAGGAAGTAAGGTATAAGCTTCCTGTTCCCATTGCTGAGGTTGCCTTAAGGAAGGCGGAGGGAGCTGCACACCACTGGAAACAGTAAACTCAGAACGTGGTAAGGTATCCTGAGGAGCCTCAACATCGTACGCCTGGCAGGCAGTACTGCGGTCAGGCGGAGCGATCGCAGGAGGAGGTGTAACCTTCTCAGCCTGACACTCACGCATCAAGACCGCAAGTTGTGACTGCATGGACTGCAGTAGAGTCAACTTGGGGTCGGCAGACACTAAGGTCTGCTGAGGTAAAGCCTTAACAGCAGAGATCTGTTGCGGCAGAACCTTACTCCTCTTAGGCGGAGTGCATTCAACTGATGACTGCGGCGAGTCAGAGCTGATCCAATGACTGCAGCCCGGTTGAGTTCTTGAGGTCTGGACTCTGCGTTTGAGTGGTCTTGAGACCTGAGTCCAGCGTTTCTTCCCTGACAATTGATCAGAAGACGAGTAAAAGACGGGCTCAATCGTCTGCAGGTGGGAGTGACGGTCTCTGGAAGACACGCCCGCAACCACCGAGGATACTTCTGTGCGCCGATCAAGGCCTGCCGAACCCTTTTGCCCTTCGACATTGCTTCTCCCCTGGGCTTGGGAGCTTGCAAGAGGTCCCGGACTGGGAGGACGACTGGCACGCACAGAAGTATCCTCACGCACCACACTGACACTGACACTAGCACTTGGCACTGCACTGACACTAGCACTCGTCACAGCACTGGCACTAATACCACCCACTGCACTCTTGACCTTAAGTTCCTTGACTTCGGCCATAAGAGACTTATGATCACTAACCACTGACTCTACTTTGTCACCTAAGGCCTGAATGGCACGCAAAACAACAGACATATCAGGCTGAGGGCAAATAGTAGGTTCGGGGGTAGCCACTACAGGGGTAGGAAAAGGTAGGGGATCATGAGGTGAGGAAAAAAGTGAAGAGTGAGAAGAACTCCTCCTAACTCTCTCTCTCTCTAACTTGGTTGAATACTTAAGAAGACGGACAAAATCAAGTTCCGAAAGTCCGGCGCATTCCTCACATCGATCTTCTAACTGACAGGGCCTTTCCCTACAGTCAGAACAAGCGGTGTGAGGATCTACCGAGGCCTTCGGAATACGCCTATTACAAGACCTACATCGTCTATGGGTGGGGGCTTGTGAAATGTCAGACATCTTGAATCAAAAGAGTTAGCCAAGTGGGGTTTCAAAATCAACAAAAGATCGTTAACCGTTAATCAGGACTAAATAATAGCTATCTAAGCTAATATAGAAGTTTTCCAGTAAAGCGACAGCCGAAATCTGAGAGAAATACTTCACCAAAAGCCGTGAAAATACTCCAAGATCATAAGCGTATCCCAGAACGTCTTGCCGGAAGCATGACAGAGGAAAAATTGAGGAGGTGTCAACAAGAAGTACTATAGTACCTGGCCACAGGTGGCGCTGGTAAGTACACCCCCTTCTAGTATTGTGATAGCTGGCGTATCCCTCCATAGAATTCTGTCGGGCAACGGAGTTGACAGCTACATGATTATCGGGTAAGTTTAATATTGAAAAACACAATTTATCACAAATTTCTTTACAGAGTATTCATCCAAGTACTTTTTTATAAAAGCAATGTTTCTGAGATGATAACCAGCAGTTTTTACTACATTGTTTATTTGGGCATTGAGAGACAAGCTACAGTCGAGAGATACGCCTAGGTCACGAACTATACTAGATATCGGGACGGAGTCGTTATTTAAGTTTATTTGAATATCGCGTAAGTTTCTTACGCTGTTTTTCTTTCCCACCACCCTAAACTCACTTTTGTTCTCATTTCATTTTAGTTCTTTGATTCTCATTCATTCTCTACTGTACAAGAAAACTGTTTAGCTTTTATTTCTTTAATGTTTTTTTTTATTTCAGTTAACTTGTGCTCTTGGCCATCAACATTGTCTCAAAACTCCATTTTTTGTTTTTCTTAGCAGGTAGCTGACAGCAGTCCTTACACCCAAAAGGGTTTTACATTTAGAAAGACCGAATCGTGCCAACCTCAGTGCACTCTATTGAGGCACTTAGTTTTATCTGCAGATGTAAACACATGATCACTCGTTTTCTAGACTGCATTGTAGGTGTCATATATTTGTAATGTGATTTCTATTGCGTGATCAGTCTTATCACTGACAGTTGTGTTTCCATCACGTTGTAATTGCCTCTATTAACTGACCTTGATTTTCCATGGTTATTGGTGTATGTAGTATGCATCCTCAGAAACAAGGGACAACAAAGTGACAGGAAAAATTTGCGATAGACCAACTGCAAGGGTAGTTAATGTCCAGACCCTGTTGAGCAGTTACCTAAAACATGAACTACAATGGTGCAGGGTTCTCCTTTAAGCTTGAAGTGTTCTTAGGTTATAAGCTTGGAATAGTGATACTGAAGGGATTTGGACTTGACCAATGGGACTATGTTTTGATGTTTTTTTGTGAGAAAATGTACATCACAAAGTTAAGGGCCTTGTTAAACCTGACTCGAGTACTGTACTATCTGAGCATGTATGCTCCTGTGTAGCTACTAGTGTGTCCTCGAGTGTCCTCATATTTGTAAGCTCTAATTTAAACTTCAATTCCAAAAGGTTTAAATTCTGTCCACCATTCTTTGGTCTGCAGGCCTGTTAAAAGCTGCATACAGAACCATCACCATTGTATATTCTATTATAAGATAACCAGTTGTAACTTCATTATGCAGCTGTACTGTCCAGAAGCTACCATTGGTATATAGATTGCTACCTTTTAATTCATCGCTGATTTTGAGACCAGTAGTTTTATAATGGGAGTGTCCAATGTGAGGACATTTTGATTTTATTTCACATTCTTTCTAGTCTAGTTATTGTTTTTCAATTCTTATTCCCTATTATAGGAAAGTCCTTTTCTATAATTACTGTCTTTATTTTTTCATCTTGAAATAAATATTCTTTATTTTTGTAAACAGCGGTAAGAGTTTCCTTTCGTTTCCTACACAGGCGCCAATTCTTTTAATGTTATATGCTTCCTTTCCAAAATCTTACCTTGAAAGGACACTGCTTTATTTATTTAGAACTCTGAGCAACTTACAAAAAGAAGTAAGACAGTATACTTAAGATAAAATATTAGGAAATTCTAAGGTTCTAGTTAGGTCACCTTGCCCAGTAAATAGCCAAGAATGCACTGGGCATCAGTGCATTCTTGGCTGTTTACTTTTTTCCCAGATCAATGGCCATTCCAGCGTATTTTTTGTTTAGTGAAAAGTTGGGGTGTGGTCGGCATTCGGACTTTAGGCAGTCTGCGTACTAAGTCTGGTCACAGTCCGCAAACCATTACAACGAGTCCGACAATTTTGTGTCAAGGACAGAACCGGGAATGTATTTGGGAGCTAAAGAAGGCCTGGACAGGCCAACAGCAACAAGAGGAGAACAGCTGGCATGGGACACAGTAGAAGCAGGGTAAGCACCAGGAAATTCTCCTACTGTGGGTCAGAGCAGAGAGACAACCACGTCCTGGTGCTTGAAGGCACACATTTTTGGCCTACCATAAGGCACGCTCCCTCAAGTATGGCAATAAACGGTGTCATCTTATCTAACCAGTTGAGATACTCGACAGTAGGAGGTGGTGCAGAAGTCCAGTGACCTGAAAGGAGGACGGAAATTGTTGCAGCTACTACATCAACCCTGGAGCACAACGTATACGGGATTGTACACTTCTGTCTCGGTTGGCCACCAGTGCCATCAGAAAGATGGGACTAGAGCCTTTGGGGCCCATAGCCTGAACAGTGGGTCCCGGAGCAAGGCGGTGACCCGGGGTCTCAGCATGGTCCCCGGTAACACAGGGATCTGTTCCCAAGCACCAGCCCACGGGGTTGTGGTTCCGGCCCAGGAACCACATGGGTACAGCCCAGGTTATGGTTCCGGCCCAGGAACCACACGGGTGCAGCCCTGGTTATGGTTCAGGCCCAGGAACCACACGGGTGCAGCCTACCTTCCTTGAAACTGAGGTGTCACATGAAGCCCTATCACTACAACTAGGGCTGCCTCTCCTGGATCCTTCGGTCTCCTCCTCTTCATATTAAAAGAGGAGTTAAAATCCAAGTAGGAGGACAAAAAGGAGGATGACAAGGAGGAAAAACAGCATAGCTCTGCAGGCAAAGAGGTCAGGGCCTGTGCAGCCGTCGATAACGGCTCTCTCCCTATGGGAGAACTACATGGTTTGCACCAACCGGTGCAACAAAGCTGGGGCACACTGACAAAGGAGGGGAAGGCACATGGAGTCACAACCATTGACACTGATGGAGGGAGGAAAACAGCTCCGTACCTCCTGGGACAAGGAGTAAAATGGTTTGCATGTTGCGTAGAAACAATTCTCCATTTTGATCTTTTAAATACTTTCTCATCTATTCAGTTATTACTAGGAGGCAATAAAAGGAAATGTGCTGACATATTACACAAAGAGATTATCTCTAAGTTAATTGCTTGTAAAAATTAACCTTATTGGTTTCACAAGCATATCAATCTATCTACCAAGGTAATGAACAAATAATAAAAAAAGCTATGCACTGCAAATGATAATGAAAAGGTATTAAATAAAATCTATGTATTTAAAATGGAATTCATACAATTATGCCTAGGAGGATGACCTGATGCTTATCTTGTTGAACTATGAGATGCTCGATGCAAGAATTTTAAACTTTGTGTAAATCATAAGCAATAAGTAAGTGACTTTGAATATAAACTCTCATGATATGCAAGACAATTTTAAATATAACAGTAGAGTAGGTAAAATTCAACATTAATTTTTACAAGAAAAAGAATCTTGTACTTTAGTGTTCTGTTTTATTGTACTACAATGAGGTATGATTATAACAAAACAAATTTGTCTTTCATCTATGCAAGTGACTTATTATCAATGCTCAATAAAGGAATAAATACTACAGGAATTTAAACCTGTTTTACTGTATTATCCCTATAATTAAAATGTTATTTTCATTAGTAAAATAAATTTTTGAATATACTTACCCGATGATCATGTAGCTGTCAACTCCGTTGCCCGACAGAAATCTACGGTCGGGATACGCCAGCGATCGCTATCCAGGTGGGGGTGTACACAACAGCGCCATCTGTGGTCAGGTACTCAAGTACTTCTTGTCAACAAGACCTCAATTTTCTCCTCGGTCCACTGGTTCTCTATGGGGAGGAAGGGCGGGTCCTTTAAATCATGATCATCGAGTAAGTATATTCAAAAATTTATTTTACTAATGAAAATAACATTTTTCAATATTAATCTTACCCGATGATCATGTAGCTGATTCACACCCAGGGTGGTGGGTGGAGACCAGCATACATGTTAACAAAGAAGCTAAGTATCCCGTATTTCATTTTATTAGTTATTCAAAATAACAATATAAAATAAATAAGTACCTGGTAAGGAAGTCGACTTGAACCATTACTCTGCCTTTATTAAGTACGTCTTCCTTACTGAGCGTAGCGGTCCTCTTAGGATGCTGAACGACTCTTAGGTGCTGAAGTATAAAGGGCTGCAACCCATACTAAAGGACCTCATCACAACCTCTAACCTAGGCGCTTCTCAAGAAAGAATTGACCACCCGCCAAATCAACCAGGATGCGGAAGGCTTCTTAGCCGACCGTACAACCCAAAAACAACAATAAAAAGTATTCAAGAGAAAGGTTAAAAAGGTTATGGGATTATGGGAATGTAGTGGCTGAGCCCTCACCTACTACTGCACTCGCTGCTACGAATGGTCCCAGGGTGTAGCAGTTCTCGTAAAGAGACTGGACATCTTTGAGATAGAATGATGCGAACACTGACTTGCTTCTCCTATAGGTTGCATCCATAACACTCTGCAGAGAACGGTTCTGTTTGAAGGCCACTGAAGTAGCCACAGCTCTCACTTCATGTGTCCTTACCTTCAGCAAAGCAAGGTCTTCTTCCTTCATATGAGAATGAGCTTCTCTAATCAGAAGCCTGATGTAGTAAGAAACTGCGTTCTTAGACATTGGTAGCGAAGGCTTCTTAACAGCACACCATAAGGCTTCTGATTGTCCTCGTAAGGGTTTAGACCTTTTTAGATAGTACCTAAGAGCTCTGACTGGGCAAAGTACTCTCTCCAGTTCGTTACCCACCAAGTTGGACAGGCTAGGGATCTCGAACGATTTAGGCCAAGGACGTGAAGGAAGCTCGTTTTTAGCCAAAAAACCGAGCTGCAAGGAACATGTAGCCGTTTCCGATGTGAAACCTATGTTCCTGCTGAAGGCGTGGATCTCACTTACTCTTTTAGCTGTTGCTAGGCATACGAGGAAAAGAGTTTTTAATGTGAGGTCCTTAAAAGAGGCTGATTGGAGCGGTTCAAATCTAGATGACATAAGGAACCTTAGGACTACGTCTAGATTCCAGCCTGGAGTGGACAACCGACGTTCCTTTGAGGTCTCAAAAGACCTAAGGAGGTCCTGTAGATCTTTGTTGGTGGAAAGATCCAAGCCTCTGTGGCGGAAAACCGCTGCCAACATACTTCTGTAACCCTTGATCGTAGGAGCTCATAGGGATCTAACGTTCCTTAGATGTAACAGGAAGTCAGCAATCTGGGTTACAGTGGTACTGGTTGAGGAAACTGCATTGGCCTTGCACCAGCTTCGGAAGACTTCCCATTTAGATTGATAGACTCTGAGAGTGGATGTCCTCCTTGCTCTGGCAATCGCTCTGGCTGCCTCCTTCGAAAAGCCTCTAGCTCTTGAGAGTCTTTCGATAGTCTGAAGGCAGTCAGACGAAGAGCGTGGAGGTTTGGGTGTACCTTCTTTACGTGAGGTTGACGCAGAAGGTCCACTCTTAGAGGGAGAGTCCTGGGAACGTCGACCAGCCATTGCAGTACCTCTGTGAACCATTCTCTCGCGGGCCAGAGGGGAGCAACCAACGTCAGCCGTGTCCCTTTGTGAGAGGCGAACTTCTGAAGTACCCTGTTGACAATCTTGAACGGTGGGAATGCATACAGGTCGAGATGGGACCAATCCAGCAGAAAGGCATCCATGTGAACTGCTGCTGGGTCTGGAATCGGAGAACAATACAATGGGAGCCTCTTGGTCATCGAGGTAGCGAACAGATCTATGGTTGGCTGACCCCACAGGGTCCAAAGTCTGCTGCAAACATTCTTGTGAAGGGTCCACTCTGTGGGGATGACCTGACCCTTCCGGCTGAGGCGATCTGCCATGACATTCATATCGCCCTGAATGAACCTCGTTACCAGCGTGAGCCTTCGATCTTTTGACCAAATGAGGAGGTCCCTTGCGATCTCGAACAACTTCCTCGAATGAGTCCCCCCCTGCTTGGAGATGTAAGCCAAGGCTGTGGTGTTGTCGGAGTTCACCTCCACCACCTTGTTTAGCTGGAGGGACTTGAAGTTTATTAAGGCCAGATGAACCGCCAACAACTCCTTGCAATTGATGTGAAGTGTCCTTTGCTCCTGATTCCATGTTCCCGAGCATTCCTGTCCGTCCAATGTCGCACCCCAGCCCGAGTCTGATGCGTCCGAGAAGAGACGGTGGTCGGGGGTCTGAACAGCTAACGAAAGACCTTCCTTGAGAAGAATGCTGTTCTTCCACCACGTTAGAGTAGACCTCATCTCTTCGGAAACAGGAACTGAGACCGTCTCTAGCGTCATGTCCTTTATCCAGTGAGCAGCTAGATGATACTGAAGGGGGCGGAGGTGGAGTCTCCCTAACTCGATGAACATGGCCAGCGATGAAAGTGTCCCTGTTAGACTCATCCACTGCCTGACTGAGCATCGGTTCCTTCTCAGCATGCTCAGGATGCACTCTAGGGCTTGGTTGATCCTTGGGGCCAACGGAAAAGCCCGAAAAGCTCGACTCTGAATCTCCATACCCAGGTAAACAATGGTCTGGGATGGGACGAGCTGGGACTTCTCTAGATTGACCAGGAGGCCCAGTTCCTTGGTCAGATCCATAGTCCATCTGAGATTCTCCAGACAGCGACGACTTGTGGGAGCTCTTAAAAGCCAGTCGTCTAAATAGAGGGAGGCTCTGATGTCTGCCAAGTGAAGGAATTTCGCAATATTCCTCATCAGTCTCGTAAACACAAGAGGTGCCGTGCTTAGGCCAAAGCACAGGGCTTGGAACTGGTACACAACCTTTCCAAAGACGAATCTTAGGAAAGGTTGGGAGTCTGGATGGATGGGGACGTGAAAGTATGCGTCTTTCAGGTCTAACGAGACCATCCAGTCCTCCTGCCTGACCGCTGCTAGGACCGACTTCGTCGTCTCCATCGTGAACGTCTGCTTGGTGACATAAGCATTGAGAGCACTGACGTCCAGCACCGGTCTCCAACCTCCTGTCTTCTTGGCTACAAGGAAGAGACGGTTGTAAAAGCCCGGGGATTGATGATCCCGGACTATAACCACTGCTTCCTTTTGTAGCAAGAGCGACACTTCTTGTTGCAACGCTAGCCTCTTGTCCTTCTCCTTGTAGTTGGGAGAGAGGTTGATGGGAGATGTAGTTAGAGGGGGATTGAGGCAGAACGGAATTCTGTATCCCTCCCTTAGCCACTTCACAGACTGAGCGTCTGCACCTCTGCTCTCCCAAGCTTGCCAGAAGGTCTTGAGTCTGGCTCCTACTGCTGTCTGGAGAGGAAGGCAGTCAAAACTTGCCTTTTGCGGACTTGGAACCCTTCTTGGACTTGCCACGGTGACTGTCTGCACGGGTACCTCCTCTGCTGGAGGTTCTGCCACGAAAGGGCGGGATGAACCTAGAAGCAGGTGTATCAGCTGCTAAAGGGCGGAAGGGTCTAGGCACGGAAGGTAAGGTTTTAGCCTTACGTGCAGAAGAAGCCATGAGGTCATGCGTATCCTTTTGGATAAGAGAGGCAGCCATCCCCTTAATCAACTCCTCCGGAAACAGACACTTGGAGAGAGGAGCAAACAGCAACTCTGACTTCTGGCAAGGAGTGATACCAGCAGATAAGAAGGAGCACAGATGTTCTCTCTTCTTGAGGACCCCTGATACATATGAAGCCGCAAGTTCACCAGACCCATCCCGTATTGCCTTGTCCATGCTGGACATGATCAGCATGGCCGAGTCCTTGTCAGAAGGGGAAGTCTTCCTGCTTAAGGCTCCCAAACACCAATCGAGGAAGTTGAATATCTCGAAGGCACGAAAGACTCCCTTCAACATATGATCAAGATCGGAAAAGGACCAGCAGATCTTCGAACGTCTCATAGCCAACCTGCGGGGAGAGTCAACCAGACTTGAGAAGTCGGCCTGGGCAGAGGCAGGAACCCCCAAGCCAGGTTCCTCTCCCGTGGCATACCAGACGCTCGACTTAGAAGCCAGCTTGGGAGGAGGAAACACAAAAGAGGTCCTTCCCAGTTGCTTCTTGGAATGCAACCAGTCCCCCATAACCCTCAAAGCTCTCCTTGATGATCTGGCGAGAACAAGCTTGGTGAAGGCAGGCGCAGCAGACTGCATGCCCAGAGCAAACTCGGAGGGAGGAGAACGAGGGGTTGCAGACACAAAGTGTTCAGGATACAATTCTCTGAACAAAGCAAGGACTTTGCGAAAGTCTAAGGAGGGTGGCGAAGACTTGGGTCCTTCAACATCAGAGTGAGGATCATCCAGATGAGCAGCTTCATCCTCCGATACATCCTCATCCGAAAGTTGAGTTGTGAGTGGCAAAGGCAGAGCAGCAAGCTGAGCGGCTGAATCCTGCAGAACGGGTGCATGCGTACCTGCGGATCCATCATCATGCCTCTGCTGGACAGACTGTGAGCTGGCAACAACAAAAGCAGAGGGCCGGTGTGTGGGAGGGTCTGCGGTGGGCTGAGGAGCATGCGGTATGGTATGCAGAGCATGAGGTAAGGCATGCGGCTCATGCTGCATGGTATGCGGCTCATGCTGCATGGTATGCGGCTCATGCTGCATGGTATGCAGAGCATGCTGTAAGGTCTGCAGAGCATGCTGCATGGGCTGAGGAGAATGCCGCATAGTGCTGGAACCCGGCAACTCCTGATGCGGCAGCTCACGCATGTTAGCAGATGGTGCAGCAAGAACATGCGTCTGGCAGTAGTCCTGCGCATCGGTAGAGGAGCTCTCACAGGTGGGGTGTGGGAGCAGGCAGCCGCAGTATCTGCTGAGCGCACAACCTCTGCGGGTTGTAGGTTAACAGGAGAGGTGTTAACCTTCTCGGCATGATACTCCTGCATAAAAGCCGCAAGCTGAGACTGCATAGTCTGCAGCATGGACCACTTAGGGTCTACAGTGGTAGGAGCAACAACAGACGGAGCAGAGGCCTGTTGAGGGACCACTCTACCTCTCTTGAGAGGTGTGCAGTCATCAGATGACTGCGGCGAGTCCGAACTGACCCAGTGGCTACACCTGGGCCGTTGGACTAGCTCGGAAGGGACCTTACGTTTGAGCGGTCGTGAGACCTTGGTCCACCGTTTCCTCCTGGAAACCTCTTCCACAGACGAGGAATGTAAGGGCTCATTCGTCTGGGAGTGGAAGGGACGATCCTTAGCAGATGCGTCCGCAACCACTGAGGATACATCCGTGCGCCGATCAAGGCCTGCCGAACCCTTTGGTCCTTCGACATTGCTTCTCCCCTGGGCTTGGGAGCTTGCAAGAGGTCCCGGACTGGGAGGACGACTGGCACGCACAGATGTACCCTCATGCGCAACACTGACACTGACACTATGCACAGCACTAGCACTAACACTTCCCACTGCACTCTTCGCTTTCAGCTCTCTGACATCTGCCAAGAGCTGATTGCGGTCACTAACCAACGACTCCACCTTATCACCGAGAGCCTGAATGGCACGCAACATATCAGCCATTGCAGGCTGAGCACTCGTAGCAGGTTCGGGAGTCACCACCACAGGGGAAGGAAAAGGTTGAGGGGCATGGGGAGAGGAAAAATCCACAGAGCGAGAAGAACTCCTCCTATCTCTCTCCTTCTCTAACCTACGTGTATATCTGAGGAATTCATTAAAATCGAATTCCGAAAGCCCAGCACATTCCCCACATCGATCTTCCAATTGACAGGATTTTCCCCTACAATTGGAACATACGGTGTGAGGATCTATAGAGGCCTTCGGAAGACGCCTATTACAAGTCCTAACACTACACTGCCTGTATTTAGGAACTTGGGAATGGTCAGACATCTTGAATTTAGAGGTAGTCAAGGGGGAATTCCAAAATAAAGCAAAGATCGTTAACCAATGAATCAAATTAATTCCAAAAGCTTGCTAAGCTAAGGATAAAGCTTCCTGAACAGCGAAGGCTAAATTTCAGAGCAAATACATCACCAAAACGTGAACAAAAGACTCCAAAATCAACAGCGTATCCATGTAGGTCTTGCCGGCGGCACGACAGAGGAAAAATTGAGGTCTTGTTGACAAGAAGTACTTGAGTACCTGACCACAGATGGCGCTGTTGTGTACACCCCCACCTGGATAGCGATCGCTGGCGTATCCCGACCGTAGATTTCTGTCGGGCAACGGAGTTGACAGCTACATGATCATCGGGTAAGATTAATATTGAAAAAACAAATATAATGTTCAATTGAGTAACCAAAAAAAATTCTAATAATCAACTCTTTACTGATTAGAATTATGCCAAGTAATTTTTATATAAAGTACTATACTGTTTTTAATAAATGAGGTGCATTTGCACTCACTCACTGAGGTGCTCTTTTAACTCGGGAAGAGTATCGTACTAGCTGATAGGTTGCAAGTACTGTATTTGGCTGAATAGCATCATTGTTTCCAAATAATTACCAAGTAATTTGAATGGAAACTAATTTACTAAACTAAATTTCTCCCTCAGATATATGTTTTGCCAATATATAATGTTAACAAATAAAGAGATTATAAAGTATTGCATTGTGATTGTAAGTCTAAATTTAATAACAACAACCGCTGAAGTCAACGATAGGAACTTTTTTTCAGGTGCACACTGCACAATTTTGCCACTTTTCCCATATTTTAACACAAATCAGGTTGAATTACACTAAGCATAAGAAAAAACATATTACAAGCTTTCTTTGAATATCAAAAGCGACTAAAAACATGAAATTCATAAAACTCGCTATTGATAAAAACTAGCGGGGAGATAAAAGGAACAGCTTACTGTATTGTCAAATATGGGCAGGAATGTACAGTAGATTGCTCCTTTTACCTCCCCATAAGTTTTCACCTATAGCAAGTTTTATTAATTCTATGATTTTAATAGATTCTGGTATTTAAAGAAAGTTTGTTTCTTATGCTTTGTGTAATTTATCTCAATTTGTGTTAAAATATGTGAAAAGTTACAAAACTATGCATCCTAAAACAAGCTCCTGTTGTTGACTTCAGTGAGTGTTGTTATTAAATTTACTTACTATCATAATCCTTTATAATCTTTTTAATCGTTAACATTATCTATTGACATAACATATATCTGAGGGAAAAATTTGGGTTAGTAAATAAGTTTCGATTCACATTACATAGTAATTACTTGGAAACAATGATTCTATTCAGAGAAAATACTAGCAACCAATAAACTAGTATTAACCTATTCTGAGCTAAAAGGGCACCCAAGTGAGTGAGTGCAAATGTACCTCGGTTAAAAAAACAGTATAGCTCACCTCTTATGCTATATGGTAGAGTACTTTATAAGAAACATAAATGAATGTAGTACCTAGAAAAAATTTCAACACTAAAAAATATCTTAATTGCACTCCCCAGTTTCTAGCTGAGAGAGAGAGAGAGAGAGAGAGAGAGAGAGAGAGAGAGAGAGAGAGAGAGAGAGAGAGAGACAAAGCAATTATCTAGGCACTTATTCATTTAATTACTGAAAACCCCAATTAATATTATCCTTTCATAATGAACATGGAAAACTTTACATGAACAACCCCCTTACACCACTGGTTATTCACAGAGGCAAAACGGTCCTTCTTTCTAGTACCTAGCCCGTTAACTTAGAATGTAAACCACCCAGAGGAAATATTTTATAATTTTAAGAAAAAAATCTTCTTTTTCCAATGATAAAAATACCCAAACTGTCCCACTTATTCTCATTCTTATCAAACTTATAAATTTTTGAGAAACAAAATAAGTTTCAATGTGGCTTTGGTAAGATTACTTTACTTCACAAACATCAGTATTCAAAGGATAAGATTTTTTTTTACAAAAGATTTCTATTCTCAGAAATCCTTGAACATTTAATTAGACTAAGAAATTTCATGGATCAAATATGACACATGATGTTCCAAATAACATTTCATATTCACATCACATAAATACACATTACATATAAAATAGATCAGAGATTCTGAGTTCTAGCAGTGTTGTTCGTTACTCTTAAACAGATTCTACTTATTTCAAGACTAGAAAACCACATTGATGTGATATCATTTACAGTTGTCTCTGTGTGGCAAACTATCGATAGTACTATGCTAAAGTTGTTAGCAGTAAACCTCTGGCCCCACCTGAATAGCTTTCTTCCTTTCTGTATTTCTTTTTTTCATTAAATATAAAAATTCTTAAAATTTACTTTGTTTCGAGTTTCACTTCATTTAAGAACAAATCTTTTGGCCAAGCCCAAGGATAGTACAATACAATATTTATCAGACTTGTCATTTTCATGGGATAGAAGACATTATCAATTGAAATTTGCATTGCCTTGTATATTCAATATGAAATTCTTGGGATAAAAAGACTTTTCTCCAACATTGCACTTCAAAATGTGGAACTAGCTCAATGTTAAGGAAGAATGCATTCCAGGTACTGGTGTAACAATTCTAGAATCCTTTTCTGATCTATAATATATTTTTTTATGAGAATGTGATTAATTAATGTCTTCCTCCAGTGAGATATATCTATCAATGTGCTATCAAAAACATATATAATCAAGGTAATCATAGATAACTAGGTATACTTGGACACTGCATTTACACCAAATCACTAAAAGGCTAACTTACTCAAAATTTCATCACCATGAACCAAATTATATTTCTTACTAGCTCAAGTAAAAAACAATAATACTGTATATTCAGAAAATTCAAAGGCATGAAAAGTCTACATATTTATAAACATAATACAGTATTACTATACAGTACTTATAATGAGCACTTTTAAAAATAAAAACAATACTACTTTCAGAATTAGAATCCTATGGATTTCTACCAAACATGAATATAAACAATTTAAAAAATTTACTGCACCATCAAGAATCATGGCACTAGCCAACTCCCACAATCTCTAACATAAGAGTCATAAACGTCATAGGTAATCTCAAAGTAGGTACGATTAACTTCCATAAACTGCATACAGAAACAAAATAAAAACTTTTATGTATTTTGAAATTTATCCAAGAGGTCTAGGATTTTGTCTTGCTCCTCTGCTTGCTCCTCTGTATTGGAATCTCCCAAATTACTGGCATACTCTGCAAGGAAAATTATAAACTGAATTTTATTGGCATGCAAGTCACTGGTACATCAATGGTAATAACCATGCAGCAAAACTATACCAAATATGGAGATACAAGGAAAAGAGGTCTATAAACATATGCAGAGTAAACCTATGTTCCCAAAACAAAAATCTCAAAATGCATCTGAATATAAAGATATTAAAAAAAAAATGAATTGACTACTAGATGACATTTTTCATATAAATTTAATGCAAGGCTCCCCTCAGTTGGCCAGGGATAATTTAAAAACTATACTTGATTATATCTAATTTGATAAAAACTATGAAGTTCTTAAAATGAGCTCCATAGAATTGAATCAAGAGATGTTGAACAAATTCAAATTGGCTACCTTGGATTCAAGTCATGCTGCCTATTTCTTACTCGATAAAATTCATCTAAATTACATGGGACTTCTGTGGACAAGAAATTTAAAAAGGAATTTACCTCTCATTATATTCTTGATTGTCTTAACTGATGCATTTCGTAAATTCAGAATTTTCAAGACTCTCCTTTTAATGGATGGTGGTCCTGTAGCACAAACATCAAGCATAATATAGTCTACGAGCTGAAGTGTGAAGAGGCCCCCATCTAGTCGTCTTATGTATAATTCATCTTCACTTAAATTTTCAGCCTGTAAAATTAAAGAAAAAATTGATTACCCAAAAAAATAAAGCATTATTAAGCTTGGTACTGCTGTGTGGTACAGAATGTAATCTACTGTATACCCAGAAGCCGACCAAGCTTTAAAATTCCTCCCCATTTCCGCCTCCCTCTAGGATTTTTAACGAAAGTGGACATTAATTAAAAGCATTCTACGTTATCCCTGTAATCGTCCAAAGAATAATTTTTCCATTTCTTCGTATCCTTATTCTCAGTACATGCAGAGTACTTCTGAAATATTTTTTCAGAAAAGGGCCAGTATATTTGGTTGCTTATCTGGTCACCCTAAGGTATCCTTTTTTAAGGTACCAAGGTATCCTTTTTTAAGGTACCCTGTCACTAGAAATAAGAAAAAAAAATATCCAAAAATACCATTTCTTTGGCATCCTTTAAATTATAGGTCTGGTTCATGAAAAACCCAAACAAAGATTTTCTGCTTGAAGTATCACCAAAATGTTATGATATTCTGTATCAACATTTTTAAGTCAGGTGATATGCACTGGGACCAGTGAGATAATTCAGCACTGTCAAGAATATCTAATCATGTTTAAAATATACTGTAGAATCTGATTAAAATATTATTAAAAAAGGCACATTGATAAATTATGGCATACCATTCATACATTTACAAAAATCAGTTAGAAAAAATGTTATTTTCATTAGTAAAATAAATTTTTTAATATACTTACCCGATGATCATGTAGCTGTCAGCTCTGCTGCCCGACAGAAAAAACCTACGGGCGGAATACGCCAGCGATCGCTATACAGGTGGGGGTGTACATCAACAGCGCCATCTGTCAAGTAGGTACTCAAGTACACGATGTCAACACAGAACCAATTTTCTCCTCTGTCCACTGGGTCTCTATTGGGGAGGAAGGGTGGGTCCTTTAATTTATGATCATCGGGTAAGTATATTCAAAAATTTATTTTACTAATGAAAATAAAATTTTTCAATATTAAACTTACCCGATGATCATATAGCTGATTCACACCCAGGGGGGTGGGTAGAGACCAGCAATACATGTTGACATTATTATGAGCTAAGTATTCCGTATTTCATTTTAGCAGTTATTCAAAATAACAAACATAAAATAAATAAGTACCTGGTAAGGAAGTCGACTTGAACAATTACTCTGCCTTTTTAAGTACGTCTTCCTTACTGAGCCTCGCGATCCTCATAGGATGCTGAGCGACTCCTAGGAGCTGAAGTATCAAGGGTTGCAACCCATACTAAAGGTCCTCATCAAAACCTCTAATCTAGGCGCTTCTCAAGAAATGACTTTGACCACCCGCCAAATCAAGTAGGATGCGAAAGGCTTCTTAGCCTTCCGGACAACCCAAAAACAATAATAAAACATTTCAAGAGAAAGATTAAAAAGGTTATGGAATTAGGGAATTGTAGTGGTCGAGCCCTCACCACTACTGCACTCGTTGCTACGAATGGTCCCAGAGTGTAGCAGTTCTCGTAAAGAGACTGGACATTCTTAAGATAAAAGACGCGAACACTGATTTGCTTTTCCAATAGGTTGCGTCGAATATACTTTGCAGAGATCTATTTTGTTTAAAGGCCACGGAAGTTGCGACAGCTCTAACTTCGTGTGTCCTTACCTTCAGCAAAGCTTGGACTTCCTCATTCAGATGGGAATGAGCTTCTCGTATTAACAGTCTGATAAAATAGGATAAAGCATTCTCTGACATAGGCAAAGATGGATTCTTAACCGAACACCATAAAGCTTCAGACGGGCCTCGTAAAGGTTTTTAAATAGAACTTAAGAGCTCTTACAGGACATAATACTCTTTCTAGTTCATTTCCAACCATACGATAAGTTTGGAATATCGAACGATATTGGTCAAGGCCGAGAAGGCAGCTCGTGTTTGGCTAGAAAACCAAGTTGTAGAACATGTAGCCGTTTCGGATGAGAATCCGATGTTCTTGCTGAAGGCATGAATCTCACTGACTCTTTTAGCTGTGGTTAAGCATATCAGGAAAAGAGTCTTAAAGGTGAGATCTTTCAGGGAGGCTGATTGAAGCGGTTCGAACCTGTCTGACATAAGGAATCTTAGTACCACGTCTAAATTCCAACCAGGTGTAACCAAACGACGCTCCTTCGTGGTCTCAAAAGACTTAAGGAGGTCCTGTAGATCTTTATTGTGGGAAAGATCTAAGCCTCTGTGACGGAAGACTGATGCCAACATGCTTCTGTAACCCTTGATAGTGGGAGCTGAAAGAGATCGTTCTTTCCTCAGATATAAGAGAAAGTCAGCTATTTGAGTTACAGAGGTACTGGTCGAGGATACGGATACTGACTTGCACCAGTTTCGGAAGATTTCCCACTTCGATTGGTAGATTCTAAGGGTGGATGTTCTCCTTGCTCTAGCAAACGCTCTGGTTGCCTCCTTCGAAAAGCCTCTAGCTCTCGAGAGTCTTTCGATAGTCTGAAGGCAGTCAGACGAAGAGCATGGAGGCCTTGGTGTACCTTCTTTACGCGTGGCTGACGTAGAAGGTCCACCCTTAGGGGAAGTGTTCTGGGAACGTCTACTAGCCATCGAAGTACCTCGGTGAGTCATTCTCTCGCGGGCCAGAGGGAAGCAACTAAGCGTCAACCTTGTCCCTTCGTGAGAGGCGAACTTCTGCAGTACCTTGTTGACAATCTTGAACGGAGGGAATGCATATAGATCTAGATGTGACCAATCTAGTAGAAAGGCATCTATATGAACTACTGCTGGGTCCGGGATAGGTGAGCAAACTATTGGGAGCCTCTTGGTCATCGAGGTTGCGAAGAGATCTATGGTTGGCTGGCCCCAGGTGGCCCAAAGTCTCTTGCATACATCCTTGTGGAGGGTCCATTCTGTTGGAATTATTTGTCCCTTCCGACTGAGACAATCTGCTATGACATTCAAGTTGCCTTGGATGAACCTCGTTACTAGTGAAAAGTCTAGACCTGTTGACCAGGTGAGGAGGTCCCTTGCGATCTCGTACCATGTCAGAGAGTAGGTCCCTCCTTGCTTGGAGATGTACGTCAAAGTCGTGTGTTGTCCGAGTTCACCTCCACCACTTTGCCTTGAAGGAGAGACCTGAAGCTTTTCCAGGTCAGACGTACTGCCAGTAGCTTCTTGCAGTTGAAATGCATTGTCCTTTGACTCGAGTTCCATAATCCCGAGCATTCCCTACCGTCTAATGTCGCACCCCAGCCTACGTCCGATGCGTCCGAGAAGAGAACGTGGTTGGGAGTCTGAACAGTCAGGGGAAGACCCTTTCTAAGGTTGAAAAAGTCCTTTCACCAAGTCAGACCAGACTTTATCTTTCCGGAAACCGGAATCGAGACCGCTTCTAGCGTCTTGTCCTTTTTCCAGTGGAAAGCTAGATGGTATAGAAGAGGACGGAGGTGTAGTCTTCCTAGTGACACAAAATGAACCACGGATGACAGTGTCCTAACCAGACTCATCCACAGCCTGACAGGGCAGCGTTCCTTCTTCAGCATCTTCTGGATGGATAGCAGGGCTGGGGGTTGATCGTCTTGTTCAGCAACGTCCTCATCAGAGGGTTCCTCATCCGAAACTGATGAGGAAACAGCAACGGAGTGGGCAACGTCTGACTCGCTGAATCCGGTCGCACTGGTGGATGCGTGACGGAGCCGGACGCAATATCATGGTACTGCTGCAAAGTCTGTGAACTGTCAACCATGGGGACGCGAGGAAGAACAGCGTCAACCCGAAACTGTCTAGACTGTCTGGGTTGTGCAGTCAACACCCTACCGGGTTGCTGAGGTTGACGCACTGCGTCACAACAAGTCACCTCTGCTGGTTGTTGAACGTCTTCCTAGTGACACACTGAACGTCAACAACCACCTCCGAGCGTCGCTTAACGTCAACGTGCGACTGGCAACCCACACTGGGTCGCATCGGTGGAGGAACCACCTCAACTGGCGGACGCGAGTAAGATACCTCAGCGTCAACAGGGCGCACAACCAACCGGTAGGAAGGTTGTTGGCCAGAAGGTTCTTCTCCGTATTAAGTCCTCTATCAAGGACACAAGCTTGGACTGCATGTCTTGCAGCAAAGCCCAGGGTCTACGGGAGCAGGTGTGGCAACAGACGGGGTTAGCGACTGAAGCGGAGCCATTTACCATCCCTGGAAGCCTTGTTATGTGTGACATAATAGTACAGCAAAACTTCAAAGGCTCGACAAAAGTTGAGAAGTTGACCTGTAAACAACTGGAGCGTCTCCTGGCTATGCGCCTGGCCGAGTCTACCAGAATTGAGAAGTCTACCTGGGCAGAGGCATGAACTCCCAAGCTGAGAACTTCTCTCGTGTCCTATCAGACTCTCGCTCTATAAGCCAGATAAAAAGAAGGGAAATCAAAAGGCTGTATCCCTAAAACTCCTCCTGGTGCAAAAACCAGTCGCCTAGCCGACGTAACGCTCTCTAGGAGAGCGAGAGAGCACTAGCTTAACAACAACGGCTTCGAAGTAGCTAGGCCTAGTGTAAGTTCTGACGTGAGGCGAACGAGGAGCAGCAGTTACAAGAGGACATACAGCACTGGTGCATAAGTAGCAGACCAGAAGGCAACGTTATGTAACTGCTTGACAGTCTGTGAGCTGGCAACAACCAAAGCTGTGTGGGGAAGCCTCAACTCCTGACTGACTAGTCTGCTGCGGGCGAGTGGCGGTAACCACAGTGGGTTGCGGAGGCTGACGCACCGTGTCAAAACACGGCAGCTTAACTCCACCCTCCTGTTGTTGTGGTAGCACACGCACGTCAACGGAGTGCTCCGTGCATCTGTGGGAGTCAGCATGCGTCTGGCAGGGACGACTGCGCATGGGTGGAGGAGCTCTCACAGCCAGAGTGTGGGAGCAGGCAGCCGCAGCGTCTGCTGGGCGCACAACCGTGGCAGGTTGTAGGCAAACGGGTGCATCGTCAACCTTCTCCGCAGTCGGAGTGTGGGAGCAGGCAGCCTCAGCGTGAGCTGGGCGCACAACCGTGGCAGGTTGTAGGCTAACGGGTGCAGCGTTAACTTTCTCCGCACGAAACTCCTGCATAACCGCAGCTAACTGAGTCTGCATAGACTGCAGTAAAGACCACTTAGGATCTACAAAAGCGGCAACAGACGGAGCTACTGTCCGTTGTGACTGAGGGTCTAAAACAGCGGGTGCGGCAACAGACGGAGTTACTGCCTGTTGCGGTACCACCTTGCCTCTCTTGGGAGGTGTGCAGTCGTCGGATGACTGCAGCGAGTCCGAACTGACCCAGTGGCTACACCTGGGCCGTTGGACTTGCGCGGAAGGGACCGACTTGCACTTAATAAGCTGCGAGACCTTGGTCCAAGGTTTCTTACGAGAAACCTCTTCCGCAGACGAGAAGTAAATGGGCTCTCTCGTCTTTGTGTGGGTGGGGCGATCTTGGGTAGATACGCCCGAAACCACGGAGGGAAAAACGTCTGTTCGTTGATCAAGGCCTGAGGAACCCATAAGTCGTTCGACATTACTTCTCCCCTGGGCTTGGGAGCTTGCAAGAGGTCCCGGACTAGGTGAACGACAGGCACGAACAGACGAACCCTCGGACGCAACACTGTAACACTTTGCGCATATCACTTTATCACTTTGATTTTCTGTTTTGCACTTACTTCACTGAAATCGAAACTTTTACTGATTTCTAACTGAAACACGCAATCCTACCCTTCATTAAAAGGTAGTAATTGCGAAAACAGTCGTATAATGCAACAGAAAACATATATAAAGATAAAGAATTCAGTGGCTGGGAAAGAGACTAAACACTAGATCAAATAAACTACGTTTACAATCTCTCACCGCACATAGCCTGGGAACAAGAATAAAACCCTAGAAACGTTTTACCTTCTTCCCCTACAGCGACTAGGGAGGAGAGAAAAACGAGAACAACGTTACCCGCTTGAACGAAACGTTTTTTCTCCTCTCTCTCCCTCCGTCTCTATCTCTCTCTTTCTCTCTAGATTTCGCACCTGAGAGAAGAGCCCAATTATATATCGTCAAAACATGATATTTGCTAAAGGAAAAAAACTGAAAGGTTTTCCAAATAAAAAGTTCCTTTAATTTAGAATTTAAACCATTTAAGCTAAGAAAGAATGAACGAAACGCTAGAATCGGTTTACCCTTACTGCAAAGTGAAACCGTGATACACTCTCTCTCTATCGTAACGATAGAGCGCATGTTGAACGTCCTGAACGCCAACAACTGCATAGACTAAAAACTAAACGTTAGTTCATCTTTGAAAACAGTACGAGACTATCAAAGAAATTCTTTCATAAAACATTAAATTTAAAAAGTTTTAAATTCTTAAAAGGTTAAATACGATATAACGGGCTCAACGTTGATTAACTTCGGTTCCAAGTCAGGACCGCCTACTATCAGGAAAGGTCGCATATAAACAAAACAAAAAAATTTATTTCTATATGTTTATAATAAAAGGAAAGTTAATCGAAGAGGCCTAATAAAGGCGGAGAGATATAAAATATAGATCTACAACGTGTTAAGCAAAATTACTAAAAACCTAAACACACTTCCGTCTAAGGGAAGGGTCGGCCATTTAAAAGTGAAAGAGAGTCCATACTCTCTTTGTCACCATAATTAAAACTATCCAAAACGAGTTCAAGTTTTGAAATGAAGATAAAACCCCTGCACAGCGAAAGCTCAAAACTGAAATAGTGTACTTCACCAAAAAGTTGTGAAAACAAATCCAGTTAGTAACAGCGTATTTAGTAGGTCTTGCCAGTGGCACGACAGAGAGAAAATTGGTTCTGTGTTGACATCGAGTACTTGAGTACCTACTTGACAGATGGCGCTGTTGATGTACACCCCCACCTGTATAGCAATCGCTGGCGTATTCCGCCCGTAGGTTTTTTCTGTCGGGCAGCAGAGCTGACAGCTATATGATCATCGGGTAAGTTTAATATTGAAAAAATTATCTTCACTAAAAACAGGTCTCATGCAGATACCGAAGGGCATCTACATAAACATTCCCTTCTAAAATTTCAGTGATGGATTTATCATCAAGATAATAGTTCCAGCGATGATCAACAAATTTTCAGCAGCACACCAGCATGTGCTCAACAGACTGTACCCTTTCAATTTATTTATTGGGATATTGACAGTTGTCACAGAGCTATCACTAGCCCTGTACCCGCTGTGATGATGTTACCACTTTTCATTGCAAGCTGTATTCTGCTATGGTGTTTGTCCATGGTAACAGCCAGTGTGAGGGGAGTGAAGAAAGTTATTTAAGCTGGTAGCAAAGCATATACTTAGCTTCTGGTAACAATCTTATTGCATGGCTATTTGCCTAAAAAATGAGAGTTAAAATGGCGTAAAGAATATCTACAAAGGGTAAACAATTGACTGCCTCTATTACCAGTAAAGTGTATACTCCCATAGGCAATGAATTGTTAGGCTCTAGAATCTGTGGGCTTATGAGCTGCTATAAGAGTCTTGGATGCTAAAGCTGGCATCAAAGTAGAAGTCTTGACCATGTTACCAAAATCTTTGTTCACTGATAAAGAACAAGAAAGAGAAGAACTAAAATCCTCTTCCAAAGAAGGACAAGGCTCTCTTTTGCTTGTAATAGCTGGCTCAAATTAGGGCACAGCATGGGATTGAAAAATCAGGACAGATTGCATAAACTGCATCACAGTAGCCTTCAAGTAAAAAATGAAGATGCTTTACACTTCTTTCAACCTACCGGAACTCTACTCAAACTCTGATCTTAGCTTATCTGAATCAACCTTCTCTCAAACTCTCTTAAACCAATCTCCATCATTATCACTAACCTTACCAACTTCTCTGGTATTCCTCTCTTTCTTAAACTTGCCTTTAAAAGATACACAAAAAAAAAGAAAAAATAAACTTTTCTGTTTCCTTTTAAGTATTTTTCTTGAACTTGCTTTACTATAAAAATAGCATTTACTGTGCTCTTTCCTCTCATAAACCCAAACTGATTCTTATGTATATTTACCAAATCACTTAACTTTCCTTCTGCTATTCTTTCTAGCATCTTGAATACAAGTTCTAAAACAGAATTATTCCTCTGCAGTTTCCACAGTTTAACATGTCTCCTTTGTTTATACCATCTAATCATCCAACTATCTTCTCGGTCCCTTTGCATTTCCTCTACCTCCCAGATACAGTATCTACCAATAGCGTGCGCACCCACTCAGCCCCGATTTCTCAATAAAGTATCCCAACCAAACAGCGTTGTGGTAGCGTAATCAAAATGCCCTTGCCTGGCAATCTGTTTGACTTGGGTTCGACATTAGCTCAAGCCTGATAATTTCTAGTACTGTAGTGTCTACAACCTCACCATCCTAGCAAAGGGATGAGGAGGGGTGGGGAACTTATAAATCCATTTACAAAGTCACCAACAACCATTGCCTTGCCCTCCCTGGTCCTAGCTAGATGGAAAGGGGACTTGGACTCTGATCATATGTATATGGTCAGTCTCTGGGACATTGTCCTGTCCCTTGCTTATGCTGTTCATGAACAGTTTTTAAACCTTTAAATAAGTATTTACATTTGATCCAAGTGTAGTTGATATTGCTTCCTGCAATAAACTAAACAAGTACTACAATTATGAAGGGTTATTGAAATGTAATTCATTTTGCTTAGGGAAAAATAACAGCCCTAGAGGAAAATAAGGAGAGCACGAATGGAAACTAATAGTTTTAAAAAAGGAATGATATTAACTAATAGCATGGATGAGGTGTAGTAACTGGAGAAGATGGAAAGCTCATATTAATGCAACCAGATGGGTCATATGCTTACATTTGCACATATTTCATTTCTTTTCTTATTACTGTAGATAAATAATGATGAATATCGGGTAACTCTAACAGATAATAATGTGGTAATTATCCTCCTGATGACAGTGATGTTAATCGTTAACACTAATGATGGTAGTGACTTATATTTAGAAAAAAAAAAAAAAAAAAAAAAAGACAGTGACTTGTAGGTTTAGAGCATGGAAACAAAGTTATTTTGATAATTACTTCAAACTTTGAAACCTTTTTGTTTCTTGGCAATTTTTTTTTTCTCTAAAAGACCACTGAAAGACAATTTTATATATAAAAATTTGGGAAGATAAAATTTTCATATCATTCCAATTTGCTATACAATATATGCTGTATTATTTTATCAATAAATTTTCATATCTTTTCATGTTTGAATAAAAAAAATCAGATATTACTAAAAAAAATCAGATATTATTAAAAAAAAAAAGGATTTTAATAAAGTAATAAGATTTCTTATTTCTAAACTCGACTGATTTTCATACTTCTTATTCTCCAAAAGTTCACTTTAACCGACCTTTACCCGTAAAATCTTGAGATTTTCCCATTTTCTTCCCTTCAATAAAAATATGGTCAGCCCCACTCTTCGCAAGGTTTAGGTAACAGAGACAGCTACGAAAAGTGCATATATATGGTGCCCTAGGGTGGGATAACTTCTAACCTAACCTAAAAACTCAATGCCTATTCCCTACGGTTGGATAATTAACACACTAAGTACTGCATAATATTGGTTTTACTGGGTCTTTTATCACAGTTTACATAGTTTTGATTAAATAAATACATACTGAAATTAGAAACCCAAAAATAACTCTTAAATAACTAATAAAAACATTACATAATAGGCCATTTTATTTACCTATGATGTGGGGTTCCGAGGCTGGCAATGAATAGCCTCATTCAGTACCGAGTCGGCAGTATTTTGAAGTCATATATTTTAAACAGTACTGTATGGCTTTCCTATACAAATTACAGGGTATATTAAAACATTATTTTGGTTTAGTACACGATATATAAAAACTTTATTTTTTATTTTCCTTGTGGGTTTTCAAATGTACGTTAGGTTCCTTAATCGTCAATGAATAGCCTAACTTTCTGTTATTGGTCAGAAATATTTTCTCATCATCATCATCATCCCTTACTACGCCTATTGATGCAAAGGGCCTTGGTTAGATTTCGCTAGTCGCCTCTATCTTGAACTTTTAATTCAACACTTCTCCATTCATCATCTCCTACTTCGTGCTTCATAGTCCTTAGCCAAGTAGGTCTGAGTCTTCCAGCTCTTCCAGTGCCTTGTGGAGCCCAGCTGAACGATTGGTGAACTAATCTCTCTTGGGGAGTACGAAGAGCATGCCCAAACCATCTCAGTCATTATAGATTTTCTTTACAAAGATTGATATTTGTGTAGTACAGAGCATATAAACTGTCCCCCCCCCTTTCTCTCTCTCATTACTGCTGGGTAATGAAATAGAATGTGTGGACCAGGAGGAAGATGTCGGTATTATTATCAACAAGTATTTAGAGTTCACCAAACAAAGCATAAAAGCTGAATAGAAGGCACAAAAACTAATAGGTTACATAAAAAGACAATTAAAATACAGAAACAAAGACACTGTACTACAGCTGTACACTTCACTAGTAAGACCCCATCTAAAATACAGAGTACAATTCTGGGCTCCAGGTATTCAGAAGTATATAGATAGACTGGAAGCAGTACAATCTAGGACTACCAAACTAGTTCCAACACTAAGGCAATTTGGATATAGACGGAGGATGGAAGGTTTGAACTTATTTGATCTACAAACTCGACAGCTAAGGCGACAGTTGATAGAGGCATTCAACATTTTTAAAGGAGTAACAAATGTGAATATTGAACTAGAATACTGTATGAAGCTTTAAAAATGAAATACCCGTATGAGATTGCAAGAGCGAGCGCACACACACACACACAGAAAGAGCTACAATGATTTCGCATTATACCTAATCATTAGATGAACTGTATGGAAACCGATTTCCTGTAACATATTGGCGCTGATGTAATATTCACCATGAAGATATTTCTAATAAGTTAAGAAATTATATAAAAAAAAAATATGCCACATGTATGTACGCCATATTTTGATACGTTAGGTAGCGGCACTTTCAGATCAGCTGATCATAACCAAAGGTAAACAAGATTTTCAGTACTCAATTGTAAAATGCTTCCAAAATTGATAAATAGAATACAAAAATGCATTGATAGAGCATATGATATCCTATGAAACAAGAAAATGGAATAACGATGGACATTGAGAAAATATTGATAAAATATGATCCAGATGATTGCTGAATCATAACGGATCATAATAAATCTACAGAAACTTCACTTTTCTAGTTCGACATATGACGAACTCGACTTACGACGAATCTATCGGTCCCTATCTCCGTCGTAAGTCGGCGACTACCTGTAATGTGGGTCAGGCTATGCCGTTGACCAAACATACAAGTCCATTTATTGTGGCCATTGAGTACAGCTGTATTTAGAACGAACAGGATCTTAAGAATGTTGATGTTTCAAAATAACTGAATCCAATAACAATGATTGTTACATAGTCACAGTACTCACATTTTAGTACAAAAGTTTTGTATTTCCTTAGGAACAAATATGTAATCACCAAGTAACCTGCAGCTGTAAACTACAGTACAAATAATAATGAAATTAATTTTAAAAGTAATTTTTTATTTTTCCTAACTATGAAAACCTGAGTCCTTTAAAATAGAGAATGTCTTCAGCAGAGCTAGAATGGCCGTTGACATCGTTAACGATGTCAACAGAAGGTGAGCACAAGTGAGAAGCTCCACCCATCTGTCTCAAAATCTCTTCACTTTTGACCTTTGGCTCTGGATTAAGAGGGGTTGTTGAGGTGGGAAGTTTAACTTTAAAAGACTCGGATTTGTATAGCTAGGAAAAATCCAAACTACTTTTATATGTTATTTGTTCGTCCAGCCAGCCCCGCTTTACGCGAGTTTATTCTTCGCGATTTCACTTATACGCTACACAGGAAACGACCATACCTATTAAGTAAAAATTAATTTATTCACAATAAAAACTCTCGCGGTGTTATGATTACAAATACAGTAGCCAGCGCTCCTTTGCACTGGACTTGCTTCGCACCACTTTCCTCTCTCCCCACCCAGCTAGCCCCACCTCTCCCTGTAGAAAAAAAATTATACATACATACATATACCAAAGGCACTTCCCCCAATTTTGGGGGGTAGCCGACATCAACAATGGAACAAAACAAAAAGGGGACCTCTACTCTCTACGTTCCTTCAGCCTAACCAGGGACTCAACCGAGTTCAGCTGGTACTGCTAGGGTGCCACAGCCCAACCTCCCACATTATCCACCACAGATGAAGCTTCATAATGCTGAATCCCCTACTGCTGCTACCTCCGCGGTCATCTAAGGCACCGGAGGAAGCAGCAGGGCCTACCGGAACTGCGTCACAATCGCTCGCCATTCATTCCTATTTCTAGCACGCTCTCTTGCCTCTCTCACATCTATCCTCCTATCACCCAGAGCTTTCTTCACACCATCCATCCACCCAAACCTTGGCCTTCCTCTTGTACTTCTCCCATCAACTCTTGCATTCATCACCTTCTTTAGCAGACAACCATTTTCCATTCTCTCAACATGGCCAAACCACCTCAACACATTCATATCCACTCTAGCCGCTAACTCATTTCTTACACCCGTTCTCTCCCTCACCACTTCGCTCCTAACCCTATCTACTCGAGATACACCAGCCATACTCCTTAGACACTTCATCTCAAACACATTCAATTTCTGTCTCTCCATTTCTTTCATTCCCCACAACTCAGATCCATACATCACAGTTGGTACAATCACTTTCTCATATAGAACTCTTTACATTCATGCCCAACCCTCTATTTTTTACTACTCCCTTAACTGCCCCCAACACTTTGCAACCTTCATTCACTCTCTGACGTACATCTGCTTCCACTCCACCATTTGCTGCAACAACAGACCCCAAGTACTTAAACTGATCCACCTCCTCAAGTAACTCTCCATTCAACATGACATTCAACCTTGCACCACCTTCCCTTCTCGTACATCTCATAACTTTACTCTTACCCACATTAACTCTCAACTTCCTTCTCTCCCACACCCTTCCAAATTCTGTCACTAGTCGGTCAAGCTTCTCTTCTGTGTCTGCTACCAGTACAGTATCATCTGCAAACAACAACTGATTTACCTCCCATTCATGGTCATTTTCGCCTACCAGTTTTAATCCTCGTCCAAGCACTCGAGCATTCACCTCTCTCACCACTCCATCAACATACAAGTTAAACAACCACGGCGACATCACACATCCCTGTCTCAGCCCCACTTTCACCGGAAACCAATCACTCACTTCATTTCCTATTCTAACACATGCTTTACTACCTTTGTAGAAACTTTTCACTGCTTGCAACAACCTTCCACCAACTCCATATAACCTCATCACATTCCACATTGCTTCCCTATCAACTCTATCATATGCTTTCTCCAGATCCATAAACGCAACATACACTTCCTTACCTTTTGCTAAATATTTCTCGCATATCTGCCTAACTGTAAAAATCTGATTCATACAACCCCTACCTCTTCTAAAACCACCCTGTACTTCCAAGATTGCATTCTCTGTTTTATCCTTAATCCTATTAATCATTACTCTACCATACACTTTTCCAACTACACTCAACAAACTTATACCTCTTGAATTACAACACTCATGCACATCTCCCTTACCCTTATATAGTGGTACAATAAATGTACAAACCCAATCTACTGGTACCATTGACAACACAAAACACATATTAAACAATCTCACCAACAATTCAAGTACAGTCACACCCCCTTCCTTCAACATCTCAGCTTTCACACCATCCATACCAGATGCTTTTCCTACTCTCGTTTCATCTAGTGCTCTCCTCACTTCCTCTATTGTAATCTCTCTCTCATTTTCATCTCCCATCACTGGCACCTCAACACCTGGAACAGCAATTATATCTGCCTCCCTATTATCCTCAACATTCAGCAAACTTTCAAAATATTCCGCCCACCTTTTCCTTGCCTCCTCTCCTTTTAATAACCTTCCATTTCCATCTTTCACTGTCTCTTCAATTCTTGCGCCAGCCTTCCTTACTCTCTTCACTTCTTTCCAAAACTTCTTCTTATTCTCTTCATATGACTGACCCAATCCCTGACCCCACCTCAGGTCAGCTGCCCTCTTTGCCTCACGTACCTTGCGCTTTACTTCCACATTTTTCTCTCTATATTTTTCATACTTCTCTATACTATTACTCTGCAGCCATTCTTCAAAAGCCCTCTTTTTCTCTTCCACTTTTACCTTCACTCCTTCATTCCACCATTCACTGCCCTTCCTCATGCTGCCTCCAACAACCTTCTTGCCACATATATCACTTGCAATCCCAACAAAATTTTCTTTTACTAACTTCCACTCCTCCTCTAAATCACCAGTTTCTCTTACTCTCACCTCGTCATATGCCATTTTCAACTTTTCCTGATATTTACTTTTTACCCCCGGTTTTATTAGCTCTTCAACCCTCACTATCTCCCTTTTACATCCACCTACTCTATTCCCCCACTCTTTTGCTACAACTAATTTTCCTTCCACCAAAAAATGATCAGACATACCGTTAGCCATACCCCTAAACACGTGCACGTCTTTCAATCTTCCAAACATTCTTTTAGTTATCAACACATAATCCATTAATGCCCTTTCTAGCTATATTTTAAATACACCAGATTTTAATTAAACTAGTGTTTCACCTAACTGTATCCAATAATAATGCTTGTACTATTCATATTTTAGTATCATATTTGTAAATAAAAACAGCGAATTACAATCTTTTCCATTGTTTATGTTTATGCTTTCCAAATCAGCTGATTAAGGCATTCTATGCAAGGATATTTCATATTTCCTAAAATACCAATGATTACTAAGATATTTGTTTTTAGTTTATAAAATAAACTGCATTTTCGTTCAAGAAAATATAAAAATTATACACAATTCGTGAGTTTTAACACAATGTTTATATAATAATTCACTCGATGTTTACATATTAGCAACTACATCTACCGCCATCTCTTGGCAAAAATGTAAACAACTGCCAGAGTACTATAAATAAATCAAGAAAAAATTAACGGTAAATGATCCCATTTTACTTAAACATAAAAGTATATACCGTAATTAAAATTAGTATATTATAGGATTTCAAGTCAATCCTTCCAAATTAATACCCTATTAACGAACTATATGCAATTAGAATATCCGTTAACTGGAGTTTCATTCTTGTTGCCGATGTAAGATAATTTATAGATTTAGCTCTGTAATGTTTGCTTATAAAGCTTAGGAAATTATTTATATAATCTTTTAACAAATCAATATTCGCGGTTTTCAGACACTTTGTAATGTTATCTTCTAAATTTGTCATTTACATTTAATTACCCAATTTGCACATTCATAGGTTTCCACTAAATTTTCCTTCGTTTCCTAGTTACGGACACGGACTCAGCCGCCACTCGTGCTGACTTCAACATCAACGCCTTGCAACTGCTCTCGCTCTCGGTGCTGCTCCAAGTAAAATTCTCGTAGCGGTCACCGTAGAGTTTCGCCGCCATGTCCGTGTACCACCTTGGCGACTGGGTATGGTCTCTTTATGAACGTAATGATCGTCATTGCAAAGACCTTTATCAGGACTCGACCTGCGGCTGTGACGACTGCAACGCCTACAAGCAACGAAGAATCCAGCTTTTCACCATGGCTGGCCTACGGACTACCGATGTCGAGGTCCAGACATTGCCAATCCACAACATTCGATGCAAGTGCAAGGGGAGCAAGATTGCATCCACCAAGATCTTAAAGCACTTTCAATCTTCTTCAGCTACTTGTGAGGAGCCTGCTCCCCCTTCAAAAAGAAGGAAGAGCCCTGATCGACCTTCTCCAGCTCCTGTACAGCCCCCACCGTCGCCCTTGGTGACACCAAGGACTGAGAGCTTGGCCTCGTCCTTGACTGTCCCTTCGTCGCCTTCGCAGACAGCACCTGTTGCAGCCCTCACTCCTACTCCAGCACCTGTGTCCTCCACTGCTATGGAGGTTGCTGAGCCTCAAGGGGCACACCCCATGGACTGCAACTGCGTGACCTGTCTTCAGAGCCTTCTGCAGGAGGCCACCACTGTCACTGCCAGCCTTCCAGCTTCCCAGCCTGAGCCCAGGAGACCACTCCTGAAGTTCAGGCTCCCCAACACGAACAGCTCTACGTCCTACGCAGCAGTTGCTGCCATGGCTGCAAAGCCTGGCATGCAGCTTTCAGCTAGACCCAACCGAAGGGGTGATTTAATCATCATCCCTAAGGACTTGGAAACTGCAAGATCACTGCAACAAGAACCTGATCTGACCCTGCTAGACCCTGCCTTGGTTCAGAGGAAGGCAGTCATTACCAGGTATCCCACATCCATGACTATCTCCATCGTAACTTCCTGCAGTAACATCGACAAGGCGGAATGCTGCAAGAACAGAGAAGCTGTCCCTGTCAGGAGGCTTATAGCCACCTTCATAGGTCCAGTGCCTTCATCGCTGGATCTTGGAGTCTGGGGGACGTTCCCAGTTGAAGACTACACCCCAGAGCCTCTTCAATGCTACTGTTGACAGCGTTATGGCCATCACAGAGAAGAATGCCAAGGCCCTGTCATTTGTGGTGTCTGCAGCCTGCGCCACAACACTGAAATCTGTCTCCAGGTCCACAAGGACGGAAGAGAGGCACGCCCCAAGTCCCCTAATTGCTCCAGAACCATCACGCCTGGAACAAGCGCTGCCCTAAGAGACTTAGGAGGATAGCTGTCATGAAGGGCACTAACCCTCCTAAACATCCTAAGCCAGCTTCAATGTCACAGCCCAAGGACCAGCAACCTCCTCGCCAGAGAAGACAGTGCCAGCCAGCCACTGTTCCTGTTCCTGCACCTGCAAGACAACGCCAGCCAGCCACTGTTCCTGTGCCTGCACCTGCAACTCAACTGCAAGCAGTAGCTGCTCCTCATCCTGCAATTCCACCTCCTCAACCAACATCCTTGGCTCAACAAATTGAGTCCCTTACCTTACAAGACCTCCCACCCATTGCCTTCAAGATCCTCGCCAGAGTCCTCTCCTTATCCTCGACCCCCACCTTCCTGCAACTCCTGCAACAATTCAACACTCCAGCTCCAGAGCAGGGATAAGCCTCTTTGCTTAAACCTACTCCTATTCTCTCCGACTGCAGATAAAAACTTCTCTCCTCTCCCAGTCTCTCCTACTTACTGGGACTTGCTGCTATCAACACTTTTTCTCTAACTAAAACTTTTCATTTCGTGGACCTAAAAAGGAGTCTCCTTTTTTGGGTTACTTCCCTCCCTTTCTTTTCCTTTAATCATTGCTTTTTCCTGTTCCAGACCCTTTCAAATCCAACCTTTCCTTTTTAATACACCAACTTTTGGCTCCTTTTAGAGTTCTCCTCTTTCCAGATTGTGATCCTCTTACGGGCTGTCAAGCGACAAGAGCCCGTGTCATGCTACAGGCATGGCAATCTGAACCAACCAACCAACTACGGACACAATTTTCCCCGATTCCAAACAGAATACCGTCTATGAATATTGTTTGTTTTCTCGCCTTCGCTTACAGCTTGTTAGTTTATACTTGGCATTATATTTTTTTGAAGTTCATTTTTCCATATTGACTATTGTAAAATGTTACTCTTATGCTCCTCTGTTTACTAACGTGCGACTGAAATAAAAGCAAACCAGCTAATATCTGTTTTTTGTTCAGTTGTTATCGTGGCTGTATGCGTGATAGGATATGTAACGGCTCCTCACTTATCCTTCCCCTTAGTGGATTAGACTGGGTAAAGTCTATTGGAGGTGCAGATATCTATGGTTATCTTAGGACCGTCCCTGATTATACACGATATACGGATAGTCGTTTCGGGGGTTGGAACCCAGTGATACCTGACGGTAATTCTCTTGTAATATCACTCGCAGAAATATTATACAGTAGGAAGCAGTCGAAGGCAACTTCCATCAGGACGACATGGCTATCTCTCCCAAAAATAGATTTTTCCTATGTCAAAACCCTTTTTTGTACAGTTGTTATTGTGGCTGTATGAGTTTACACAATGATTATAACAATACTTCTATCATTATCTTTTAAATTTTTTAACCCATTGAAGTAGAAGACGGGATAAGTATTATTACCGGGTTACTGTAGATGTTGAACGGATTCCCTACAGAAGACTACACCGACACATCAAGAATTGCGTCATACTAAGAGATGGTTGCGTAAAACTACATTCAAAAATGGTTAGCGGTTACTATATGAAATATGTACACTTAGTTAGCCTTAAATTGTATACATATTGTACAGAACATAATTAGAGTAATGTGGTCTATTGTAAATATATGCTACGTGTGCAGTGAGTCGAGTCGTCCAAACGAAAACGACGAACACTCAAATATCTTCCTTTTTCTTCTAAATCTAGAGGAAAGAGCTTGGTGAAGTAAGGCAGACTTTGCCATATAAGGCTAAATTCCTGCTTTTTTTCATCTTATAATGAGGGAGAAAATGAAATTTGGTTACTGAAATAAATCTTACAGCTTCTTTGAGTGAATAATCTATGCCTTACCAAACCAAGCTAAATGGTTAATATCCCTACAGAAAAACCTATGAAATGAAAAAGTCTCACCTTTGCTTGTTCCTCAAGGGCATAGTTTGTGGCCAATACCTTCTCAAGGTATTTAAAATGAAGCTCCAGTAATCTATCAACTTTTTCATGATCATTTTCAGAGAATTTGCTGATGAGACGTGAACGCTGATTTGGACGGCAGTTTCGAAGAAGAGACGTAATGATGGATACTACATGCTCCTCATGCTAGATAGGATGAAATAGAAAAGATCATAATTTAAGAAGTTTAATAAAATTCCCCCTATTACTGGCTAATATGCAAAGTTAATCAGTAGTTTTGTTATATCACTTTATAATTATTAAATAAATTCAGGATGACTTTACAAAAAGTCAACAAAATATTTCTTAGGATACAACTGACTAGAAGAAATATTTAAAGACAATAGTAGAGTAAGAAAATAAATTGGAATTGTGTATCATAAACCAAACACTGTCATTCATATAAAAAAAATCAAGAATAAAGAAGTATATATTATAGAAGGTAATATTAAAAAATTTCATATGAAGAAATAAACAAATGATATGACAAGAAATAAAGAAGTATTGAATTATTTGAAAAACGAGCAAATCATATACAACACATAAAAGACAAGTTATGTATGCATATAAACCATAAAAAAATGTAAACTTAAACTTATAAAAATGTAGTGGATTAACTCAATATATGACAGCTGCACACCACGACTAACCAGCGTATCGTCTTGTACAGTTCAATAGTGTAAAATAAAATCTATGAATAGTGCTAAGATTTGTTTTGAAGAGTATAGTTAACTATCATGATGTTACATGAAGTGGGGGGGTTGATTCAATGTGTATGTATGTGTGCGTGTGTATAAATATAAATATATATATATATATATATATATATATATATATATACAGTATATATATATATATATATATATATATATATATATATATATATATATATATATATATATATATATATATATGTAAATATTGGGAGGGGATGGAAAAGTAACGGGCGGGCCATCAGGACAACATGGCTATCTTACCCAGAAATAGATTTTTCCAATGTCAAAATCCGTTTTTTGGGCTCAAGCCATGTCGTCCTGATGGAAGTGTACCGGATAATTATGATTCTCAGTAGCAGCCAAGAGAGTTTTAACCCTTTACACCCCAGAGACATAATCATACTTCCCTTTAGCATTGGTAAGTATGGTACCAAGTTATGGTGCAAGCAATTTGTTTGTAAAAAGTAGGAGCAAAGGAAATCAATGTCACAGTCTCACTCACTTTGTCTCCAGTAGATGAAAAGACCGAAGTCTAGAAAAGGAGGGTTAAAAATTGAGGTACACTACTTTATTTTGTGCAGTAGGCCCAATGAAAGGAAACGCAAAAAGGAACAGCAGTCTTTTATTGTTTCCAAAGATGCATAAATGTAACAGTAATCAATTTTAACATTACATGCAGTAAATATATACAGAAAACAGGAGTTTTCCGACCCCAAAATTATGTAATAATATCACTCATGACATAATGGAAAAATATCACCTTTAACTCTTTACAATATTAAATAGTACATTGAAAAGAGGAACATGTGTCCTCTTGCACAATATAGACTGAGAAGTCCCAACAATACAGACTATAAGAGTTTATATACAACACTTAAGAAGCTGGTTTAATCACACTACCAGCAGCCACTAAAAAGTTTTTAATCTCTTCCAACTAACGAAAGTAATGTTTGAAGAACATTCTTGAAGATTTCTTGCCCATGTAAGCCTGTAAGCCTGCAAAGGACATAGATTGGAAAAAAATTTAAGGAAGAGGCAACTTTTCTAGAGTCATGATCTGATGGTATACTATATGGGTCAGCCATTCTGATGAAATAGTTGAGTTTGGACTTTAGCTTTTTCAAAGAAAGATTAGATCCTGTCATCTCCCCTTTAAAAAGTTGACCGCCTTTAAAGGCCCGGCTCTTTAACAGGTAGGCCTTAAGGCACTGCATGGGGCACAGCGATGGGTCCTCCTTAAGTGGAACAATCTTCCAGGGCCCTCAGCATTTCGTGGGAAGTTCGTTTTTCGACAAGAATGCAGGATCAGGGTAAAGATTTACCTCCCCCAATTCTGAGAATTCTATGTGGCCATCATCCCTTGAAAGGGCCACAATCTCGCTGATTCTAGCACCAGAAGCCATAGCAAGCAAAAGGATAGACTTTTGAGCGAGATCCCTCAGAGAAGTAGGGGTGTTATCTATCGAGGAAGCAAATTGCAGAACTTTAATCAACAACCAAGTAATAGCCTTGGGAGGAGCATTAGGTTTCAGTATAACACAAGCCTTTGGGATATCATTGAACAGCTTGCAAATTGGGTTCAATATCAAAAGCATAAGCAATGGAATCTAGTTAGTGCCGACTTACAAGAGGCAATAGTTGTTGAGGCCGGACCTTGATCATGCAATGAGATAAATAAAGAAATACAGAAGTCCATAGAAATGGAAGAGAGCTGATGACTTTTCACAAATGCAACCCATTTTTTCCAAGAAGACAAATACTGTCGTTTCGTGGTGTTGGACTTGTACTCTCCTATGAAGTCCATTCTCTCCTTCGTAACTCCAAATTTTCTTTGAGCCGCAAAGGCGAGAAAATCATGAGCTGAAGGGTTTTTGTGATTCAAGAGGAAGCGAAGACAATCTTCTGTTGAACATCCTGGGATAGCACTGGAGATGGTGGAGGGACTTGGAGAGGTTTGAGTTCCAGAACATGAGGATACATATTGCTCTTGGGCCACTTTGGAGCTGCTGTTTCCTTGAAGGTCCCCAGTTTGTTCATGCCTTTCATTAATAGGTTGAATGGTGGAAATAGGTAGTTATGAGACCGCTGGTTCCAATCCAGAGACATCACATCCGTTCCTATCGCTTCCGGATCTAAGTTCGGTGCTACATACTGAGGAAGCTTCTTGTTGAAGCTCATCGCGAAGAGATCAATATGCAGTTCTGGGACTTGACCTGGTATGAAACAAAATGATTTTGTGTCCAGAGACCATTCTGTTTCCAGAGGCTTGGATCTTGACAGGGCGTCCGCCATCACAATGCGAACCACTTCCAGGTGAACTGCTGAGAGATGCCAGTTCCTCCACTTAACTAAAGAGAGGATGGCTGGGATCACATGGTTGATCTGAGGAAACCTGGAGCCCTGTCTGTTGACAAGGTGGACTACCGTCCTGTAGTTGATGACTATACTGATGTGCGATTTCATCTTTGGGTTCATTCTCTTCAGTCAGAAACACTGCCATAGCTTCAAGAATATTGATGTTATAGTTCTGAAATACGATTGACCACCGACCTTGTACTTTCTTGGAAGGGGAGTGTCCCCGCCCCCAACCTTGTTCCGAGGCGTCTGAGTGAATAGTCATGAAAGGAGAAGGGTACTGCAAAGGGACGTGTATCGATAAACTCTTGGCAGTGGACCACGACTTGAGCTGCTTTAACAGTTTTGTGGCGAAGATCTTTTTGAGCATATGATGCCTTTCTTCTCTGGATTCTGTTGGCATCTTTGAGTCTTGCTTTTAGGATTGAGTCCTTCACGGCAGCAAACTGCAGTGAACCCAAGAATCTTTCTTGTTGCCGTCAGGTGATTACTTTTGAAAGAAGTAGGCGCCCGACAGAGTTTGCAATTTCCTCTCTCTTGCCTTGCGGTAGAGAGAGGGTGTGTGACTTTAGATTCCAGCGAAGCCCTAATCACTGGAATTCTTGAGCTGCAGACAGCCTGGACTTTTCCAAGTTGATCTGAACGCCCAGAGACTAGGAATTTCATGACTTCTTGAGCTGTCTAATGACACTTTGACTTCGTTGCAGCCAAGACCAGCCAGTCGTCCAAGTATACCATCACCTTGAAGCCTCTGTTCTGTAATTGTTGGACGATGGCCTCGACTAGCTTTGTGAAAATCTTTGGAGCTATATTGAGTCCAAAGGGCATAGCTCTGAATACATAGGCCTTTCTTGGAAGTCTGAAACCAAGGTAGGGGGAGAAGCACTAACCTATCGCAAGATGTCAATAGGCATCTGTAAGATCTATGAAGACGGTGTAGGACCCAAGAGGTAGTAAGGCCCATATTTGCAAGATAGTAAGCATCTGGAACTTGTCGTTCAGGACGAATTCGACATGTATATGTCCAGAAAAATTGTCATTGACTTCTATCTTTCTTCGTGGCTAAATGGTACGGTCACTGTCAAACAAGCATTCTGGACCAAGGTTCTATTCCTGGCCGGTCAGATGCTATTGTCTTTGAGTGATTTCACCTCGGGCTCTAATCCCAAGCTTGGTACGAGAATCCAGATATTAATGTTAAGATACTACCGCTAGAGAGTTATGGGGTCCTTTGACTGGCCGTACACTACTAAATTGGATCCTTCTCTCTGGTTACAGTTCAATTTCCCTTTGCCTACACATGCACCGAATAGTCTGGCCTATTCTTTACAGATTCTCCTCTGTCCTCATACACCTGACAACACTGAGATTACCAAACAATTCTTCTTCACCAAAGGGGTTAACTACTGCACTGTAATCATTCAATGGCTACTTTCCTCTTGGTAAGGGTAGAAGAGACTCTTTAGCTATGGCAAGCAGCTCTTCTAGGAGAAGCACACTCCAAAATCAAACCATTGTTCTCTAGTCTTGGGTAGTGCCATAGCCTCTGTACCATGGTCTTCCACTATCTTGGGTTAGAGTTCTCTTGCTTAAGGGTACACTATTCTACCTAATTTCTCTTCCTCATGTTTTTTAAAGTTTTTATAGTTTACATAGGAGATATTTATTTTCATATTCTTAAAATATTTATTTTTTTTCTTGTTTCCTTTCCTCACTGGGCTACTTTCCCAGTTGGAGCTCCTGGGCTTATAGGATTCTGCTTTTCCAACTAGGGTTGTAGCTTAGCAACTAATAATAACAATAATAATAATAATATATGCCGTATTTGATATATGAAAAAACATATTTAAATGTGCAAAATTTATATTATTCGAATGCCAAGTTACATACCTACCAATTAGCTATGATGGTGAAGATAGGTTGATTTCAATTCCAAGCACAAAATACCTGAATTTGACAGTTAAATGTACAGAAGTATTGTCATTGACTTTTATATTTCTTCGTGGCTGAATTATACGGTTACTGTCATACAAGCATCCTGGACCACGGTTCGATTCCCGGCCAGTCAGATGCTATTTTTTTTGAGTGATTTCGCCTCGAGGCTCTGGTCCCGAGGTCGGTAAGAGAATCCAGACATTAATGTATCAATATATGTGGCTTATTTGATATATATATACATATATATATATATATATATATATATATATATATATATATATATATATATATATATATATATCAAATAAGCCATATATATTTTTGATACATTAATGTCTGGATTCTCTTAACGACCTCGGGATCAGAGCCCCTGGCGAAATCACACAAAGACAAGAGCTTGTGACCGGCCGGGAATCGAACCCTGGTCGGCAAGCTTGTATAGACAGTGACTAAACCACTGGGCCACGAAAAAAAATAAAAGTCAATGACAATTCTTCTGTACTTATACCTGTCGAATTAAGGTGTTTTGCACTTAGAATTGAAATCAACCCATCTTCACCATCGTAGCTAATTGGTAGTTTGTTACTTGGCATTCGATTAATGATAAATTTCACATATTTAGACGTGTTTTTCATATTCAAATAAGCCATATATATTTTTGATACATTAATGTCTGGATTCTCTTAACGACCTCGGGATCAGAGCCCCAGGCGAAATCACACAAAGACAAGAGCTTGTGGCCGGCCGGGAATCGAACCCTGGTCGGCAAGCTTGTATAGACAGTGACTAAACCACTGGGCCACGAAGAAAGATAAAAGTCAATGACAATTCTTCTGTACTTATACCTGTCGAATTCAGGTGTTTTGTTCTTAGAATTGAAATAAACCCATCTTCACCATCGTAGCTAATTGGTAGTTTGTTACTTGGCATTCGATTAATGATAAATTTTGCACATTTAGATGCATTTTTCATATTCAAATAAGCCATATATATTTTTGATACATTAATGTCTGGATTCTCTTAACGACCTCGGGATCAGAGCCCGAGGCGAAATCACACAAAGATAAGAGCTTGTGACCGGTTGGGAATCGAACCCTGGTCGACATGTATCAAAAATATATATGGCTTATTTGAATATGAAAAACACGTCTAAATATGCAAAATTTACCATTAATCAGATGACAAGTCACAAACTACCAATTAGCTACGATGGTGAAGATGGGTTGATTTCAATTTTAAGTACAAAACACCTGAATTCGACAGGTATAAGTACAGAAGAATTGTCATTGACTTTTATCTTTCTTCGTGGCCCAGTGGTTTAGTCACTGTCTATACAAGCTTGCCGACCAGGGTTTGATTCCCAGCCGGTCACAAGCTCTTGTCTTTGTGTGATTTCGCCTGGGGCTCTGATCCCGAGGTCATTAAGAGAATCCAGACATTAATGTATCAAAAATATATATGGCTTATTTGAATATGAAAAACACGTCTAAATGTGCAAAATTCATCATTATACTGTATATATATATATATATATATATATATATATATATATATATATATATATATATATATATATACTGTATATATCATCATCATCATCTCCTACGCCTATTGACGCAAGGGGCCTCAGTTAGATTTCAACAGTCGTCTCTGTCCTGAGCTTTTAATTCAATACTTCGCCATTTATCATCTCCTAATTTGCGCTTCATAGTCCTAAGCCATGTAGGCCTGGGTCTTCCAATTCTTATAGTACCTTGTGGAGCCCAAACGTTTGGTGAACTAATCTCTCTTGGGGAGTGCGAAGAGCATGCCTAAACCATCTCCATCTACCCCTCATCCTGATCCCATCCATACATGGTGTGCGAGTAATCTCTCTTATTGTTTCATTTCTAATCCTGTCCTGCCATTTAACTCCCAATATCCTTCTGAGGGTTTTATTCTCAAATCTACTAAATCAATTGGAGATTGTTTTATTGTCATACCATGACTCATGTCCATAGAGTAAGTAACACTGATCTCACTAAACTGACAATTCTATCCTGTTCGTAATACTAGGCAGGCAGTTAATTCTAATAGCCAGGCCTTCTCCATCATGAGGCTCAATACTACACAGTATTCTAGAAGTTTTATTCCAGCTGTGACCGAGTTATGGAATGATCTTCCTAATCGGGTAGTTGAATCAGTAGAACTTCAACAGTTCAAAGTTGCAGCAAATGTTTTTATTTTGACCAGGCTGACCTGAGTCTTTTTATAGTTTTGACGTTGTTACTGTTTTTAGAATGATTTATTGTTAATTTGTTCCCATCATTTATTTATTTCCTTATTTCCTTTCCTCACTGGGCTATTTTTTCCTATTGGAGCCCTTGTGCTTATAGCATCTTGCTTTTCCAACTAGGGTAGTAGCCTGGCTAGTAGTAGTAATAATAATAATAATAATAATATAGTCTGATTTTTATATGAAATTTTAGGCGATTTGATTTCCAAATTTTACTTAGCCTAGCCATTGTCTGATTTGCTTTTTTTTTTTCAATCTTTCACTAAACTCTAATTCTAAAGACCCTGTATTAGAGATCGTTGTTCCTAAATATTCTAATGATTCTACCTCATTAATCCTTTCTCCTTCAAATGATATTTCATCTTCCATTGCATACTCCGTTCTAATCATCTCTGTCTTTCTTCTAATTATCTTCAGCCCCACCTCATGTGATATTTCATGCATTCTGGTAAGCAGTCATTGCAAATCCTGTGTTGTTCTGCTAAGAAGGACAGCATCATCAGCTTACTCTAAGTCTGCTAAATTCTTATCACCAATCCAGTCTAATCCTTCTCTACCATCTCTGACTGTTCTACACATTGGAAAGTCCATGAGGAGGATAAACAACATAGATGACAACACATTCCCTTGGAGTACTCCGCTGTTCACTGGAAACTCACTTGATAAAACTCCATTAACATTAACTTTGCACTTGCTATGCTCATGAACAGACTTAATCAAATTTACATATTTATGAGGAATTCCATAATAACGCGGGATTCTCCACAAAATTGGCAAGTGCACACTATTAAAGGATTTTTCATAGTCCACAAATACCATCAAAAGGGGATTTCTATATTCTACGCATTGCTGTACATGTCTCAAAATGAAAATTTGGTCAGTGCAATTTCTACCTTTTCTAAATCCTGCTTATTGATCTCAGCTTTTCATCCATTTTCCTCTCCAGTCTCTTAAGAATAAGCATACTATATATTTTCATATCAACTGACGTAAGTGTTGTGCCTCTGTAATTATTGCAATCAGTCAGGTCTCCCTTTTTAGCTATTTTTACCTACCTGACTCCCATTCATCGGGCTTTGTCTCTTCATGCCACATTCTACAAATTAATCTTGTAAGTAGCCTGGGAGTCACTTCATTTTTGGCCAGTATCATCTCGGCAGTTATTCCCTCGTATCCTGGAGATTCCGTCTCTTATTTTTTTAGGATAGCTTTGAGTTCAAACACACTGAATTCATTCATGGGCACATCAAGGTCTTCATCAGCTTCAGGTATATCAATCAAATTATTCCCTTCAAATATCCTATTCATAACCTCACTAACGTTGTCTTTCTTCATCCTCTTTTGCTATAACAGACCCATCTCTCTTTTTGATGGGTATATGGTTCTTCTTCTTTGCACCCGTCGAGATTTCATTAATAATTCTATGAGCAATTCTTACACCATAGCCACTTCCTGAATTCATAGCTTTGTTGGTCTCGTCTGCTTTACTGTCTAAATACTCTCTCCAGTCATTCCTGGCTTTTCTTTTGACCTCACTGTCATTACTGGAATACTTAGCATGCCCTACCTTGTAATTCTCATTACTTCCTCGAAAGCTTCCAACAATCTATTTCTGTCTTTGTCTCCTTTTTATAGTATCCAAAGTATCATTCGATATCCATGGATTTCTCCTTGTAACTGTTTGTCCCAAGACTTCACTACCAACTGACTGATATATGTTCTTAATATCACACCATTCTTCATTAATTGTCTGTTCTTCATCTCTTAAAGTCTCAGAGACTGCAAATCGATTCCTGCATTCAAGTGCAAATGTTTCCGTGCTCTTCCTCTAGAAGCTTAGTTGTATCAAACCTAGGTATTCTACCTATCTATCTGTTGGGTGCTTTCAGTTTTAATTTCAGTGTGGCAATGAGGAGCTAGTGATCACTACAAATATCTGCACCTCTATAGCTTCTTACATTTCTCAGAGTCCTCCTTCTCTCTTTATTAATGGCAATGTGATCTATCTAATTTTTGTAATTGCCACATGGTGAAGTCCATGTATACTAGTCGATGTTCTTATGTTGAAACACAGTACCTCCAATGACAAGATTGTTTGCTGAACAGAAACTTATGATATATACTCCATTTTCATTTGCAACTTCGCCCAGACCCTTGACACCCATCACATTCTCTATCCCTTGATTATTTCTTCCAACTTTAGTATTGAAGTTGCCAATCACAATTTTTATATCTCTCTCAGGGATCTCATCTATTATCCTCTGCAGTTCTTCATAGTATTCATCTTTCTTTTCTTTTGGGGAATCATTTGTTGGGGCATAGCAAACTACAATACTCATTTTGCAGTGCTTTGATTTGAACTTTGCTGGCAACAATCTACTATTTACAGCTCTCCACTCGGTTGATGCCTTTTCTGCTCTTGGTGTCATCATCATTCCTACCCATTCCCTTCCAGCTCCATCTGATCTTCCTGAGTAAATATATATATTCCCCTGGTCTAAAGTTTCCTTACCAATCCCCTTATATATGTATATCTATATATATATATATATATATATATATATATATATATATATATATATATATATATATGTGTGTGTGTGTATGTATATGTATATATATGTGTGTATATATATGTATATGTACATATATATGTGTGTACAGTATATATATATATATATATATATATATATATATATATATATATATATATATATATATATATATATATATATATATATACATATATGTGTATGTGTATATATACTAGAAATTTTATTCAATTTGTATTTTTCTTAAGTCTATACAAACCTGAGTCATATATATGGGTTACTTCGAGTTTTGTATTTTACAACCAGCAAACGAAAATAAAATTGGTTTGATTGCGTCATGCTTTCTTGTTATGCAACTGCTGCACATGACGCATAACCCTTGTTCAAGGAACTTCTTCACAAAAGTCACCTGGTCAAAGACTTGGGGGGCAGTTGAGGCGGGAACTTTTGTAAATGTCTCAGGTTTGTATAGCTAAGATAAATACAAATTATATAAAATTTATGGTTTATCCTACGCAGATACAAACTTGTGAGTCATTTACACAGGAGTCTTCCTTATGTGGGAGGAAGTCACCCTGAAGGTAAGAGGTCAGCCCTGCCTCTTTCAAGATACAATTACTATTAGTAATAGCAAGAGATCAAAGTGAATTATTTGATAATAGTGTAGATGGCTTTTAAAGAGACAAGGCCTTACATTCAATTCTAAAGAATTAAATATTTTGTCAAGGGTGAAGTTATATGATCATCAAGAATTGCAAAGAATCAAAAATTTCAATGTATCATCAAATATACCAACACGCACTCAGCTTAAAGGCATTCTTATCTGCATTAAGGTGAATTCCAAGTGAAAGCTTCAAGTCCAATCAAGAACACTATCCACCTTAGTGCCCATTACATATCCTTATAATACAAAAAATCAATGATGCCTGAGATAAGAGCAGTTTTATATCTCATAAAAGCTTATAGTTAGAGTATTTATTGTGCAGCAACAATAGGGCCTATAGAAAAGGTGTCTAAAGACCCGAGTGTGCAATCTTTAAGGTAATGGTTCATAAAAGTAGTTTGTACTCTTCTGACCATAGCCCCAAGAGCTACTCCTTTCCTAGGTGAGCATCTATGAACAGGAGGCATTGTGGCGGAGGAGCCTAAAAGGGGGGGGGGGTTCCTCGCTAACAGGCTCACCTCGATCAGCCACCAAAGGAGGTCTTTTACCATCTACTAAGGTACTTATAGCAAGGTGGTCTGAAGCCTGAATCATTAGTTCTTCAGAACCCCTTGCACTGAGCGTAGATACATTTCCCGCAAAGGGACGAGATTCTCCAATAAGGAGGGATGGCCTAGTAGCTTCTGCCAAGAGTGGGCAGGGAGAGGTTTTCCTTTCTGAGAGGTTGCTACTAATATTTTGAACCTAGAGATTCTGTTAGTTGATGACCATGCCCAGAAACCTGATGGACCCCTGAGGTAATGAGGCTGGACTTCTGCCAGTTCAGTTGGATTCCTAACTCCTTGCAAAACATCCAGGAGTAGGTCTCTTGTGTTTAACAGGAGAGCTCGGGATTTTACGAGGAGAAGCCAGTAGTCCAGGTATCTCAGGAGCCTGATGCCCATGGCATGAGACCAGGCTGGACAAGGGCAAAGATCTCGGTGAAGACTTCATAGACTGTTGATAGGCCGAAGCACAGCACCCTGACCTGAAATATTTTGTCTTGCAAGGGAAATATAAGAAACTTCCCTGAGGGAGGATGGATGGGGATCTAAAAATAAGAGTCTTTTAGGTCTATGGTTAGAAGGTATTTGATCTTCCATGGAGTCTCCATTTTGAACTTGGTCTGTGGTACAGAGGTGTTCAAGAGAGAGAGGTCTACAATATGACTCCAAACTCACATCAGTTTCACTACCAGGAACAGATTGCTGATGAAGCCTGGAGAGTTATCTGAGATTTCATCCACAGCTCCTTTGCTCAACAATTTAGAGACTTCCTCTAACAAGAATAAATGATCCTTTTGAACAGTATTGTCGGATGGGCAGATTCCTGGTCAGAACGGGACTGGGCACCCTGAATGGAGGACTTCTACCATTCAAGGATCTGCCCTGAAGTCCTGCCACCTTTGCCAAGAGCTTTGTAGGCATACCCCCACTAGTGGTAAGCTGGGGGACGAGTCCTCCTCAGCGCGAACTTCTGCGAGCTCATCCTTTTCATCCAGGGGAATGTCCTCTCCAACAAAAGGGAGGACTAAGGTTCTGCCTCCTGGGTTGCTGTGCATTTGTTTGAGGGCAAAGTTGTCTTTGTTGGGGAACTGGCTTAAAAGGTGAGTTCCTAGGTTTCTGGGGAGTGGGCAACTTTGGTGCCACTGCTCTACTTAACATTGCCTTTCCTACATTCAAGGGCAGGAAAAGGGAGGGGGAGCTTATTGACTCTGAATTCCTTAGGGCTAATGCATCTCTAGAGAACAGCTGTTTAAAGCATCTGACTAAAACAGCATCGCAACTTTTTAGAAGGCAATTTCCCAAAGAAAGACATTCAGATGAAGGAGGAAAACTATGGCTTTAGCACCGGATCTGGATAGTTCCTCAAATTGTTTACGAACATGTTTGTTCTTCGGATTCTGTGATACCGCAAAGCGAGAAACTGCTCCAGACCATTGGTCTATCCACGAGCAGGCTTGGAAAGCTGATATAGCTGCAACCACCATGGTTGCCATTTAGGGTCCCGACACAATAGAGGAGAGATTACAAAGTCTCTCTGCTGGTACTGATGGGACTACTATAGATTAACCACATCAGCATCAATGGGAAGTGGACTCTGAAAAGCTCCAGTGTACATAGAAACATCTTTGGATGTGACAGAGGTAACAGTAGAAGCTCCGAGGATCTACTGGCTTTCAGTAAGTTTTCTGACGCAGAGACTTAATTATTCAGAAAGTCTAGCATATCCTTAGTCTGATTAGAAAGCGCCACATCGAACCTGTGTCTGGGGCTTTGAAACTGTGGAAAGACAGAGTCGATAGCACACCGTCTGTTAGTGGTCTGCTTAAGAGGAGGTTCATTCAATCCATACAAAGGACAGATGAGGCAAATAATCTTAATCAAGTGTGAAGCTTCTGAGCTTGACACTCACCAGTGCATTGAGGCTCTCCAGAAAGTTATTAATAGTTATATCATGATACGGTTGTTCCATTTTAACGGTTGTTGAGTTCTTAACTCTTCCTATGAGGGGAGTCCAGGTCACTTCCTTTGTAAGAACGTTCACCTCTAGCAACTGAGTGCAAGGTGGAAGAATTGAAGTCTCTCTCAGAGCTCGATTTACAAGGCAAGAGAGAGTTCTCAAAACTCTGCCCCTTAGAACACCTACGGCGTGGACCACATCTACATCATCTGCCTCTAGTTCATCTGTATCTGAGGTGGTGACTTTTGGAAAGGGGGTAAATGTTCCACACCCTTATCTACATTCTGTACTTGAAAAGAATTATCTTAAATGAAATGGCATTCCATAGAACACAGAGTTTTAGCATCATGAACATTAGGCTGAGCTCTAGCGTGTGATCTGTCCTGACGATTAATAGTTTTGTCATCAGCGTAAGACACAAGCTTGTTACTAGTGTAGTTCAAGGTTTTATCATTCTGTTTCCTAGCCAAACATTTATCAATCTACAGGGATCAAACTACAGGGAACTTTAAAGTATGGGGAGACAATCTACCAAGACCTCTGGAATGTGGAGAACACATAGTAACATTATCTCTGATATTAGGTTGAGGGGGAATACTCTCATGCATCAAAATGATAGCCTGTCAGCCTGCCCAGAATGCGGAGGAATTACCTCACCCGTTGAGATGGCGGCGTGTACAGTGACATCATCACATTTAGATACAGCAGCATGTTCAGACTTGCTATTCTGAACGTTCAGCCAAGCTGAATTATCAATAGCTGAAATTCTCAGTAAAGCAGGATTTGTTAAACTCAACTTCACAGTGTTATTAGGCTTGGAAGGAGAAACTTGTTTAGAGCCTGTAGGCGTTGTTATGTCTTGCAGGATGGACACAGCTGAAGCGGTCTGACCACCCTCATAATAAAGAGATGACAAGTCTACTAAAGCGTCCTGGGAACACTTCTGAGGAGACCTCTGCCGAGGACTCGAGGAGATAATTTAATTTCTCCAAATTATTAATGAAATCTCTACTGGGACAAATAAGATGCAGCATATACTCATCAAAAAGAAAGTAGATCTGTTTTAACAACAGATGATGAAAGGCAATGTTGGATGGAACACTTTAGTGAGATCATGAATAGGAGACATGAAGGGAATAATCTGATTGATATATCTGAAGCTGATGAAGACCTTGATGTAGCCATGAATGAATTCAGTGTGTTTGAAGTTGAAGCTATCATTAAAAAACTCAAGAGATGGAAAGCCCTGGATACGCTGAAATAACTGTCGAGATGATTTTGGCTGAAAAATAAGTGACTCCCAGAATACTTACAAGATTATTTTATAGAATGTGGCATGTAGATACAAAACCTGATGGATGGGAGCTAGGAGTGTTGGTGAAGATGGCAAAAAAAAAATGACTGATTGCAATACATTAATAAGAGAGGCAACACACTTACGTCAGCTGTCATGAAAATATATAGTATGCTCATAGTAATGAGACTAGAAAGAAAGATTGATGAAAAGCTGAGATAAAAAAGCAGGATTTAAAAAAAGTAAAAGTTGTACTGGCCACATTTTCATTTTAAAACATGTTATAAAGCAATGGGTAGAATATAGAAATCCACTTTTGATGGCATTTGTTGACTATGAAAAGGCCTTTGGTAGTGTCCATCGGCCAATTTTGTGGAGAGTCCTGTGTTATTTTGGAGTTCCTCTTAAATGTGTAAACTTGATTAAGTCTGTTCATGACCATAGCAAGTGCAAAGTTAATGTTAATAGAGTCCTATCAAGTGAATTTTCTGTGAAAAATGGTGTACTTCAAGGAATGTGTTATCACTGTTGTTTATCCTCCTCATGGATTTTGTAATGCATAGAACAGTTGCGGATGGCGGAAAAAGATTGGACTGGATTGGTAACAGAAAATTAGCAGATCTAGTTTACTGATGACACTGTCCTTATTAGCAAAATGCCACAGGACTTGCAAAGGTTGCTTACCAGAATGTATGAAATAATATCATGTGAGGTTAGGCTTGCCATAAATAAAGGAAAGACAGAGATGAGAACGAAATATGCAATGGAAGATGAAATATCATTGGAAGGAGAAAGGAGAAAGGATTAATGAAGTGAAATTTTTTAAATATTCAGGAACTACAATCTCTTATATAGGGTCTTTAGAATTGGAGTTTAACCATTTCTCTACGAGGCCGGGGACTCGCTACTGGAGCTCTATACGAGATTTGTCATCATCGGATATACTCACTCATTTATCCTATAATAAGCTAAATTTCCATGTTTATTTGTTTTACTGCTGATTACAGAATAATTTTTTCTAAAGTTTGCTTTATTTTCCAATGTATTTCACTCCAAACAACCAAAGTCTTTCCATTCATTAGTAAATGATTGCAGAATAATTTTGAAAATAAAATTTCTATGTAATTATCTCTAATACTGTAATGTTAAAGCACTGATTTTATGTCAGATAAAAAACTTTATATTCATTGAATTGATTGTTATTCTGTCATAATTCCACGATAAATAGCCATCAAAAGATATAAAACTACTTGTTAGTAATAATAAACTTTACATTGTACAGAAATGTAATGAAAATATCTATTCATTTCCTTTGACACAAGAATATTCTATAATCTATAATTATAAGGTACGGTAAAGTACTGTGATTTATGTATAAAAAAAAGTTATATATTTATTGAATGAATGAATGATTTGAAGTTCTCTGGCATCCTGACTTCGAAGGTCATTTTATAAACTTATTTGGCAGTAATTTCTTAGGTCTTTTATGTCTCCCTTTTGTGAATTAGTAAACAGTAATCATAAATTTTTTCAAAGCTCTAGGTATAGAAAATTCTTGCAGCCATTTTGTGTAAAACTCAGCAAGTTTTACTATGAAATCTCCATCTATTATCATATCAATTGTTAGGCCATCTTCTGTTTATGGTCTTTCTATATCAGTTTTAACTAGTCAATCCATTGTCTTCTCTTCCTTCTCATGCTTTGTCTACAATCTCTAGAATTACAATATGGCAGTGCAATTAAGTCTAGCATATTATAGTTTCCTTGTTAATATTACCAAAAAATTTCATTTTTCCTGTTCCTAGTACCTATGGTCCTAATCTCATCTATTTCATCATTGTCAATATCCTCAATCCTTCAGTTGGCACCATCTCAGAGTCAAATGGAAAAAAGTGGGTAGATTTAATTAGAAAACTGAATAATGAACAGATTAACAACTCTTCTAGGTTTGCCAGTTTTGACGTATCACTATTCACTATAGTGCCAATTGATGACTTGTTGAAATTTCTATCTAAAACCTTAGATAATAGACAAATGAATTTACTATTTTCTAACAACACCGTAATAGAAGTAAACTTTGTATAAAAGGCTGTAAATTTGAATTCATTGTGAAATTTTGAGCATAAACGTTCAGTATGGCCATGGGAAACCCCTTATCTCCAGTGCTAATCAACTTATATAGGAATTTTTTCCAAGTAGAATCATAAGTAATATAATACCTAATAATGTAAATGGTTTCAATATATTGATGTGTGTTGCCAGAATAGGAAAATTCAAATAACTTTTCTTATTGATTGAATATTTTGGTACTGTAAATATATTTTATTATAGTTGGAGAATAATTGTAGCTCACCATTTTAGAATGCCATGTACACAGATGTAATGATAGATTTACATAAAAAGTGCCGTACATAGAAAGATATCAAATATATCTGCATATGTGCATTACTAATCAAATCAAGGTAAAAAGGTTAAGAAATCTGTATTCACTTCTATGTTTTTAAGAGCATTACAAGTTTGCAGCCTTAAATATATTGATGATGAAATAAATGAGATTAGGACTATAGGCAAGAAATTGAAGTTCCCTGAAATTGTATTAGATTATGCACTAAAAATACCAAAAAAGACATTTGGTAATAGTATTAGGGAAAACTATAATACACAAAACCTACTTGTACATCAATATACAGTAGTAATTCTTTTAAAGATATCCCCAATTGTTAAAAAAATTCAATGTAAATGTAGCATTTAGGAGTAATAACACAATGAAATCTACTCTAAAAAAGAATTCTCCTGATATCACCAAGTTATGTGTATACAGTATTACATCCTATGTAATTAATGTAAACAGATTTATATGGGTCAAACAGTTAAAGTCCTCAAAAGGATTGTCAAACAACATAAGAAAAGTATCAGATTTGCTTAAGATAACAATGCAATGTTTGTCAACTATTCACTAGCCAGACAGTTTTACATTGGATCCTTCTCTCTGGTTACAGTAACACACCGAATAGTATGGCCTATTCTTTACAGATTCTCCTATGTCCTCATTCTCCTGACAACACTGAAATTACCAAACAATTCTTCTTCACCCAAGGGGTTAACTACTATACTATAATTGTTCAGTGGCTACTTTCATCTTGACAAGGGTAGAAGAGACTCTTTAGATATGGTAAGCAACTCTTCTAGAAGGAGGAAACTCCAAAATCAAACCATTGTTCTCTAGTCTTGGGTAATGCCATAGCCTCTGTACCATGGTCTTTCACTGTCTTGGGTTAGAGTTCTCAAGCTTGATGGTACACTCAAGCACACTATTCTATCTAATTTCTCTTCCAATTGTTTTTTTTAAAGTTTTTAGAGTTTATATGGGAAATATTTATTTTAATGTTGTTACTGTTTATAAAATACTTTATTTTTCCTTGTTTCCTTTCCTCACTGGGCTATTTTCCCTGTTGGGGCACCTGGGCTTATAGCATTCTGCTTTTCCAGCTAGGGTTCTAGCTTAGCAAGTAATAATAATAATAATAACAACAATAATAATAATAATAATAATAATAATAATAATAATAATAATAATAATAATTGGTTATGTTCAAAGAAACTGGTTCATTCAAATAACTTGATTAAAAAGAAACATCATAGAGTCCAGTTTTATAAAAGAAAGTTTTGATAACATTTTAATAGTGTATAGGATATGGAATGTACAAAATTGAAGCATTTATATGTAGTGATCTGCAAGCATTATAAAAATTTAATTACTTGAAGTAGTCCTGACTAAAGTGACACCTAGTTTTTTCTTAAAAAATATTTACCCCAGATAATAAAAGCCTATGTGAAATTAGTCTTTCAGATCTAAGATATCATTCACTCTTCCACTTCTTTCCCACCATTATCCCTACATTAAGGGGTCAGTTGCCTGATGCAACATCTCAAATGCCTTCTATTAAAGGCATTCTCTTCCACCAGACCTCTTCTCTTCTTATTATCCTTAACCTTTTCTTACCATCTAATTCTCTGCCTCCTTCTCGATCTTCTCCCCCCTAACATGTACCTCCCAAGTCCTCCTCATTCCCTCAACACCATCCTTCCTCAACACATGCCCGCAATATCTCCGTAGCGACACACTTATCACCACTGTAAACTTTACTATATCTGCCATTCTTCTTATTTCATCCTTTTCCAATCTTTCAAGCAGTAATATTCTCATAATCCACCTCAGCATTTTCATCTCTATTCTCTCAAGCTTTGCTTCCTCCCCTTGACTTAAGAGTCCATGCTTCCAATCCATACATTAACACGGGTCTGTTCTCTAGATCTTGACTTTTAGCTTAAAGCTTAATTGGCATTTTCTTATCACATACTACTCCTGCTACCTCTCCCCACTTCCCCAAGGCTGTATATATCCTATTCTCAACTTCAGCCCCGAATCCCAAGTATCTAAATTGTTCCACCTGTTTTAGAACCAAGCCTCTACTTTCATGGATGGCTATCCTGTCCCTATTTTCCTTACTACTTGCCATAGCGTCAGTCTTTTCCACATTTACACTCAAGCCATCCCTCTCTAGTCTCCTGCCACTCTACAACCCTTCTCTGTAAGTCTTCCTCATTTTCAGTAGTAATCACCAAATCATCTACACATAGCAACTCCCACAACTCTTCACTTCTAATCTCTTCTATCAACACATCCAAGATCATCAGAAATAAAAACAAGTTTAATGCTGACCCTTGGTAAAATCCAACACTAACTTCAAAGGTTTCTGTTTCCCAAAAAAGCTGTTATTACTTTTGTCCTTGTTCTTGTTCTCTCCTGCCCTTAGGAGGAAGTAATGAGGTTCTCCTAAAACATTGTTTACGAATACATCGAAGGACTTGGAGGACGGTAGAGTCAGACATGCCTTCCTCGGAATCCAGAGGTTTTAGCCCAGCTCACTGAGGAGGAATCGGTTTGGATTCCTTGGAGTAATAATCAGGTTCATCTCTCTCGGGGACCCTCCCTTGTCGGTCCTGAGAGAAGTCGTCGTTAATAATAACGTTTCTTCCAACCATCCTATAAAATTTCTTAAAATGCAGGGGGAATGGAAGAGACATCCTTACTGGGTTCCTTAGCTGGCTGCGAGACATGGATACGTTTCAGCATCCTTGAATCTGCATGACAGGATGATTTACGGACTGTCTTACAGTCCTTACCCTTGTGGCAGGATGCTGCCACTAGATGAGATAGGTGACTCGATGGACCCTCGTGTTCCTTGGGGATGCCCCTGGTCTGAACACGTTGACCATCACCTTGTCTTTGTCCTCTTGAGATGCTACTGCTGGGTCAGAAAACCCATTAAAGGTCCTCATGCATGCCAACCTTGCTAGAAGGCTTGCTCCTACTCCTTCTGCTCTGCCTCCAACAGCTGCGGACTAGCAGCTCTTGAAAGATGGTCGTCGTTGCCATCGAAGTCATCCACCCACGAGACATCAACTCAGGGTGGATTGAGGTTGTCCCTTACACGATGGGTGTGGCTGCAGGATTCGGAGATGATCGGTAAGGATTATCCTGCGAAGGTCTTGATGCCCTTGCCGAAGAATTGGGCAGAAAGCACCCACCAGAGACTCTTCTCTAGGAGGAAGAGACTTGGCTAGATGAATGAGGGTGCGAACTTATTCGGGGAGGAGTGGGCACAACAATACTGAGTCTCCGCTTTGACGTCTGTACCAGTGTCAGCTTGATCCTGGGTGATTCCAGCCGTTCAGGTGCTCTTCGTTTCCTCTTTAGGAGAGAGGCGGAAAAAGCCTGGGATTCCAGAGGAGGAGGAACCTTGGAATTTTGCCTTGGGTCCGCTGGAGAAGAGGAAGACTTTTCCAGCGGAATCCTGGGTGTACTGGGTGGTCAAATGGGTGAAACACCTCCTACAAAGGCCAGGTAGACAGCTCTAACCAGGGCGTTGGACCACGGTTCTTGACCCACAGTGGCGCTGGCTGAAAGGTCCCCTGAGAGGATCGAAGCTGAGGGTTTCTGAAAAGGAGGAACATTACTACCTGGATCAATCAACGACCGGACGGAAGAAGCGGATGGCTGCGGTTCTGAAGGTTCCCTCTTATGGGGGAAAAAAAAACAGGCCGTTTAAGTACCTTGGGTTCCCTAGAAATAGGGTTTTCCCAAAAAGGAGAACGTTGGGAGTCGTCCGTGGGAGATGTTTTCTTAAAAGAAAGTGATGGTCGGCACTTGCGGACCGGAAAGCAAGGGGATGAACCTCTAGGAGACACTGGCGAATGGAGGAATGGCGAGTGCCAATGCCCTGGTGAGCTACGAGAAGCTCGTGAAGGAGAGTATCTGGACGACTGTCTCTTGTCTGGTGAACGAGGGGGTTCCGTTGAATGACGTTCTTGCGAATGACGGTCCTCTGGCAGATGATGGCTGGTTAGAGACTACTTAAGAACTGGCAAACGATGTCATTCTGGTGAACGACGGCTGGTTGGCAAAAGCTTGCGAGTCACAGAAGGACTAGGCAAGGTTGGAGAGTGACGAGCAGTTGTCAATTGACGATCTGCTGGTGATCGGCGCTTAGTTGGCAAATGCTAAGAGGAAGCTGGTGAACGACGGGAAGCTGGTGAACGACGGAAACCTGGTGAACAGCAAACAATTGGCGATCGATGGGAATCTGGCGAACAGCGAACTGTTGGCGATCGGCAAGAAGCTGGAGAATGATGGACAGCCAGAGGTTGACGAGTCAATAGGTGAGTGACGAGAAGCTGGAGAACTGTGAACAGTCAGCGAACGACAAGCTGCCAGAGAATGTCGAGCAGTTGACAATAGATGGCGAGCTGGTGAGCAGCGAACCGTTGGCAATCATCGAGAAACCAGAGAATAAAGAACAGCCAATGGTTAACGAGTCACAGGTGAGTGACGAGAGGCTGGAGGACTGTGAACAGTCAGAGAACGACAAGCTGCTGAAGAATGACAAGGAGCTGGTGATCGACAAAAACCTGGCGACCGACAAAAAACGGGTGAGTGACGAACCGTTGGTGATCAACAGGAAACTGGCAAACGGCGAACCGTTAGTGATAGAAGAGACGATCCTCCGAGGGGGATCGCGGGTCGGTTCAAGGAGGAAAGCCAAAAAAAAGTCTCTTAGCCGGAGGCGAAGGATAACATTTGAAGCATCAAGGATGACCACTCACTCTGTGAGCTCGTCGAGGTCGGCAAAGATCTTCCAATGGGGAGGACTGCTCAGCCAGAATAGGAAGATAACTAGAAGATTTCAGCATCCCTAGGGGTGATATCACTCTAGGACGAGAGATACACGCCCGCAAGAATGAACTGCCTTGGACTTTGCCCCCGTCCCCTGACATAAGAGTCGGCATAGCATGGGGGAGAGCATAGTCTTTGGCGACAAAACTACAACCGGTGCGATGAGGTGTAGCTGTCAGCAATTCTTCCCGCAAGCGGGAAGGTTGTTAGAAGCTAATGACAGGAAGTTCTCCCTCAAAAGGGAGAGTAGCCCAACACCTGGGGAGGATAACACTCCCTGGGAAGGGAAAGTTATCCAATCCCTGGAGGCGGACCTACAGGCTGGCTCTCTGCTTCCCATCAACAAGCAATGTTCAAGTTGAAGGTCGGCATCAAGTGCTACCTGTGAAACTTATCTGAAGCTAGTTCCTTGGTTCATCTCAAAGGGATCACCCTACTGGAACACCCAAAGGAGCCCAGTATGACACTGCGATCGTTCCTCCATCCTCTTGGAAGGGACCTCATCTTCGTAAAAGAAAGGGGTATTTGTTTACAAGAGCATGCTCTCCATTTACTGCAAAATTATGCAGCTGCAGCTCTCCTCTTTTTATAAAGGAATTAGGAGGTTCTTTAAATGTTGGGAAAAAAAAAATAGAAAGATATGTTGCGCAAGGGGGGAGTGTGAGGGGTTGGTTGAGGAGGTACTAAACGACCTGGAACCGACATCATCAACATAGTCAATCAAAGAGAGGTTTGTGACATCAGTGCACATTTGATATATATTAAAAATATATACTAAATTTAAAATGGAGTAATTACTCAAAAGTGTCACTATTTGTGAAATGCATATTCTATATTTGGTTTTGGTACAGTAAATATTTGTTAATAAATCTTATTAAAGTGTTTTTCTTTTAAAGAAACTATTATGAGAATGACTAGTTTTCCCAGATGACGTTTTGTTACACTAACGCCATCTATTGACCACTGCCTAAGGATGCCTGCCAATTTCCCACCCATGAAAACCGTCATAAGCTGCAAAAATAGTCATTCTCATAAAAAGTTTCTTTAAAAAATAAGATTTATTGTAAAATATTTACCAAATAAAATATACAATTCACAAAAAGTGACACTTTTGAGTAATTGATCCATTTTTAATTTAGTATATATTTTGAATATATACCAAAAATGTCCGCTGACGACTCAAACTTCTCTTTGAATGACTCTGTTGATTATGTCGGTTCCAGGTCGTTTAGTACCTCCTCAACCAACCCCTCCCCCTCACCCCCTTGCCCAACATATCTTGCTATCTTTTGCTTTCCCAGCATTTAAACAACCTACTAATTACTGTAAAAGAAGAGGAGAGCTGGAGGAGTGCATAATTTTGGAGTAAATAGAGAGCGTGCTCTTTTAAACAAATACCAGGAAAGGTCAAAGTCAGCGTACTGATCAGGAGCTGCCACGGGCGCTGGAGAACAGGACTGTGACAGCGCAGGGACCACACATTCCAAAGGAATGAACGGCTCTGCTCTTCTACGTCGGCTATTTTAGCCGAACAAAGAAACACGGCATCGCTAGCTGAGGAATATAAAAAAATCATTTAAGAAAAAACTCCCTCAGGAGGGCCACCTAATCCGCGTAGGGAAAAGATGTCCCCCGAGAGAACAGAAACATACAAAGGATTATGCACTTCCTTCACCGACCAACATCGTCGATGTGGAGGATTTTTGTTTTATTTTTATTTTTTTGTTTCCCAAATCCACAGAGAGAGAGAGAGAGAGAGAGAGAGAGAGAGAGAGAGAGAGAGAGAGAGAGAGAGAGAGAGAGAGAGAGAGAGAGAGAGAGAGACTATGTGTCAGCAAGTGAGAGGTAGTTAGTGTATTGATTGTTTGTTGTGAGAAAGACTGTTGGTATAAATGAGATTGTTTGTTTATGTTTTAGTTAGGTTACGGCAGTGGTGAATGTCTTGGGTAAATGGCTTTTTTATTTGACTGCTGCTACAGGAAGTTGTGTGTGAATGCTGGATTTACTTTATATTTTTTTTACCAGCGTGGAAGTGTTTGTTTATTTCAAGAGTGAGTACAATTTATTTATCTTTGCTAGGAATGATTCTGAATGATAGAAACAATTTATTTATCTTTGATTATAGTGCGATAGTTTAGTTAGTTAGGAGTGTTCGTGTTTTTCTTTTTTTCATTTACAGGCCGGAATTCCTCCTTTGGAGAGATTAATTTTTTGAAAGTGGATTTATTGTTGCTGACCAGGCCTGTAATAGAGGATTGTACTTAGACTGAGCTATTCGATTGCTCAACCGTTGATGTCCTGGTCTGTGTATTTGGATTGATGATGATGATGATGATGATGATAACTACCGCCCCAATCAGCGAGGCAGTTGTGGCAAAGTGCCACACAGTTTAATCTGTTAATCACAAATCTGTGGTAGTGTGCCGAAAAAGACAGTTCGGCTTTCTGTGGACGAGTGTTGGTGTCGCAATATTTATAAACACATATTTTTGTGTTGGTGTGCACGAAATTTTCAAGTTTTGTTAGGTTTTTTTTTTTTTTGGTTTATTGAAGGGTGTCATGTTTGCTGTATATTTAGTGTTGAATTTATAATTAGTGATAAGTGTGAATTTTTTGGTTTATGTTAAGCGTTTTAGTTTGTAAGGAAATATAGTTTTAAGGTTTTGTTGTGTTTCTATGTCCTTTTTGTCTAAGAGTCCAGTTTATGATAACGTTAGGGAAAAAGTTTGTGCAGAGGAGACATTTGTCAGTTAGTGTGATCAAGGGTGTGAGGGTTGTTGTTGCAACATCCCGCCACATTATTTTGGCGCCCGAACAGGGACTGCCGAGGTGGGATAGGAAGCTAGACTGTTGGACAAAGGACTGAATTAGGATTAGAAATTATAATTAAAGTTTATGAAAATGGAAGAACAACTAAAGGTATTAAGGGAGGAATTACGGTTGATTAAGGAGCGTGAGGAGAAGTTGTCTGTAGAGAAAGAGAAGTTGTCCGTAGAGAAAGAGAAATTGTTGCGAGAGAATGCGAGGTTGAGTTGTGAGAATGAGGAGATGCGAAAGGAACTGAAAGCGCTAACGGGAACTGTAGAGAGAGTGGAAGAGGGTGTTGAGATAAGGATGCGTGAGAATGAGGAACGAATGGAAGCTATGATGGGGCAGGTAATGGGAATGATGAAAATGTTCATGGGTGAAGGTGCAGTCGGAGGAATGGCTTCTGCTTCTGGTAATGGGTTTATAGTGGAAGAAAAGGCTAAGGTTAGTAATGATGGGGAAGGGAGTGATAGTGAGATTGAAGAGAAGGGAATTAGGCATAGTAAATATGAACAGAAATGTGATAGGAAGAGTGAGAAGAAAGGTAAAAGTAATTTGAAGAGGGAAAAGAAGAAAGGTCAGGATGAGAGTGAGGATGATCATGAATGGGTGAAAGTGGTAAGTAAAAAAAAGGCTAAGAAGGGAATGGTTAAGGATAGGAATTCAAGTGTTGAATTAGATTCTTTATATTCTAGCGAGGAAGTAGGAAACAAGAAGGAAGGTAGCAGTGATGATAGCAGTGAGAATGAACGTGATGTGTGTAAGACTATGTTTATGAGAGAGGTACCTCGGTGTGAAAGGTTCAATGAACATAGTAGTAGAGATGTATACGAGTTTTTCAAGGAGTATGAGAGGTATTGTCAGGATAAGTATGGTGATAGTAAGAGAGTTTGGGCTAGGGAGTTAGGAGAATATTTGACTGGGTATTTGTTGACGATGTATGGTGTGATAATGAGTGTGGGGGATGTTGAATATGAAAGTGTGAAAGGTAGGATAATTGAGCAGGTAAAACGTATGAAAGGGAGTGTTAGGTATAAGCGTAAGAATGATTTTGATGAGGCACGGATGAATGCAGGAGAAGCGATATCAATGTATGTATGTAGGTTGGAAACTTTAGCTAGGAAGAAGTATGGGGATGAAGGCATAAATGAGAATATGGAGTTAATGAGGAAGTTTTTGGCGACCATACCTGAGAAAGTCTGTGAATTTATTCATTTGAAACGGAAGGAGAAAATGAGGTGGACGCAAGAGAGATTGGCGTGGGATGATATATTAGAGATAGTTGAGGATTATGAGTTAGATAAGTGCATGAAAGAAAGTAAATCTGTGAGTGTAAGAACTGGAATGGAGGAAAGTGTGCCAGAATTTGTTAGTTTTAGAGATGCTGTTATGAGAGGACCGATGAAGGTAGCTGATAGTGTAGATAGGAGTGTTAGGACGAGTAATGTGGGAATACCTGTAAGGACGAATGAAGGGTTTAGGCCAGAGAATCAGGTTTGGAGAGATAGTAGTGCTGTGCAGCGAGGTATGTCAGATAGTCGTGTCTGTGATGAAAAGTGTTATAAGTGTGGAAAGGAAGGTCATAAGAAGAATGAATGTAAATGGGCTATAGGTGCTTGTTTTGGATGTGGTGAGGTAGGGCATAGAATTAGCGAGTGCAAGAAAGAGAAAGGGGTAAAATGTTATCGGTGTGGTATGAATGGGCACATAGCAAGTGGATGTCGTAGTAATCGTATGAATGTGATTTGTGGTAATTGTGGTAAGGATGATCATTAAGCTAGAATATGAAAGGAGCCGCAGGGTAAGTGTACTGAATGTGGTGCAGATGGGCATGTAGCTAGAGTATGTAGGAAGAAGGGACCAAGTCAGCCAGGATGTTCAGGAAACTAGTTAGCAAGAGGGTTAAGCTGCGTGAATTCTCTTGTGTGTATGGAGGGAATAGGAAAATGTTTGTAAGAAAGGAATGAATAATTGGTTGGAAATGATTAAGTATGAACCTATTATGCATGAGAAGTTAGGGTTGGAAAATAAACAATTAGTGTTAGTTGAATATAGGAAAGAGGCATTTGAAAGTTTTAAGTGAGGAGAAAGTGCAAGGGAAATTTATAGGTATAAGTAGGAATCTGAATATGCATGACAAGGGTGTAAATGTACAGGTGAGCATGGAAGATAAATGTGTTAATACAGATGAATTATGGCTAAGTATGAATGATACCTATAGTGTGTGTGGTTTTTCCTTAGATGATGTAAAAGAAAGTATGACAAATGCGAGAATGAGAGATAGGAGAATGATAAGTAGTATGGATGAATCTTTTATTAAAGAAGAAAATGGTTTGGATGAAATGGATGAATTACTGATGGAAATAAGTGAGATTTTAGGGCCATATAATAGTTAGGTAGAATGGATAGTACATGATATATTAGATGATAGGGATTTAGATAGGAATAGTGTTAATGTAGCGAGTGATTGTGATAAGGAAGAAGTGAATGAGAGAATGTATGAAAGCCCAGTTACTCGGAGCAGAGGTACCGTTCCCGACTGCGACTGGGTAATGAAAAAAATAATGAAAGTGGTTGTGAAAATGTAGAAGGATTTGGCAAAGCAAGGGGGGAGGAATGTGGATTATTTTTTTTTTTTATTCATTTTTGTTTGTTTGCCAAATCGAGAGAGAGAGAGAGAGAGAGAGAGAGAGAGAGAGAGAGAGAGAGAGAGAGAGAGAGAGAGAGAGAGAGAGAGAGAGAGATGTCAGCAAGGGAGAGGTAGTTAGTGTATTGATTGATTGTTGTGAGAAAGACTGTTGGTATAAATGAGATTTTTTTTTATGTTTTAGTTAGGTTACGGCAGTGGTGAATGTCTTGGGTGAATGGCTCTTTTATTTGACTGCTGCTACAGGAATTTGTGTGTGAATGCTGGATTTACTTTATGTTTTTATTTACCAGCGTGGAAGTGTTTACTTATTTCAAAAGTGAGTACAATTTATTTATCTTTGCTAGGAATGATTCTGAATGATAGAAACAATTTATTTATCTTTTATTACAGCCATAGTTTAGTTAGTTAGGAGTGTTCGTAACTGTGTTTCTTTTTTTTCATTTGCAGGCTGGAATTCCTCCTTTGGAGAGATTAATTTTTTGAAAGTGCATTTATTGTTGCTGACCAGGCCTGTAATAGAGGATTGTATTTAGACTAAGCTATTTGATTGCTCAACCGTTGATGACCTGGTCTGTGTATTTGGATTGATGATGATGATGAAAACTACCACCCCAATCAGCGAGGTAGTTGTGGCAAATTGCCACACAGTTTAATCTGTTAATCACAGAGCTGTGGTAGTGTGCCGAGAAAGACAGTTCAGCTTTCAGTGGACGAGTGTTGGTGTCGCAATATTTATAAACACATATTTTTATGTTGGTGTGCACAAAATTTTTAAGTTTTGTTAGGTTTTTTTTTTTTGGTTTATTGAAGGGTGTTACGTTTGTTGTATATTTAGTGTTGAGTTTATAATTAGTGATAAGTGTGATTTTTTTGGTTTATGTTAAGCATTTTAGTTTGTAAGAAAATATAGTTTTAAGGTTATGTTGTGTTTCTATGTCCTTTTTGTCTAAGAGTCCAGTTTATGATAACGTAAGGGGAAAGTTTGTGCACAGGAGACATTTGTCAGTAGATGAAACAAACTACTCGGGAGAACCACTCAACCCTCCAGCGGGAAGGGGGTTCCTCGAGGGGAAGCGGACAAGCTAAAGGTAATTCCGTTGGCACATTGCCGCATGAAGGATTGCGGTGTTGAGAGCTGGAAAAGTTAGATTACAATCAGGTATTATTCAAACTAAAATTACTAAAGAAAACCATTCGGGAGCGCAACCTAACCCGCGCAACGGGAAAGGTGTACCCTCAGAGAATCTACCAGCCGCCCACGTAACGACTGAGAGCAGCGTTGTCTGCAAGAAAAAGCAAGATCGAAGTCAAGCTCTGTGAAGGCCGCAAGCAGTTATCATCCAAGGACTTGTAGGGGAAGAGCGATGTTAACATCGGAATGGAGAAGGGGTATCCAGACGATGACGATTCCCCTGCGGCGGGGGCTAATTCACTCAGAAGGCCACCAGCCTACGGGTTATCCGTCGTCCAAGGGGGGGGGGGATCGTAAGAGAAGGTTCCCCGCCCTTGAGAGCCTGCCACATTATGCTGTCACATAATAAGCAACAATCACTGTAAAGAAAGCTTAACATAAATATAAAACATTAAGAATTTTTTCATATATATAAAAGAAAAACATAAGACTAAGAAAAAATTAAAACGGCCGGTAAGTTGGAGCGGGGAGAGAGCCAACGTCTCTCTTCCTGGGCCAAAAGCAAAGTGAGGTTCACCGCCCAGGTGTGCGAGTAAGTGGGGTAGCTATTACCCGGCCCCCTTACTAGTCAGTGGGTGGTTAACCCTCACTAAAAGTCTTATGGCTCGTCTTCCAGCTTCGCTGGAAGTAATATCCCCTATAAATAGCGTTGGTTTGCATTAGTGACGGAATAAAATTGTATAGTACAATACAATATAGTACAGTACTTTATATTGGCAATGTACAGATCCCCGTAGTACCCAGAAGACCTCCTAACTAAATTCCATTTTCAAAGAATCTGGTACATGATAGTTGGGGTTGAACAAGAGTAACTTCTGCTCAGCAAAGATGATTTCATTTTAAGAATAATCTCACCTGGTCTCTGGTAAGGCCTTTGTTGCCATGCTTACTTGGAGTCTTCATAAAAAGGGGAAATATGGTTCTCAAGCCTAAAATCTCCACAAATTTATTACAATTATCAGCACCATCAATGCCCGTCAAAGCATGATCAAGAACTCTGAGGGCTCCATTACGAGACAATTTCTTCTCCCTGAAATATCATAAATACCATAAATACTATATACTGTATGCATTATACTTCATTTATAATTTATATTTTCAAGAGTTCTAATGAGAGGATATAAAAATATTTATCCCAAATTTAGTTTACTTATGCATTAATTCACTGTGAACAATAAAGTATGAGTAAAATATTAAAATAGGTTTTCAATCATATGAATCAGGTATAAAAGACAGATTCTAAGAAAACATAACATACTAGTGTAACATTCCTCTCCATTACCCTGTGCATCTTTCCACAGGATTAACTTTAAATGAAAATAGAAGAGAATACAGTACGGTATATGATGAAAAAGGGAATTTAAAGAAGACACAATTTTCTTCGCAAGAGCAATACGAAAAATTATGATCTACAATTAAACCAACCTGAGCATTAAATTCATTAGCTGAAGACCTTCACCACGTAAAAAGAGTTCTCGGTTTTCTGTTAGCATCAAGCATGAACAAAGAGTATCAAAGAGGTTCTCCATCATCTCAAGCTCCTCACTAGTTGGTGGATCATGACGCTTATATACCTGAGAAAAATAGATCTATTTGAGAATCATATTTCATGCAAGCAAAAATACTATTCCCAAAGAAAGCAATATAACCATACCTACCACAAGAAAACATTTGTCACTACAGTAATGAAATACTGTAAATAATGAAGTAAACCCCATATGACAGTTTTGAAGACAACTTACATTTATCTTACAAGAACTTACAAGGATAAGGATAGGATAGCAAAGTGAGGCCAGTAAACTTTGAACAGAGAATGTGACAATACCTCAGCAAAGGGATATTTCTGACTACATTCTCCACATAGTAGTTTAAGAGAAAATGTCTTCTGTAAATGTATAATGAATATGCATTCGTAAATTTCTTTACAACTTCCTAATCAATCATAGGAACAATTCCTCAAAATAATAAGTTATAGAAAAAGAAAAGGAAAGCTCAACATCATCAAATATGGTATAAACTGTTGAAAAAAACAAGTCCTTTACAGTTACTTTTTCAATAAGTGCAGAACCATATCTTAGTCTATATGTCCAAATTAATCCTCCTATTTGATTTCAAACTTACACTCCATACTATGGCTTATATGCCTTTGCCTATGTATTTTGCTGGCATAATATAAATGGAATTGAAAAGGAAATGATCTAGGTTAGGAAATTGTTTATGAAAATAATAATTATCATAAACTAGGGAGGCTCAGATTAGCAAGATGAAACCTCTTTAAGTACTAAAGACCATTTGCATTTTCCTCAAAATTTAAAGGACATACAGTAGTTTGTATCCTTAACCAAATACTACATGGCTTTTACATTTTTAGCATAAAATGTTGTCTCCCATTCTTGCTTTCCACTAATTCTGTCCTCTTTTACAATGGTTCTTAGGTTTGGTTTGGTTTAAACTATTATTAAACCTTTTTCTTCACCTGGTCCTTGGAACCCAAATATATCTACAAAATATGAAGCAAAACTCCCAGGCCAGAATATATATAACATAAAAATAAAGTAATGGGTAACTAAGATTGATTGATTGATTGATTTAAGGTTTCCTGGCATCCTGATATCGAAAGTCATTGACACCGATTGGTAACTAAGAAATAGATGTAAGTTTTGAAAGAGGAATCACACAGAAAAATGTGAAGGTAAAATGTGGCAAAAAGAGAATAAAGAATATACAGTGCTAGCAAGAGAGAGAAAACATAATGTAGTGTCAACTGAAAAAAGTTGAAGATGAAATGAGGCAAAAAGAGAGTAAAGAATATATGGTGCTAGCAAGAAGGAGACAAGATAATGCAGTGGTTGGAAATGCAACAATATGGATAATCTGGTAGCAGAAGTAAAGGGAGAAAAAAATAGAGAAGTGACAATTGAAAAAGCAGAATTTAGAATGAAGGAAAAACTGGTTTAAATTGCAGAAGGAGAGATAACATGATTGAGTGAAGTCTCAACTGACAAAAAATTAAGATAACATAGTGCAAAAGATGGCTGAACCTGCAAGAATGGCGAGATTATAGTTTATAGAAGTAGAATGAAAGATTATGCAGAGGCAACTGAAAAACATGAACAGAAAATGGGGAAAGAAGTTGGCATTACAAAAATGTGGGGAGTGGAAGTGGGTAAAGGAGGACACAACTGAAAAAAAATAAAAATAAAAGAGGGTTAAGATTACAAAAATATGGGGAGTGCAGGCTGTGTGAGGAGGAGACAAGACTGTAACATATTAATAATATTGTAGACATGACTGAGTAAAGTGTTCACAGAAAAAAAAACATAATATAAAGTGGGGGGGAAAATAGTTGGAATTCCTAAAATTTGGAGGTTGTAGAAGGAAATAAAGACGGATTGTTTGGAGCATCAACTGACAGATGTTCAAGATAAAATCAAGGAAAAGACGATTTATTCAAGAATGTGGGGAGTTGAGGTTGCCAAAGGCAATGGATAAAGATTGTGTAAAGTGTAAAAAGTTGAAGATATAAAGGGGAAAGGATAATTGATGTGGGGAGTGGAGGTTGCAGGAGGAAAGAGGGAATATATTGTGCAATGTGTCAATTAAGAAAATGTGAGGAAAAATGGATCAAATGATGGTTGACATTGAAAGTATGTTGGGAGTGGAGCTTGCAGAGAGTGAGAGTGAGTAGACTCTGTGTAAGAATAAATTGAAAAAAAAAAAAACAGATATAATGAAGAAAAAATATTAGGAATTGCAGGAATGTGGGGAGACAAGATTTTGTGAACTGTCAACTGAAATTAACTTATAAAAAGAGAAATGGGATTAAAACTGAAAGAATGTAATGTATAAGTTGCAGGAGCTGAAAAAGGAAAGATTGTATTAACTGCTAACTAAAAATGGGAGGAAAACTGTTGAAATCCCAAGAATGTGGAGATTGGAGGTTGTAAAATGATTTTATGATCTATCAACTGAAAAGGGCTCAAAATAAAATAAAGAGAAAGATGGTTGATTTTACAAGAATGTGGGGATTTGAGGTTGCCAAATGCAAGCGATATAAGATTGTGAGAGTGATCAACTGATAAAATTTGAAGATAAAATGGAAGTAAAATTTGGTTGAAACTGCAAGAAAGGAGGGAACAGAGGTTAAAAGGAGCAGAGTAAGACAAGATTGTGTTGTGTCAGTTGAAAAACAGGAAGACAAAACAGAAGATGGATGATATGGCAAGAATTAGGTAAGTGGAGATTGTTATGGAAGTAGACAAGATTCTATGAAGTGTGAAATGTAAAAAAAAAAAAAAACTGAAAATATAATGAAAGAAAAGATTGTTGTAACTAAAAGAATATTATGCATTAGGGGTTGGAGAGGGAGA
>NC_090744.1:72051338-72058838 GCF_036898095.1 Palaemon carinicauda | reverse complement strand
AACAATTGCCTTTAATTTAGTCAGTAGGGCAACAATTCCCGGTATTAAGCTATAATATTAGCTAGTTAGGCAAATTATACAAGTGGTGATTTTGCATACATGAATATTATTCCTCTTCCTATTATGTGGCTTTACTTATCGTATGCGGCGGGAACCCCGGTGGTACCAACTACCTTGGCCGGGGCTCCTGCCAGAGCTAGGCTACTCTCGCTCATATATTAACTAGTAAAGTAATTCCCCATGTTTAGCCTCATCATATCGTTCCTTCTCGATTCGTATGAGAATTTACATTCTCTAGAATCTATGGATAAGTTACGATATTCATTCTCTCTCAGAGAGAATGAATATCGTAGCCTCTTCTCTCAGAGGGAAGAGGCTAAACCCTTCCTCCCACCCCGAGTGTCGCCGCCGTTATAGGCGGCAACCACTGTCTCTCTTCATGGCCGTTGAGTAGAACGAAGTTCTTGCTGCCTCCGGCTTTGATTTAGATAGTGACTAACTCAGGGTGCCCTTGTCTTGCCGCCGACAATTTCGTCAGCACAGGAAGCCATGCTTCCTCAGTTTATTGTTTGAGAAAGGCGGCATACCTGCCGCCACCTCTGATATCAATGAACTATAAGACTCTCTACCCTTCCCCTTCTGTCCTTTAGTGACGTCTTTTACCGGTATTCTGACAGCCATCCCAACTTGCTAGGATGACTGCGTTACTGGCTGGTACCCTGCCAGTAGCAGTTAGTCCAGCCGTTTCTGCCACCTTCCCCCTTACTCCCTTCCTTCACAGGAAGTGAATAATATTGGGGAGGAGACTGAGACGGCTCCTGACGACTGCCGGTGGGAAACCTAACATACTTTGGAAAGTCCTCAGCTCTCCCTTGAGCTGCCATCCACATTCATTGCCGCCGACTTCATAGCCGGCGGAAGACATTTTGTGGATGGGTGGATGCCAGAATCTGACAGATTCTTTCCCCTTCCATTGGAACTTTCATTCTGGCAAGGAGACAGTAGGTGGTCTAATAGTCCTCCTACACTTCCTACTGTTATGTTTATTCATAATAATAGGAAACTCTCCTTCCTTAACCCTTTTTCTCTTTCTATCAGGTATTAACCTAACTCCGGCAATGCCATCGGCAAAACTACTGTATACAACTTTACAGTAGTGTACATATTTTCTAACATACTCTGTCTCTCCTATCGCACACAATTGTTGAGACCACAATATTCTGTTGAGGTTGAGTACTCACTCAACACCCAGATGATTTTTCTCGATCATCAGGGACTTAAAATACCCGATCGGTATTAATTTATACTACAGGTGGATAATGTTAATATAAAATATTTACTAACTCTAACTCTAGTTCCTAGAGTTTTTCTACCTTGTATTCTCCCTATCAGGGAAACTGAATATTAATACTGACGAAGGTCTCAGCAATGGCCTGGGAGAAGAAATACAGATATGTGTCTTTTCTACTTCCTTTCAAGCTTACTATCCTAAGCTACCATAAACAATAGTGACTACTATTGTTATTAAAAAATGAATGCTCTTATATCACTGATATAAAAAACATAAATACTCATTTGGCCCTTTCCTTTACAGGAGGAGTCAATGGAGAAGTGCGCAGCATTGTTCTGCAACCATAAAGGGAAAGACTTTTGTGGTCACACGAAGTGCAGGACTCATGCCCCCTGCTGCATCGTGTCAGGAGTCCTGAGGTATTGGGATCTGAAGGGTTGCACCATCTGCTCAACCTTGCTGGCCAACGGATTCGGAGAAGCACCCCTATTCACCATAGAGACTAGGGATACAGCGAGGGAGACCCTTCGAAAATGGGTAAGAGGGTTCCAGAAGAACTCTCCAGGACCATACCTACCCAACGACTACCTAAAGGTGCCTATTGTTCCCCAAGGCTCTGCCGAGTGCGGCAGTGCCTCAGGAACAGGTCCAGCCTCCCTTCATACAACTGAAGATCAACTTGGACATCAATAAGGCCCTAGAAGGCATGGACATCCACCAAGAGAGGATGTCAGAAGTATCCACCAACACTGAACAGGACCTACTGCAAGGTGGCCCTGAAGAAAACGTGGAACCTCCACAAGCGAAGGAACAAGGATCCGCACCAACGGCAACGGCAACCGAGGACCTTCAGTTCGCCATAACGGCATACCAACCTATGCCGTCAACATCCTTGGCCCCAACTCCAAAACCAGTTGCCCAGGTCAACAAAAATGAAGAGATCTTAACATCGATTCAACGAATGATGGAATTGTTGCAAAGGGAACAAGAGACGATGCAGGAATCGCTCAAGCAGCAGCAGAAACTGTTGCAGGAGAGGATGGACTGCCCCGGATCCACCAAGGGCACTACTATGAAGCCTCTTACCGTGTCGGATCTCCGTCACTGCTCCAAAACTAATCCCTGGAGGTATGCGGAGCATATGCCCATGATGAATGGGAAACTGTTTGTCTCTGAGAAGTTGGGGGCCAGGCTGATTGAAGACCTCGAGTTCTGGCCTAACTTTTCGGCCTATCCAAACAGCTACGAGAGACTGCGGGATGAAACCGCAGCTCGAAAGGAAACGGTACCCAAAGAGGTCATTGTTTTTTAACATAAGGTGCAAGCCATCCTCCTGAAAGCCATGAAGGGAGACGGGTACACCAACTCCAAAGTCTCAGCACTGAGCAAGAAACACCCCACCTTTCTTGCCTCTACCTCCATCTCTTTCCCCTTTTCGGAGAAAGCACTAGACTTTGCCATCAAGGCAGTCGACAAGGGCAAACCCTGCCAACCCTAGAGGAATGCAAGACATTCTATCTAGCACTGCTAACTGCGAGAAAAAGTGAAAGAATGTCCACCTAACCTTCACCGTCTCTTAAGTTGGATCCAGAGAAAGCAGGCCAACAGTTCAACGAGAACCTTCCGAAGTTGCCAGACCATCTTCTGAGGAAAGAACAGGAGTCGAAGGATCGACTTGTGGCCTCCCTTTCTCATCAGAACTGTCTGGAAATGAGTGCAGGTCAATATAACGCCAAAGAAATGTTCATCTTCCTAGCTAAGTCTCATGGGTACCCTTGTGAAAGACTTATATGGTTTCCTCAGAGCAAGGAGAGCCTGTAGAGAGTTCGTTTTGGCCTCAGCAACAATCAGACACGAACCAAGGAAGCTGATTACCTTGAGCATCTGTGGTAAAGACCTTTTCCCACAGGAACTGGTCCAAGAGATCATTGCCAGAGCAGCCACAAAGAACAGGAACCTTCTCCAAAAGTGGGGCATGATCATTGCCTGAGCACCCACAAAGAATAGGAACCTTCTCCAAAAGTTGGGTATGAACTCGAAGAGGAAATCTTCCTCGGAAGGAGGTCCCCACCCCAGGAATAAAAAGGCAAGGAGACCACAAAGACCTGCACAACTTCCTGCCGTGACTATGACCATGAAGCCTCAGACCACCTTCCAGATGGTCCCTCAACAACTGGCAGCCCAGTTGACAGTTTTCAACCCTAACTTTAAGAGGCAGTCGACTTCCTTTCGCCCCAGTCAGAAAGGAAAAGGCACTAAGAGAAGTTCTTCCGGAGGTAACTCCTCTCGGGGCAGAGGAGGACGTGGTCGCAGAAACAAATCCGCAGGACCCCCCAAGCTATGAGGGGTTCCAGGCAGGGGACAGACTCCATCACTGGACCTTCGATCCCTGGGCCCACAACCTAATCACGAATGGACTCGGGTGGAAATGGAGCAGAACGCCTACCCGTTTTCCAGAATTTTTCCAACACTCCACCCCTTTGTTGGAAGAATATACCTCAGGACTCTTGAACAAGAAGGTAATAAGGAAAGCAAAGTCCATCAAGTTCCTGGGAAGGCTGTTTAGTGTTCCCAAGAAAGACTCAGACAAAGTCAGTCATTCTACACTTGTCTCCACTCAACAAGTTCATCGAGAACAACAAGTTCCGGATGATTACTTTGCAACACATAAGGACCCTCCTGCCAAAAGGGTCTTACACGGTCTCAATAGACCTAGCAGATGCTTACTGGCATGTGGCATCTTCCAATGAGTCGCCCTTTCTCCTCCTACCTAAGATTCAAACTACAGAAGAAGAAGTTTGTTTTCAGAGCAATGCCATTCGGACTAAACACAGCCCTAAGGATATTCACGAAGCTAGCAGACACAATCCTCCAACAGCTATGCTCCGAAGAAGTTCAAGTGGTAGCATATCTAGACGATTGGCTGGTAAGGGCAGCATCCAAGAATACTTGTCTGCAAGCAGGCAACAAGGTGATCCACTTCCTGGAACACCTGGGCTTCAAGATCAATCGCAAGAAGTCTCGTCTCACTCCAGCTCAACAGTTCCAGTGGCTAGGAATCCAATGGGACTTAAAGTGACACCACCTCTCCATTCCATCCAAGAAGAGGAGAGAAATAGCGGGATCTGTCAGGGGACTAATCCGTCACAAGAGGATTTCAAGACGCCAAGAGGAAAGAGTATTGGGCTCTCTCCAGTTTGCAGCAGTGACAGACCCAGCGCTAAAAGCACGTCTGAAACATGCGTCAGGAGTCTGGAGGAAATACGAATCAAACGCTCGAAGAGATCAACTAAGGTTGACCACTACCTTGTTGCGCACGCAGTTAAGGCCATGGTCAACAGCCAAGAGCCTAGCACGGACAATTCCCCTGCAACCACCACAACCATCAGTGGTGATGCACACGGATGCCTCTTTAGAGGGATGGGGAGGCCATTCTCATGACAAAAAAGTGCAAGGAATTGGTCACACCAGTTCAAAACCTTTCATATCAACATTTTGGAAGCTATGGCAGTTTTCCTGACGTTTAAGAAACTATCCCCTCGCGGATCAATCCACATAAGATTGGTCCTGGATAATGAGGTGATAGTAAAGTGTCTAAATCGACAAGGCTCGAGATCACCCCACAGCAACCATGTGATACTAGCCATCTTCTACCTGGCAAGGAGGAAGGGATGGCACCTATCAGCAGTTCACCTACAAGGGTGCCGCAATGTGATGGCGGACGCTCTATCCAGGCGAAAGCCCATAGAGACAGAATGCTCCCTAAACGCAGACTCATTCTCCTTCATCTCGGAAAAAGTCCCAGAACTGCAGATCGACCTCTTCTCAACGAGCAACACCAAGAAACTACCTCGTTACGTAGCCCCTTATATGGACCCTCAAGCAGAGGCGATGGATGCCATGTCCCTCGACTGGAACAGGTGAAATCGCATTTACCTGATTCCACCGACCAATCTCCTGCTAAGAGTCCTCGACAAGCTAAGATCCTTCAGAGGGACAGTAGCAGTAGTGGCTCCAAGTGCCCCAAAAGCAATTGGTTCTCTCTAGCCCTAGAGCTGAAACTGAAGCTGTTTCCTCTGCCGGATACAGTAGTATCTCAATTGGTCCAGAAGTCGACTGTCTACGCTTCATCCTCGAGAACCAACAACCTACATCTCATGATTTTCTCGCCCTAGCTGCGAACAAAAAGTTTGGAATCTTGAAGGACAAAGTTGACTTCATCGAGGAGTACAAGTCAAGTTCGACTAGGAGACAATATGAATCATCATGGAAGAAATGGGTTTCCTTTGTGAAAACAAGGAAACCGACAGGGATATCAATAGATTTCTGTCTTGCATTCTTCATATACCTACACGAACAAGGCATGGCCTCTACTACAATTACCTTGTGTAAATCGGCCCTGGCTAGACCACTTCTGTACGCTTTTGAGGTGGACCTCACTGGTGAAATCTTTAATAAGATCCCAAAAGCATGCACTAGACTCAAGCCAGCAACCCCACCAAAGCCCATCACGTGGTCTTTGGACAAAGTCTTGCACTATGCTTTGAAATTAAACAATGAGGATTCTACTCTAAAGGATTTAATACAGAGAGTCATTTTTCTGTTTGCAATAGCCTCAGGGGCTAGAGTTAGTGAAATAGTGGCCTTATCCAAAAACGAACGCCATATTCACTTCTTAGACTCAGGAGAACCAAACCTTTTTCCTGATCCTGCCTTTCTTGCCAAGAACGAGCTACCCAGTAAGAGGTGGGGTCCTTGGAGAATCTGTCCACTGAAAGAAGATGCCTCTCTGTGCCCAGTAGTGTGTCTTAAGGTCTATCTTCGAAGAACTTCAGACTTCATAGGAGGACAGCTCTCCAGAGGCGAAACCTCAGGATCAAATCTATCTTTAAGACAACTGAGAGCGAAGCTCACCTACTTTATTCGCAGAGCGGATCCTGACAGTACACCCTCATGTCACGAACCGAGGAAAGTTGCTTCTTCATTGAACATCTTTCAACATATGGACTTTGAAAGACTCCACTCATACACTGGGTGGAAATCATCCAGGGTCTCCTACAAACATTACGCGAAGCAAGTGCATGAAATAAAACATTTTGTGGTGGCGGCGGGTAGTGCTGCGATGAACATTGGACTCTTTTGGGACTTTACAGTGCATCGGGTGCATGGGTATACCTACCCTCTAGTGCAGATCACAGCGATGATCAACATACTGATCTATGTAGGTGCATATCTGACCATTACACCAGTGGTGAGTGAACATTTGTGTCACAGTGTTTATGCATTTCCGAACATCTGAACATGTCAGATAGATTTGGTTTCACATCTCCATTGAGTGGCATTATTCCGATAATGTATTTATATATTTTCTCTACACAAGCAAATATGAACTTTGATGTGTTGTAATGCTGGATCAGAATAATACTTTGTTGTAACTACATTTGATAAATTAGTTGTAAAATAAAATACATAAAACGTATTTGCGTCTTATTACTGCTGCCTCAGTTATGGACTAATAAAAGATACTAGAGTTTTATTTAATCCCTGTATAGGGCTTTTAACTTGAAATCACAATAACGATTTCTGAAAGAATGAATCTTACATTCTCATGGTAAGTAAAAAGGTAAGCTCCGAAGTTTTCCCTTTTTGTTCCTACGGAAATACAAACCTTGAATCCTTATTGTCGATATCGACATTTTCCTTGCTGGGGGCAGGAAGCACTAAACCAGCTCCAGGCTTAGTGGAAATGAGAGATCTCTGGAATTGCACATAGAGGTCTAGTAGACCATATAAGGAAATCTATTCAAGGTGGAAGGCACACACACAAACCCACAGCTAATAGTAATTTCAAGACAATTCTCTAGTATGCTTCTATCAGGACGGCATGGCCTGAACCCAAAAAACGGATTTTGAGAAAAGCGGAAAATCTATTTTTGGGTGAGAGTGCCATGTCGTCCTGCTGTACCCACCCTTTTGCAGACCCCTCCCAAAATTACTTTATCTGCAGTCATTTCTGCTTAACACCAAGAAACGGAATGGCGTCGCGGTAGTAGTAAGGAAGAAGGTCCACCGGGTACCTAGAACGGCACCCCCTTACATTAAAGAGTTAAATCTATTCGGGTGATGATTGCTATATGTCGTATCTAGAATACGTCCCCTGATATTATGCGATATCCTTTATTGGATACTCATGCCACGAGTTAATATCC
>NC_090744.1:72036338-72046338 GCF_036898095.1 Palaemon carinicauda | reverse complement strand
CGAAGCGAGTGCAAACAGAAAAATAACTTTTTGGGTCAAGTCCTTCAAAGCACACTCCACACTATTCATCATTGAAGCAAAATGAAGAAACTTATCCAATAGACCTGGCGGATGCCTATTGGCACATTCCAATGAATCACCAAGCTTCCTCGTACCTAGGATTCAGGCTCCAAAGAAGAAACTACGCCTTCAGGGCCATGCCCTTCGGGCTCAACGTGGCTCCAAGAATCTTTACGAAACTAGCAGACACGATCGTCCACCAGCTACGCCTTCAAGGCATCCAGGTGATGGCTTACCTAGACGATTGGCTGGTTTGGGTGCCATCATCAGAAGAATGTTTGCGTGCCTGCAGAAAGGTGACCCAATTCCTGGAACATCTGGGTTTCAAAATCAACACCATGAAGTCTCGCCTGTCTCCAGCTCAGAAGTTTCAATGGTTAGGAATCCATTGGAATCTTCAGTCACACCACCTGCAGATCGACCTCTTCGCGACGAGCGACAACAATCAACTTCCTCGATATGTGGCCCCATATGAGGACCTCAAAGCGGAAGCAGTGGACGCCATGTCCCTGGACTGGAACAGATGGTCCAAGATTTACCTGTTCCCTCCACCCAATCTTCTGCTGAAAGTCCTCTCCAAACTGAGAACCTTCAAGGGAACAGCAGCCCTAGTGGCTCCCAAGTGGCCCCGGAACAACTGGTTTCCCCTAGTCCTGGAGCTACAACCCAAGCTGATCCCTCTGCCGGCCCCAGTTCTCTCCCAGCAGGTGCAGAAGTGGACTGTCTTCGATTCATCAAAGAAAGTCCAAGACCTTCATCTCATGATTTTCTCTCCCTAGCCATGGAGAAAAGGTTTGGAATCTCGAAGAAAAGTTTAGAGGAATACAAAACAAAGTCTACCAGAAGGCAATATGAATCATCCTGGCCTGGAAGAAGTGGGTCTCCTTTGTCAATGCAAAAAACCCGATGGAAATCTCCATACATTTTTGTATGTCCTTCTTTATTCACCTTCATGGACAAGGCTTGGCGGCCAACACGATTTCCACTTGTAAATCGGCCTTGACAAGACCACTACTGTACGCCTTCCAAATAGATTTGTCCAACGAAATCTTTAACAAACTTCCGAAGGCATGTGCTAGACTCCGTCCTGCACCTCCACCGAGTCCCATCACCTGGTCCCTGGATAAGGTGCTTCATTTTGCCTCTAGCTTGGACAACGAATCTTGCCCTCTGAAAGACTTGACTCAAAAAGTAATTTTCCTTTTTGCTCTCGCATCGGGAGCCCGAATCAGTGAAATAGTGGCATTATCAAGAGAAGAGGGCCAGATACAGTTCGTCGAAACAGGGGAACTTACCCTCTTCCCTGACCCTACGTTTCTCGCCAAAAATGAACTCCCCCACCAAGAGAAGAGGACCTTGGAGAATCTGCCCTCTAAAGGAAGATGTCTCTCTATGCCCAGTGGAGAGTCTTAAGGTCTATCTTCGAAGAACTACAGACTTTGGCGGAGGACAGCTTTTTAAAGGAGAAACATCGGGTAGTGACCTGTCACTTGAACAACTAAGGGCGAAAATCACCTACTTTATTCGCAGAGCGGATCCTGACAGTACACCCGCAGGTCATGATCCTAGGAAAGTCGCCTCTTCTCTAAATTTTTTCCAAGGTATGGATTTCGAAAGCCTCCGATCCTTCACAGGCTGGAAATCCTCGAGTGTTCTTTAAACACTATGAGAAGCAGGTGCACGAAGTTAAAAGATTTGTGGTAGCAGCAGGTAGTGTATTGAAACCAGCTGCTTAGTGCTGCGTAGAACAGTGAGTTATTTAGGGACTCTAACTGAACGGGTGCCTGTGTTGACCCTAGTGCGATACATAGTGATTTCAGGTGACACTTAGTGTCACAAAAGACTTCTTCCTCAAGGTGAAGTGACATAGATTCTAACACGTGTGCCACATGTTCTAGGACATGAAGTGTATTGTGACTCTTAAAAACTTTCGTTCCCCAGGAACTTATGTGTATAAAGGCAAATTCTTTCCTTTCAGATTCCACATCACCGTCTTTCAGTTCATGATCTGTCTGTTATTCAACAATTTTATTGTAAATTATTTACCTTATTTTACTTTATTGCAATTTCTTGAATAAAATAGATATTTTATTTACCATATGCGTCTTATTTCGCCTTTCCATATGAAAATAAATTGCTGTTACTGTGTTTCAATGCCCCTAATTATTCGTTATTATATTATATATAATAATTATCCTGTCTGAAATATGCTCACCAAGCAAGTGAAATATTGTTCCCACACAAATATTTAACCTTCCGATCTGTCTACGAGACCGGCACGATCCTTGCATCCAGGTGAGTCTATCTTCATCAGGTTACTTCGAGATGTTCCTCTTGTCCAAACAGGACCTCCCTGCCAGGGGGGCAGGAAGCCATGTCATTGTTTATGCCACTGGTAGTGACATATAACGGAGATGTCACGGTCTCTAAGGTCACCAGACCAAAGGAATATTGTTTGAAGTAGAAGGCACTTTGAAATGGGGAAAAACCATAATACACTAATTCTCTGGTACACTTCCATCAGGACATCATGGCTTGAGCCCAAAAAACGGCAAAATCTATTTTTGGGTGAGATGGCCATGACGTCCTGATGGACCCGCCCTACTGGTTCTAGTTCGGCCTGTCAGGCCCCTCCCTTTCATATTGTATCGTGGAGGCTGGCAGAAACGCTGAATATGGAATGAAGAGGACGGACGTGACGTCAGTCAAGATGGCGGACAGCTATGGCTGCCGTTTGTTTACGTCGCGAGGTACCGTAACAGTAACGTAGGAGGATAACTTTGCAACGGCTCTTCAGTTATCTTGCCACCTTTCCCCCTCGAAGCGTAAACGCTATGTGGGGTGCAGATAGCCATGTGGCGTGTCAAGCATACGTCCCCTATTGATATACGATATCCTAAAGAGAAACCTTTAGGGTACTCGCGCCAGAAGTTAGAATTCTGTGAAACCTTTGGTTTAATTCTCTGGGAATATCCACTGTAGTCATATATACCCTCAGGAAGCTACTGAAGGAACCTTCCATCAGGATGTCATGGCCATCTCACCCAAAAATAGATTTTTCACTTCACTCAAAATCCGTCGTTTACATATAGGAACAAAGTTACTACCTTTGCTCGATATAATTATACAGAATAATAAGGAATGAAATGAATGCTCACACAACTTTATTAAAATGTTTTGGGCGAAATAAGACGCACAAAACAATTAATCATTTATTGTGAAACAATAAATAAAAATTCAGCATACATTTATAATATCATAAAAATGCAAGTGAAATAGAATTTATTAACATAGACTAAGAGAATAAATCAGAAATACTTGTCTTACCTGAAAACAAATCTTTGCCACTCACATGAAAATTTAATAAATTTTCTAATGTCTTTCTGAGAAGTCTGTCTATTTACACTTGTGTAAAAAACACATGGCACTTGGTGTTCAGTCTATGTTTCATCACCTTTGTACACTGGAACAGTCCATGATATCACCATGATGACATTTCACTCACCATTTTGCACTATAAAGTGCCAACATGTACACCCTATAGAATTATAGTCCCACATAATTCACTGTTCCTCGCAGCACTAAGCGACAGGTTTTAGTACACTACCTGCCGCTACCACAAATCCTTTTAATTCTTGCACTTGCTTCGTGTAGTGTTTGAAAAACACTCTGGATGACTTCCATCCAGTAAACGAGCGAAGGCTCCCGAAATCCATGAGCTGGAAAAAATTTAACAAAGAAGCAATTTTCCTAGGATCATGACCTGCGAGTGTACTGTCAGAATCCACTCTGCAAATGAAGTAGGTGATCTTCGCCCCTAGTTGTTTCAGGGATAAGTTAGAGCCCGATGATTCACCTTTAAAAAGCTGTCCTCCCCTGAAGTCTGAAGTCCTGCAAAGATAGACCTTTAGACTCTCCACTGGACACTGCGAGACATCTTCCTTCAGAGGGCAGATTCTCCAGGGACCCCACCTCTTAGTGGGTAGCTCATTCTTGGCGAGAAACATTGGGTCGGGAAAGAGATTTAGCTCTCCCGTTTCAGAAAACTGGATATGGCCTTCTTCCCTAGACAAGGCCACTATCTCACTAACTCTAGCCCCTGAGGCTAGAGCAAATAAGAATATAACTTTTTGAGTCAAATCTTTCAAAGAGCAAGTATCATTGTCCAAACTTGAAGCAAAATGTAGTACCTTATCCAAAGACCATGAGATGGGCCTAGGTGGTGCTGCAGGTCTGAGCCTGGCACAGGCCTTAGGGATTTTGTTAAAAATCTCATTAGACAAGTCTACTTAGAAAGCATAGAGCAAGGGTCTAGTCAAGGCAGATTTACACGTAGTTATCGTGTTGGCTGCTAAACCTTGTTCATGAAGGTGAATAAAGAAAGACAAGCAGAAATCCATCGAGATTTCCTTTGGATTTCTTGTCTTGACAAGGGCCAACCATTTCTTCCAAGATGACTCGTATTGCCTTTTCGTAGATTTTGACTTATATTCCTCTAAGAAGTCTATACTTTCTTTCGAGATCCCAAACCTTTTCTTTACTGCTAGGGAGAGAAAATCATGAGATGAAGGTCTTGGGTTTTCTGTAATGAAGCGAAGACAGTCGACTTCTGTACTTGTTGAAATAGAACTGGATCCGGCAGGGGAATCAGCCTCGACAGTAATTCCAAAATTAAGGGGAACCAGTTGCTCCGGGGCCACTTGGGAGCCACTAGGGCTGCTGTTCCTTGAAAAGATCTCAGCTTGTTGAGGACCTTCATCAGCAGGTTGGATGGAGGGAACAGGTAAACCCTGGTCTATTTGTTCCAGTCGAGGTACATGGCATCCACTGCTTCCGCTAGAGGGTCCTCGTACAGGGCCACGTATCGATGAAGTTTCTTGTTGTTGCTCGTTGCAAAGAGGTCGATCTGCAGATCCTGGACTTGATGTAAAATGAAGGAGAATGATCTTGCATCTAGGGACCATTCTGACTATTGGAGTTATCCTGGATAGAGCGTAAGCTGTCACATTGCGGAACCCCTGAAGGTGAACTGCTGACAAGTGCCATCTCTTCTTTTCCGCTAAGCGGAAGATGGCCAACATCACTTGGTTGAGTTAAGGCGATCTCGAGCCTTGGCGATTCAGACATCTCATTACCACCTCGCTGTCCAAAATCAGTCTAATGTGGAGTGAAGGGCGAGGGGATAATTTCCTCAGTGTGAGGAAGACTGCCATGGCCTCCAAAATGTTGATATGGAAGGTCTTGAATAGAGAGGACCAAGTTCCTTGAACTCTGCGTTGATGAGAGTGACCTCCCCATCCTTCCAATGATGCATCCGTGTGGATGACGACTGAAGGTGGAGGCGGTTGCAGAGGTGTTGACCTCTTGAAGTTTCTGGCCTCCGACCATGGCTTGAGAAGTGATCGTAGCCGAATTGGTATTTGTCTTCTTAGATCTCTTCGAGCGTTTGATGCGTATCTTCTCTAGACTTCTGACGCATCTTTTAGCTGTGCTCTTAGCACTGGGTCTGCCACTGATGCAAACTGAAGGGAGCCCAGCACTCTCTCCTGTTGGCGTCTTGAAATCCTGTCGGATTTTAGAAGTCTCTTGACAGATCCCGCTCTCTCTCTCTCTCTCCTCTTCTTTAATGGAATGGAGAGACGATGCGACTGTAAGTCCCAATGTATGCCTAGCCATTGGAATTTCTGAGCTGGAGATAGTCAAGACTTTTTGGTGTTGATCTTGAATCCTAGATGTTCCAGGAACTGGATCACTTTCTTGAATACTTGCATGCATTTCGACTCGGATGCTGCCCACACCAGCCAATCGTCCACATAGGATACCACCTGGACACCTTGTAGGCGTAGTTGTTGAACAACTGCTTCTGCAAGCTTCGTGAAGATCCTTGGGGCTATGTTTAGTCCTAAGGGCAAGGCTCTGAAAGCGTACTTTCTTTTTTGTAGCCTGAATCCTGGGTAGGAGGAGAGTTGGCGATTGATCGGAATGTGCCAATAGGCATCTGCCATGTCTATGGAGACTGTGTATGCCCTTTTGGGCAACAGGGCCCTTAGGTGTTGAAGGGTCAACATCTTGAATTTGTCGTTCTCAATAAACTTGTTGAGTGGCGACAAATCCAGAATGACTCTGAGTTTGTCTGAGTCCTTCTTGGGAACACAAAACAGCCTTCCTTGGAATTTGATGGACTTTGCCCTCTTTATCACCCGTTTGCTCAAGAGCTCTCGGGTATATTCTTCCAGAACGGGGGTGGAGTGTTGGAAGAATTGAGGAAATGATGGTGGAGCTGTCTTCCAGCTCCAAACTAGTCCGTTCTTGATTAGGCTGTCGGCCCAGGGATCGAAGGTCCAACGATCCCGGAAGAGCCTGAGTCTTCCTCCTACCGGAGGCACCTCATTACTTCTGGTTTCCGGAGGGCTTGCCTCCTTGACCGCGTGCTCCCCTGCCCTCTCTCCCTCTCGAGGAACGTATAGAGGAATCTCTACCGGACCCCCTACCTTTAGGGAGAAAGGTAGTGGTCTGCCTCTCATAGGCGAGAGAATAGACTGGTGACTGAGTAACCACCTGCTGGAGTACCATCTGGTAGATGGGTTGGGGCTGTGCCACCATCTGTGGCATCGCGGTCATGGGAAGTTGTTGTTATCTAGCAGGGCGAGAAGGCACTATTGGCCTCTTTGTCTTCCTCTTCGGTTGGGGACCCTCATCCGGAGAAGACTTCCTCTTAGCCGACATGCCCCACTTCTGGAGAAGATTTCTATTCTCCGTGGCGGCCTTGTCGACTATCTCTTTGGCATATTCATTTGGGAATATGTCTTTCCCCCACATATTGGAAGATATCAACTTCCTGGGTTCGTGTTTGACCGCAGCCGAGGCAAACACGAACTCTATACAAGCCCTTCTTGCCCTAACAAAGCTGTAGAAGTCTTTAGTTAGGGTTTCTGAATGTGTTTTGGCCATGACCATGAACATATCCAGGGATCTTTGTTCACTGGCCATTGCCTCCATGGACACCTGGAGGGACAGAGAGGCAGCTAGCCTTTCCTTTGTATCTTGTTCCTTGCGCAAGAGAAACTCAGACAACTTGCGGAGGTTTTCGCTGAATTGACGTCCAGCAATATCAGCCTCCAACTTCCTGACTGAGAAGGTAAGCTGAATATCCTTCCAGTCTTTGTGATCCGTTGGCAAAGCTAGGGAAAGGGGCCTACACTCCTTCAGTGTAGGGCAAGGTTTCCCAGCTTCCACTGCCTTAATCACCGTCTTAAATGACTTTTCCGCAAAGGGGAAAGCCATAGTTGCTGGAGCAAGAAAAGAGGAATGTTTCTTACTCAGGGCCGGCACCTTGGAATTGGTGAAGCCCTTGTCCTGCAAACTGCTGGCTAACAAAGCCTGAGCCTTCGCATGGTCAAGCACTATGACCTCCTTGGGCTCTGTCTCCTCCTCTGTCTGGATAGGACTCAAACCTAGGCCAGAACTAAATGTCCTCGATAAGGACAGTTCCCAGCTTCTCTGAAACAAAGATCTTACCGTTTGTAACCGACATGCCTCCATGGGCTTACCTCGGAACACGAGAGAAGATCCTTTACATTGAGTCTCCGTTGAGACCCACGGGACGCTGTTATCTGAAGAATCTCCTACCTGAATGCAGCTTCCCTTTGTTCGCTCTTCTTCTCAAACATTTCCATCATAGCTTTGATGGCAGGCAGTGTGTCGTCCGACCTCTCAGGTTGAGGAGCAGAGGACGTAGAGGGCACGGGTTCTGGGGCAGGAACCGATGAAACCGAGACTGTTTCAACTTCATCCTCTTCCGTCTCTGGAGCCAATGTTGACTCCTCATCTCGACCTTCCGCCAGAAGGTCCTTTTCGGTGTCCTCTGACATCCTCTCATCATCTAGATGGATGTCCTTCATCGCATCCGAGACATCCGTGTCGTCGGCTATCTGGATGCAAGGGATCTCAGGATGAGGCTGAGGAATAACAGCATCCGCAGATACTTTGGGGAATAGAAGGGTTCTCATATGCTCACTAGGGAGGTAAGGCCCCGTGGCATTCTTTTGGAAGCCACGAACCCATTTGCGCAGCTTGTCCCGAGCTGCATCCCTTGACTCCATTGTCTTGGGATTTTCAAAAGCCTCATACACCAGGTCTTTACATACTGTACATACCTGTGGGTCCCAGTATTTGAGAGGTCCCTTAGTGGTGGAGCAGAGGGAGTGTGTCCTACATCCCAGATGGCCATAGAAGTTCCTGCAACGAACGTTGCAGAAGACTCTATCGCACTTCACATGGTCTTCCTGTAAAGAAAGGAAAATAAAATGAGTATAATGTAGTCTATCTCACTAGATAAACTAATAAATATTATATTTTCCATTTTATTTTATTGCATATAACTTAGGATAGATAAGCTAGAAGTGAAATAGGAAAGACACATACGTGTGTTTCCCGCCCAGCCAATTGCTGTGACCCCCCTCAATATTAATTTAAGGGTTATCCTCCTTAAGAGGCCCAATGGAAGAGTCTAGCCTATAAGGATAGAGTAGTGTAAACAACACCCACTTCGAAAAGGGTTAATAATGAGGGTAAAAATAACTGATCATCTATCAGTATAAAGAAAGGGTATTCATTTCCCAATCTTATAAGGTCTCAACAATAGACTGCGCTTGGACACACAGAGTATGTTGGAAAATTTAACTACTGTATACTTTTATACCATAGTTTTCTGTCTGCAGTATACTCTATACTACAGATGTACTGGCTACTGTATATACATATACCATAGTTTCTGCCGGCAAGCAGCCGGCAAGGCTAGTACCTAAGGCTCAATTCAACTGGCACAATATCGATAATTTTTATGGCCGGGGGGCCACCGGATTTCCGGCGGCTTGCCGGACACCGGCGGGTCACCGGCTGTCGGCACATTATCCCAGCTCGCATTCAATGTGACAGGGTAGTGGCCGGAATACCAGACTCGGCTGGCTCTCACCGGCAGAGTCAGATGTGACAATGAATTAACAGCTGTCAGACCACAAGTCTAGCCTGCATCTTGCCGGCAAGGTTAGTGGCCGGCAGTCGCCAGATAGGTTAGTAGCTGGCGGCACTAGCCAATAGAGAGAGAGAAAGCAAGGAGTGAAGGGTGATGTAAGAGTGGCGGCACTAGCCACTGTATCACTTCCTTCCTCCGGAATGAGGGTTCTAATGGAAGGGGAGAATATAGAATAATCAAGCTTCCACCCATCCACCTCCGTGCCGGTATCTGCCGGTCGTAGGATGTGGATGGCAGCCCAAGGGAGGACTGAAGAACACTCCAAAGTAAATGGGTCTTCTGCCGGCAGCTAGACCTGCCGATACAGCTATCCCGGAGCTCATGTCCGATAGGGAAGCTATACGACTAGGCCATACAGGCAGAAGCCCAAGCCGGCTCTACAGCCTGCCAGCAATCGGCGAGATTGTAGGACATCGGCCACAGGGATGTGATGGCTAGGCCATCACTAAAGGACAGAATTGGAAGGGGAAAGGGTCCTGTATAAGATGTGAGAGGAGCCGGCCGCATGTCGGCCCTACCACACCTAGAGGAAGCTCTGTTTCAGTATCGGCGCCATCCTAGGCGGACGGAGAATACATTCCCCAGCCTAGGGTCTGCCGCAACCCTTATTCATAGAGAAACAGCGTCCCAATGCCAGCGCCATCCTAGGCAGAAAAATAAACACTATTCTTCAGCCTAGGGTCTGCGAGCACAGGACTAGTCGACTAAATCATAGGGAGAAGGGGATCACATGACCCCATCAAGTGCAGTCTAGGGAGGCAAAGCCTCCTCTGCCAACCAACAAGATCCGACAGGGGAGTACACTCACTCTATCGATCAGTTGCCAGCACACGACAAGTACTCTGAGGTTCTGACCCAAACCCAAAGCTTACCATCAGTAGCTAGGTGAAGGGGCAGAAAAACCCT
>NC_090744.1:72028838-72033838 GCF_036898095.1 Palaemon carinicauda | reverse complement strand
TAATAAAACATTTCAAGAGAAAGATTAAAAAGTTATGGAATTAGGGAATTGTAGTGGTTGAGCCCTCACCCACTACTGCACTCGTTTCTACGAATGGTCCCAGAGTGTAGCAGTTCTCGTAAAGAGACTGGACATTCTTAAGATAAAAAGACGCGAACACTGACTTGCTTTTCCAATAGGTAGCGTCGATTATACTTTGCAGAGATCTATTTTGTTTAAAGGCCACGGAAGTTGCGACAGCTCTAACTTCGTGTGTCCTTACCTTCAGCAAAGCTTGGTCTTCCTCATTCAGATGGGAATGAGCTTCTCGTATTAACAGTCTGATAAAATAGGATAAAGCATTCTTTGACATAGGCAAAGATGGTTTCTTAACTGAACACCATAAAGCTTCAGACGGGCCTCGTAAAGGTTTTTAAATAGAACTTAAGAGCTCTTAGAGGACATAAGACTCTTTCTAGTTCATTTCCAACCATACGATAAGTTTGGAATATCGAACGATATTGGCCAAGGCCGAGAAGGCAGCTCGTGTTTGGCTAGAAAACCAAGTTGTAGAACATGTAGCCGTTTCGGATGACAATCCGATGTTCTTGCTGAAGGCATGAATCTCACTGACTCTTTTAGCTGTGGCTAAGCATACCAGGAAAAGAGTCTTTAGGGTGAGATCTTTCAGGGAGGCTGATTGTAGCGGTTCGAACCTGTCTGACATAAGGAATCTTAGTACCACGTCTAAATTCCAACCAGGTGTAACCAAACGACTCTCCTTCGTGGTCTCAAAAGACTTAAGGAGGTCCTGTAGATCTTTATTGCTGGAAAGATCTAAGCCTCTGTGACGGAAGACTGATGCCAACATGCTTCTGTAACCCTTGATAGTGGGAGCTGAAAGAGATCGTTCTTTCCTCAGATATAAGAGGAAGTCAGCTATTTGAGTTACAGAGGTACTGGTCGAGGATACGGATACTGACTTGCACCAGTTTCGGAAGATTTCCCACTTCGATTGGTAGACTCTAAGGGTGGATGTTCTCCTTGCTCTAGCAATCGCTCTGGCTGCCTCCTTCGAAAAGCCTCTAGCTCTCGAGAGTCTTTCGATAGTCTGAAGGCAGTCAGACGAAGAGCGTGGAGGCCTTGGTGTATCTTCTTTACGTGTGGCTGACGTAGAAGGTCCACCCTTAGGGGAAGTGTTCTGGGAACGTCTACTAGCCATCGAAGTACCTCGGTGAACCATTCTCTCGCGGGCCAGAGGGAAGCAACTAGCGTCAACCTTGTCCCTTCGTGAGAGGCGAACTTCTGCAGTACCTTGTTGACAATCTTGAACGGAGGGAATGCATATAGATCTAGATGTGACCAATCTAGTAGAAAGGCATCTATATGAACTGCTGCTGGGTCCGGGATTGGTGAGCAAAATATTGGGAGCCTCTTGGTCATCGAGGTTGCGAAGAGATCTATGGTTGGCTGGCCCCAGGTGGCCAAAGTCTCTTGCATACATCCTTGTGGAGGGTCCATTCTGTTGGAATTATTTGTCCCTTCCGACTGAGACAATCTGCCATGACATTCAAGTTGCCTTGGATGAACCTCGTTACTAGTGATATGTCTAGACCTTTTGACCAGGTGAGGAGGTCCCTTGCGATCTCGTACAATGTCAGAGAGTAGGTCCCTCCTTGCTTGGAGATGTACGCCAAAGCCGTGGTGTTGTCCGAGTTCACCTCCACCACTTTGCCTTGAAGGAGAGACCTGAAGCTTTTCCAGGTCAGACGTACTGCCAGTAGCTCCTTGCAGTTGAAATGCATTGTCCTTTGACTCGAGTTCCATAATCCCGAGCATTCCCGACCGTCTAATGTCGCACCCCAGCCTACGTCCGATGCGTCCAAGAAGAGAACGTGGTTGGGAGTCTGAACAGTCAGGGGAAGACCCTCTCTAAGGTTGATATAGTCCTTTCACCAAGTCAGACAAGACTTTATCTTTCCGAAAACCGGGATCGAGACCGCTTCTAGCGTCTTGTCCTTTTTCCAGTGAAAAGCTAGATGGTATAGAAGAGGACGGAGGTGTAGTCTTCCTAGTGACACAAATTGATCCACGGATGACAGTGTCCCTACCAGACTCATCCACAGCCTGATTGGGCAGCGTTCCTTCTTCAGCATCTTCTGGATGGATAGCAGGGCTGGGGGCTGATCGTCTTGTTCAGCAACGTCCTCATCAGAGGGTTCCTCATCCGAAACTGATGAGGAAACGGCAACGGAGTGGGCAACGTCTGACTCGCTGAATCCGGTCGCACTGGTGGATGCGTGACGGAGCCGGACGCAATATCATGGAACTGCTGCACAGTCTGTGAACTGTCAACAACCATGGGTGCGCGAGGAAGTACAGCGTCAACCCAAAACTGTCTAGACTGTCTGGGTTGTGCAGTCAACACCCTACCGGGTTGCTGAGGTTGACGCACTGCGTCACAACAAGTCACCTCTGCTGGTTGTTGAACGTCCTGAACGTCAACAACCACCTCCGAGCGTCGCTTAACGTCAACGTGCGACTGGCAACCCACACTGGGTCGCATCGGTGGAGGAACCACCTCAACTGGCAGACGCGAGTAGGTTACCTCAGCGTCAACAGGGCGCACAACCGACCGGTTGGAAGGTTGTTGGCCAGAAGGAGGAACCACCTCAACTGGCAGACGCGAGTAGGTTACCTCAGCGTCAACAGGGCGCACAACCAACCGGTTGGAAGGTTGTTGGCCAGAAGGTTCTTCTCCGCATTTAAGTCCTCTATCAAGGACGCAAGCTTGGACTGCATGTCTTGCAGCAAAGCCCATTTAGGGTCTACGGGAGCAGGTGTGGCAACAGACGGGGTTAGCGACTGAGGCGGAACCATTTACCATCCCTGAAAGCCTTGTTATGTGTGACATAATAGTACAGCAAAACTTCAAAGGCTCGACAAAAGTTGAGAAGTTGACCTGTAAACAACTTGGAGCGTCTCCTGGCTAGGCGCCAGGGCGAGTCTACCAGAATTGAGAAGTCTATCTGGGCAGAGGCATGAACTCCCAAGCCGAGAACTTCTCTCGTGTCCTATCAGACTCTCGCTCTATAAGCCAGTTTAAAAGAAGGGAAATCAAAGGCTGTATCCCTAAAACTCCTCCTGGTGCAAAAACCAGTCGCCTAGCCAACGTAACGCTCTCTAGGAGAACGAGAGAGCACTAGCTTAAAAACAACGGCTTCGAAGTAGCTAGGCCTAGTGTAAGTCCTGACGTTTAGGCGAACGAGGAGCAGCAGTTACAAGATCCGGACGAAGATCCTTAAAAAATCATCATGATTTAATTAAAGTCCATAGGAGGCTAAGCAGCTTAAGGCTCCTCTCCAAATGACAGAGTCCTCAAGGGAATATCAGTAGGAGGGAGAACAGCACTTTCTCATCTACAGGAACCTTGTCCGATAAAAGCTAGGTTACCTCAGTGAGTCTCTCACTGGTGCATTAGTAGCAGACCAGAAGGCAACGTCATGTAACTGCTTGACAGTCTGTGAACTGTCAACAACTGAACTCTCAACCACAACAGGTGCGTGAGGACATACAGTGTTCACTCGAGACTGCTTTGACTGTCTATACTGAGCAGTCAAAACAACTCTAGAATGCGGAGGTTGACGCATCGCGTCAAAACAAAACAACTTAGACTGTTGTTGTACCTCGCGAACGTCAACGGAAGGTTCCGTGCGTTACTGAACGTCAACATGCGGCTGGCAGGGTACACTGGAACGCATGGGTGGCGGGACTCTCTCAGCTGGAGTGCGGCAGAAGGTCGCCTCAGCGTCCACAGGACGCACAACCGTGGTTGGTTGTAGGCTAGAGGTTGGTGCAGTATCAACCTTCTCCGCACGAAAGTCCCGCATCAATGACGTTAACTGAGACTGCATGGTCTGCAGCAAAGACCACTTAGGGTCTACAGGAGCAGGTGCGGAAACAGACGGTGTGACTGCCTGATGCGGTACCGCTTTGCCTCTCTTAGGAGGTGAGCAGTCGTCGGAAGACTGCAGCAAGTCCGAACTGACCCAGTGGCTACAACTGGGCCGTTGGACTTGCGCGGAAGGGACCGACTTGCGCTTAATAAGCTGCGAGACCTTGGTCCATGGTTTCTTACGAGAAACCTCTTCCGCAGACGAGAAATAAATGGGCTCTCTCGTCTTTGTGTGGGTGGGGCGATCTTGGGTAGATACGCCCGAAACCACGGAGGGAAACGTCTGTTCGTTGATCAAGGCCTGACGAACCCATAAGTCGTTCAACATTACTTCTCCCCTGGGCTTGGGAGCTTGCAAGAGGTCCCGGACTAGGTGAACGACAGGCACGAACAGACGAACCCTCGGACGCAACACTGTAACACTTTGCGCATATCACTTTATCACTTCGATTTTCTGTTTTGCACTTATTTCACTGAAATCGAAACTTTTACTGATTTCTACCTGAAACACGCAATTCTACCCTCATTAAAAGGTAGTAATTGCGAAATCAGTCGTATAATGCAGCTCATTAATACTAGCAAAAAACAGAAAACATATATAAAGATAAAAAATTCAGTGGCTGGGAAAGAGACTAAACACTAGTTCAAATAAACTACGTTTACAATCTCTCACCGCACATAGCCTGGGGACAAGAATAAAACCCTAGAAACGTTTTACCTTCTTCCCCGTACAGCGACTAGGGACGAGAGTAACACGAGAACAACGTTACCCGCTTGAACGGAACGTTATCTCTCCTCTCTCTCCCTCCGTCTCTATCTCTCTCTCTCTTTCTCTCTTGATTTCGCACCTAAGAGAAGAGCCCAATTATATATCGTCAAAAAAACATGTTATTTGACTAAAGGAAAAAAACTGAAAGGTTTTCCAAATAAAAAGTTCCTTTAATTTAGAATTTAAAACATTAAAGCTAAGAAAGAATGAACAAAACGTCAGAATCGATTTACTCTTACTGCAAAGTGAAACCGTGATACACTCTCTCTCTATCGTAACGATAGAGCGCATGTTGAA
>NC_090744.1:71941338-72026338 GCF_036898095.1 Palaemon carinicauda | reverse complement strand
CCTCTCTCACATCTATGATCCTATCACCCAGAGCTTTCTTCACACCATCCATCCACCCAAACCTTGGCCTTCCTCTTGTACTTCTCCCATCAACTCTTGCATTCATCACCTTCTTTAGCAGACAGCCATTTTCCATTCTCTCAACATGGCCAAACCACCTCAACACATTCATATCCACTCTAGGCGCTAACTCATTTCTTACACCCGTTCTCACCTTCACCACTTCGTTCCTAACCCTATCTACTCGAGATACACCAGCCATACTCCTCAGACACTTCATCTCAAACACATTCAATTTCTGTCTCTCCATCACTTTCATTCCCCACAACTCCGATCCATACATCACAGTTGGTACAATCACTTTCTCATATAGAACTCTCTTTACATTCATGCCCAACCCTCTATTTTTTACTACTCCCTTAACTGCCCTCAACACTTTGCACCTTCATTCACTCTCTGACGTACATCTGCTTCCACTCCACCATTTGCTGCAACAACAGACCCCAAGTACTTAAACTGATCCACCTCCTCAAGTAACTCTCCATTCAACATGACATTCAACCTTGCACCACCTTCCCTTCTCGTACATCTCATAACCTTACTCTTACCCACATTAACTCTCAACTTCCTTCTCTCACACACCCTTCCAAATTCTGTCACTAGTCGGTCAAGCTTCTCTTCTGTGTCTGCTACCAGTACAGTATCATCCGCAAACAACAACTGATTTACCTCCCATTCATGATCATTCTCGCCTACCAGTTTTAATCCTCGTCCAAGCACTCGAGCATTCACCTCTCTCACCACTCCATCAACATACAAGTTAAACAACCACGGCGACATCACACATCCCTGTCTCAGCCCCACTCTCACCGGAAACCAATCGCTCACTTCATTTCCTATTCTAACACATGCTTTACTACCTTTGTAGAAACTTTTCACTGCTTGCAACAACCTTCCACCAACTCCATATAACCTCATCACATTCCACATTGCTTCCCTATCAACTCTATCATATGCTTTCTCCAGATCCATAAACGCAACATACACCTCCTTACCTTTTGCTAAATATTTCTCGCATATCTGCCTAACTGTAAAAATCTGATTCATACAACCCCTACCTCTTCTAAAACCACCCTGTACTTCCAAGATTGCATTCTCTGTTTTATCCTTAATCCTATTAATCAGTACTCTACCATACACTTTTCCAACTACACTCAACAAACTAATACCTCTTGAATTACAACACTCATGCACATCTCCCTTACCCTTATATAGTGGTACAATACATGCACAGACCCAATCTACTGGTACCATTGACAACACAAAACACACATTAAACAATCTCACCAACCATTCAAGGACAGTCACACCCCCTTCCTTCAACATCTCAGCTTTCACACCATCCATATATATATATATATATATATTATATATATGTATATATATATATTATATACAGTATATATATATATATATATATATGTATATATATATATATATACATATATATATATATATATTATATATACATGCATATATATATACATGCATATATATATATATATATATATGTATATATATATATATATGTGTGTATATATATTATATACATGCATATAAATCCTCGGACAGTTAGATTAGCGCCAGGTTCGGATTTCCTTTTATGGCCTCTCGTGGCATGGTTGGTTTCGACCTGGCCTTTCATTAGAAGGGGCTAGCGTTCGATCCCAAGTATGAGGTAGAAATTTATTTCTATTTGAACACGATGTTGTGTTGATATTTATCCATATATATATATATATATATATATGCATATATATGTATATATATACAGTATATACATGCATATATTATTATTATTTTTATAATTATTACTATCATCATTACTAGCCAAACTACAACCCTAGTGGGAAAGAAAGCTGCTATACGCCCAACTGCTGCAACAGGGTAAAATAGCACAGAAAGGAAAGGAAATTAGGAAATAAATAAACGATATAAGTAATGAAATATTGAAAAATATTTTCAAAAACATAAACAACATTAAAACAGATGATTCATATATAACTATAAAAAGACTTATCTCCGCCTGTTCAACATAAAAAAACATGTGCTGCAACTTTGAACTTTTGAAGTTCTACTGATTCAACTACCCGATTAGGAAGATCATCCCACAACTTGGCCACAGCTGGAATAAAACTTCTAGAATACTGTGTAGTATTGAGCCTCATAATGGAGAAGGCCTAGCTATTAGAATTAACTGCATGCCTAGTATTACGAACAGAATGGAACTGTCCAGGAAGATCTGAATGTAAAGGATGGTCAGAGTTATGAAAAATCATATGCAACATGCATAATGAACTAATTGAACGAGAGTGCCAAAGATTAATATCTAGATCATGAATAAGAAATCTAATAGACCGTAAGTTCCTATCCAACAAATTAAGATGAAAATCAGCAGCTGAACACCAGACAGGAGAATAATACTCAAAACAAGGTAGAATGAAAGAATTAAAACACTTCTTCAGAATAGATTGATCACCGAAAATTTTAAAGGACTTTCTCAATAAGCCAATCTTTTATGCAACTGAAAAAGAAACAGACCTAATGTGTTTCGCAAAAGTAAATTTGCTGTCGAGAATCACAACTAATATTTTAAAAAGTCATACAAAGTTAAAGAAACATTATCAATGCTGAGATCCGGATGTTCAGGAGCCACCGTCCTTGACCTACTTACAATCTTACTTTGAGTTTTGTTAGGATTCAACTTCAAACTCCATAATTTGCTACATGCACTAATTTTAGCTAGATCTTTATTAAGGGATTCACCAACCCCAGATCTACATTTTGGAGATAGAATTGATGCAAAGAGAGTAGCATCATCTGCATATGCAACAAGCTATTTTTCTAGGCCAAACCACATATCATGTGTATATAAAATGAAAAGTAATAGGCAAAGAACACTATCCTGTGGGACAACAGATATCACATTCCTATACTCACTATGGTGACCGTCAACAACAGCTCTTTGAGATCTATTACTTAAAAAATCAATAATAATGCTCAGAAACGACCCACCCACTCCCAACTGTTTGAGTTTGAAAAAAAGGGCCTCATGATTAACACGTTCAAAGGCAGCACTAAAATCAAGGCCAATCATACGAATTTCCTGACCATAATCAAGGGATTTCTGTACAGCACTGGAGATTGTAAGAAGGGCATCACATGCTCCAAGAACTTTACGAAAATCAAACTGCAAACTACGGAACAGATGATTAACTTCAGCCAACCTATTAAGACGTTTTACCAAAAGACGCTCAAACACTTTAGATAATATGGGAGTTATGGAAATTTCACAGTAATCAGTTGGAATTGAGCTACCACAAACACATTTAAATAGCCCCTCTTCCTGCTAGCTTGTCCAAAATAACAGATAACTTTGGAGCTAAGAAATCTGCTGTCTTCTTAAAAAACAAAGCAAAAATGCCATTTGGGTCTACACCTCCATAAGCATCAAGGTCCATCAACAGAGCCATCAAGGTCCATCAACAGAGCTTTAATTTCACGAGATCGAAAAGCTAAACCTGTTAGTTTAGCATTAGGAAAACAGAAATGATGAAGTTCAAGTTTCTCATTTCTCTGCTTACTGTCAAACATTAGCCAAAAGGGTTGCCTTTACCTTTGGACAGTGAGTAAATGAGCCATCTGGTTCAAGTTAAGGAGGAACTGTTCCATCTACACCAAAGAGTGCACATTTAAAGGTATTCCACCACTTATTTTCTTGGGTTGTACCAGAAAGAGTTTCTTTCACAGTTAATTGTATTGCTTTCCAGTTGAAGCATAAACTCTCTGAGCAAAAGCTTTAAGCCAAGTATAGTTATTCCAGGCCAAATCTGATTTGCTACTCTTCCAAAGATGATAGGCCTCCTGCTTCTCCAAATAAGCATGTCTACAATCATCATTGAACCATGCAGGGTTTGTCCTTCAATCGATACCTTAGCACACGAGAAGGGATACGCCTATCAATTATGTTGACTAGATTCTCAAAGGGACAACCGGATCAACACTACTATACAATTGTGACCATTCAATCCCAAAATATCATGCAAAATTCCATTCCAATCTGCTTGAGATTTCATATAAATCTTACAAGAGTATGATACATCAGGGACAGGCTGCTCAGTCTTCACTACTAATGAAATCAAGGCATGATCAGATATCCCGACTGGAGAACCAACCTTACTTGATATAATGCCAGGAGAGTCAGTGTATAAGAGGTCCAAGCAGTTTCAAGACCTGTACCTGTGAGTAGATGATGATGATTCCCCTAAGGAGTCGACCAAGTTGCACAGAAGGCCATCTACCAACGGGATGACCGATGTCCAAGGAAGAAAGGTCGGAAGGGAAGGTTCTCCGTCCTTGAGGACCTGCCGTCCTATGCTGTCACACACACATCACAAACACTGTAAAGAAAGCTTACAACATATATACAAAAACATTAAGAATGTTTTCATGTACAGTATTTAAAAGAAAAACAAAAAATACAAAGATTAATGGCAGTCCAAAATAAGCAAGGAGGAAGAGCGGTAACAACCACTCTTCCTCTGCGCCAAATGCAAAGTGAGCTCAAGCACAAGTGTGTGAGTGGGAGGGGTAGCGAGCTACTCCTATACTACGGGCTGCAAGATTACAAGAGCCCGTGTCTGGCCAAAAGGGCTAAGCAATCTTCAACAACAGAGCTACTCCCCTACACCCAGCTACCTAGCAGGATGGTTAGTTAACCCTCGCTAAATTTTAATGGCTCATCCTTTCAGCTTCGCCAAAATTAATACCCCTAATAAACAGCGTGTCAGTATTCCAGTTACGAAACAAATGTAAAATTAAACCTAGAATGGATGATCAAATGGAACTGGAGGGAAAATTAGACATTCATTCATGGGAATGATAGAATTGATGAATGAATGAATGATTTGAAGTTCTCTGGCATCCTGACACCGAAGGTCATTGACGCCGATGATAGAATTAAGAGTGCATAATTGCACATAAAGTCAGGATCAAGGTTCAGCACCAGAGCATAAATAGGTGTTATGAAAGGCTATTTGAGCATAAGGTGTGAATGTCAGACATAGGCCTAATTGGGGGAAAATAATATGATCTAAATATAGTGGGGGAGGAATGCAATGTTATAATTTTGTCTTCTTTTGCAAGAATTCTTGTTTATGGCTTAAGTAGTAGTAATAAAGCCTTGCTTTTACCTGGTCTCTAAACTCAAAATTTTTTTAATACATGTGTAATATAACAAGAAAAATATAGATAAAAATAAATCTTGAATCCAGGTCAAGACTTAAATTCAAACAAAAATTCAACTTAGTAGTCCTTTGAACATATCAAATCTAAAATTCACCATAAATATTATTTTTCTAGTTTTCAGAAAAAAATAAACCAAATGCATATATTCCATGGTAAAATTACTGTAATTAACAAACTGGTAAAAACTTACAGCTAACTGCTGAAGAAGAACATCAATACCATCCATCTCTCCAAGGTGTCGATGGTTTTCTTCATGCCCCTGAATGCAGATAGCAAGAATTTCTGATGCATATAGCTTATTTGCATCAAATGGCAGTTTAGCCCTTAATCGTTTCAATAACCATGCTAATAAACCGCCTGGACCGGCTTCAGCACAGACTTCTGGAGAAACTTCAGCCAGATTTTCAAATATACCTAAAAAAAATACATACATTAAAAGAAAAGCATCTTCAACTACTGGTGTCAAACTAAGAGCTTGAATTACCAGGTAATCTGTAATAGCATAACAGCCTGGCAGAGTTAAAATAAAAACTGAAAATTCTTAAGATTATTTGTATTTTTCCTAGCTATAAAACCTGAGTCATTTATGTGGGTTTACTCCGAAGTCATTTAGTTACAACAAGAATTAAGAAGTTGTGGGCTTCTAGTATCATTGTATGGTTACCCACTATCCCACCCACAATGTGGGAAGAAACATCTGAGTCAGTGAAACAGCTCCACTTATCTCATGGTCAAGACTTACAGGGTAGATGAGGCAGGACATTACAATAAATGACTCAGGTTTGTGAAGCTAGGAAAAATACAAATTTAAAAAATTTGTAGTTTGTTCCTACTTGAATACAAACACTTGTCATTTATATGGGGTCTTTCTTAGATGGGAGGAAGTCCCCTGTAGCAGAGGGACATCTGTCTGGCCCTTAACCCAGATAAAGAAACAAGTAACATTCTGAGACCAGCTCATAAGAGAGGCAAGGTCTAGTATAGAAGTAAGTCCTAAGCAGTGACAGAGTTTCTACCATCACAAAGATTTCAAGGCCAATAGGAAGAATAGAATTATTTTAATATATTTCAAACATATTCTTTAAAATTAAATGTCACATAAGAAAAGACAGGGTCTCTTAACTGCATAAGTTTTTCTTCAACGTGGATACTCCCAAGTGAGGAATGTCCATAAGAAAGGAAAAGAAGCATTCATTCATCTAGTTTCATGCTCACTTATGGTCCATATAATTAGCTTATGTGACCAAAGCTAATCATCCAGAAGAGAAAATTAATTTTCTATGATTCATTGAGCAGCAACTATTGGATCCAAAGAAATATTGCCGGGTGATCTGTGGGTACAATCTTTTAAGTATTCTGCTGTAAAGCAAGTCTGTCTCTTCCTGACCCCAGCATTAAGGAATTGCGCTATCGAACGGTTTTGCAGAACGGTAGTGTTGCAGCAATACACTAGACTCTCATTATCCGCGATTAATTAGTTTCCAAAGAAATATTGCCAAGTGATCTGTGGGTACAATCTTTAAAGTACTCTGCTGTCAAGCAAGTCTGTCTCTTCCTGACCCCAGCATTAAGGAATTGCGCTATCGAATGGTTTTGCAGAACGGTAGTGTTGCAGCAATACACTAGACTCTCATTATCCGCGATTAATTAGTTTCCAAAGAAATATTGCCAAGTGATCTGTGGGTACAATCTTTAAAGTACTCTGCTGTAAAGCAAGTCTGTCTCTTCCTGACCCCAGCATTAAGGAATTGCGCTATCGAATGGTTTTGCAGAACGGTAGTGTTGCAGCAATACACTCGACTCTCATTATCCGCGATTAATTAGTTTCCAAAGAAATATTGCCAAGTGATCTGTGGGTACAATCTTTAAAGTACTCTGCTGTAAAGCAAGTCTGTCTCTTCCTGACCCCAGCATTAAGGAATTGCGCTATCGAATGGTTTTGCAGAACGGTAGTGTTGCAGCAATACACTCGACTCTCATTATCCGCGATTAATTAGTTTCCAAAGAAATATTGCCAAGTGATCTGTGGGTACAATCTTTAAAGTACTCTGCTGTAAAGCAAGTCTGTCTCTTCCTGACCCCAGCATTAAGGAATTGCGCTATCGAATGGTTTTGCAGAACGGTAGTGTTGCAGCAATACACTCGACTCTCATTATCCGCGATTAATTAGTTTCCAAAGAAATATCGCCAAGTGATCTGTGGGTACAATCTTTAAAGTACTCTGCTGTAAAGCAAGTCTGTCTCTTCCTGACACCACCATAAAGGAATTGCGCTATCGAATGGTTTTGCAGAACGGTAGTGTTGCAGCAATACACTCGACTCTCATTATCCGCGATTAATTAGTTTCCAGAAATAGCCGTGTATACCAATAGGCGCATTATGAAACAAAATTTTCCCGTAAGAATACATGGTAAGTGAGTCTAAGGTAGACCTCCAGTTCTCAAAATATTTTCCTATTATGACTAAATGAACGGTATTTTGCCTAAAATGAATAAATGTATTAACTACGCATTAATCTAAAATGAATAAATGAATCAACTGTGCGTTATCAAGTTTTAAGTTTAAAAATTAAATCAATATCAATATATAATGAATTGTAGTGAGTAATTCTTAGTCATGAAGATGAAAGCGGGATTTAACCAACAGTAGATACATAATTGTAAGTCAATGTAATGTTGACACTTTATTTCATCATCATTATCATCTCCTATGCCTGCTTACGCAAAGGGCCTCGGTTAGATTTCGCCAGTCGTCTTGATCTTGAGCTTTTAAATCAATACTTCTCCATTCATCATTTCCTACTTAACGCTTCAGTCCTCAGACAAGAAGGCCTGGATCTACAAACTATTCTGTGCCTTGTGGAGCCCAGTTAAAAGTTTAAGCCAATCTCTCTCGGTGAGTGCAAAGAAAATGCCCAAACCATCTCCATCTACTTCTCACTATGATCTCATCCACATCTGGCACTTGAGTAATGTCTCTTTAGTTCCATTTCTAATCCTGTCCTGCCATTTAACTTACAATATTCTTCTGAAGGCTTCGTTCTCAAATCTGCAAAATCTGTTGAATATTGTTTCATTGTCATACCACAAGTCATATCCATACAGTAACAACAATCTCAATAAACTGATATATAGTCTAATTTTTAAATGTAATTTGAGGCGATTTTATTTCGAAATTTTACTTAATCTAGCCATTATCTGATTTGCTTTTTTCAATCTTTCATTAAACTCCAATTCTAAAGACCCTGTATTAGATACCATAGTTTCTAACTATTTAAATGATTCTACCTCATTGATCCTTCCAATGATATTTCATCTTCCAATGCATATTCCGTTCTCATCATCGCTCTTTCTTCTATTTATTTCGAGCCTAACCTCATGTGATATTTCAGGCATTCTGGTAAGTAAGCATTGCAAGTCCTGTGGTGCTCTGCAATTAACGACAGCGTCATAAGAATACTTAGGTCAGGTAATTTCCTAATACCAATCCAGTACAATCCTTCTCCACCATCCCCAACTGTTCTATGCATTACAAAATCCATGAGGAGGATAAAGAACATAGGTGACAGCACATTTCTTTGGGGTACTCCACTGTTCACAGGAAATTCATTTGATAGGACTCCACTAGCATTAACTTTGCACTTCCTAAGCACATGAACAGACTTGATAAAATTTACACATTTAAGATGAACTCAATAATAACACAGGACTCTCCATAAAATTGGCCAGTGAACACTACCAAAGGCTTTTCATAGTCCATAGTCCAAAAATGTCATCACATTGTTGTACATGTCTTAGGATGAAAATTTGGTCAATAGAATTTCTACCTTTCCTAAATCCTGCTTGATCATCTCTCAGCTCTTCATAAATCTTTCTCTCTAGTCTCTTTAAAATAAGCATGATATATATTTTCATGATAACTGACATAAGTGTAATGCCTCTGTAATTACTATCAGCCAGATCTCCTATCTTTACCATTTTCACCAACACATCTAACTCCATTCATAAGTTTTGCCTCTCCATGCCACATTCTACAAAATAATCTTGTTAGTATTCTGGGAGTCACTTCATTTTCGGCCAACATCATCTCAGCAGTTATTCCGTCGTATCCAGGGTCTTTCTATCTCTTGATTTTTTTAATGATAGCTTTGACTGCAAACACACTGAATTCATTCATGGGTACATCAAGGTCTTCTTCCGCTTCAGGTATACCAATCAAATTATTCCCTTCTTATCTCTTATTCACGACCTCACTAAAGTATTCCATCCAACGTTGCCTTTCTTCATTTTCTCTTGTTATAACAGACCCATCTCTTTTTATGAGTATATGCTTCTTCTTTTTTGCCTCCATACAGATTTCATTAATAATTCTATGAGCAATTCTTGTATCATAGACACTCCCTAAATTCATAGCTTTGTCAGCCTAATGTGCTTTCCAGTCATTTATGGCTTTTCTTTTGACCTCACTATCAATACTAGAGTACTTAGCATGTTCTACCTTGTAATTTCCATTACATCTTCGAAAACTTTCAATAACTAATTTCTGTCTTTGTCTTCTTTTTATAGTGTCCCGAGTATCATTTGATGTCCATGGCTTTTTCCTTGTAACCGCATGTCCCAAAAATTCACTACCAACTGACTGATATATGTGCTCAATACTGTATCACACACCATTCTTCATTAATTGTCTGCTTTTCATCTCTTAAAATCTCTAAGACTGCAAATCGATTCCTACATTCAATTGCAGAGGTTTCTCTGTGTTCATCTATAAGTTTAGTTGCATCAAACCTAGGTATTCTACATTCAATTGCAAAGGTTTCTCTGTGTTCATCTATAAGTTTAGTTGCATCAAACCTAGGTATTCTATATTTCTGATGGGTGCTTCCTGGTTTAATTTCAGAGCTGGTGGTCAATACCAATATCTGCACCTATACAGCTTCTTATATTTCTCGGAGTCCTCCTCTCTTTATTAATGGTTAGGTGATCTATTTGAGTTTTGTAATTGCTACATGGTGGAGTTCATTTATATTTGTGGATGTCCTTGTGCTGGAAAAGATAACCTCCAATAACAAGATTGCTTGTTGAACAAAAAACTAATAAAATTTGCTCCATTTTTATTTGCAACTTTGCCAAGACCCTTCAACACACATCACATTCTCTCTACCTTGGTTATTGCCTCCAAATTTAGCATTTAGGTAACCAATAACAATTTTCATATCTCTCTCTTGGATCTCATCTATTACACTCTGCAGTTCTTCATACTGTAGTATTCATCTTTCCTTTCTTCAGAGGAATTGTTTGTTGGTACATAACAAACTATAGCACTCATATTGCACTGCTTTGATTTAAACTTTGCACGGAACAATCTACTATTTATAGCTCTCCACTCAGTTAATGCCTTTTGTGCTCATGTATCATCATCATTCCTAATCCTTTCCTTCCATCTACATCTGTTCTTCCTAAATAGATATCACAAATTTCAAGTAATTTGTATTTTTCCTAGCAGTACTTACTCGAACTACTTTCTTAGGAGTATCTGGGATCTCCTCCCAACCGACCAGAATTTTGTGTAGTTTACCCTACTCCCGTTTTCTATGCAGGGTAACCTCTGGCGGAGTGATACGCGTCACAAGGCGACCCGGGGTCAGAGACCATGCTTGCTCAGGTCTCGACCTCCAGTATGTTTTGACGGATAGGTTTCTATGAAGTCCTGTAAGGCACTCGGGGTAGGATGGGCTGGCCATAACCCGAAAGTAGTTTGAGGTAAGTACTGTTAGGAAAAATACAAATTACTTAAAATTTGTGATTTGTTCCGACACGGAGTACTTACCTCGAACTACTTTCTTAGGAGACTTATACCTTAGGGAGTGTCCCTCAGGACCCAGAGACCGTGATGAGGAGAGAAAAAAGGGAACCTAGATAGGAGGCTACGGTCTGCTGACCCCAAAAAGGAAAACACGAGAAATAAGGAAAACACGAGAAATAGGGAAAACTACCCAAAAAAACTATCTTTAGTGTCTAAGTAACTCACCTCTGTAAAAATCCTTGGAGACGTATTCTTTCACTGACGGAGTATCCCATGGCAGTTAAAGGATTTTAGGGTCATTTCCGGGAAGGTAATAGGGGAAAAAAGGGGGAGTAAGGAAGGAACCTGTGTCTCTTGGACTTAATGCCCCTGTTTTTCCCCGGGGCTACACCTTTAAATCTTTTGGAGCGCGGAAATGACGGGACCGAGAGAGAATCCGTCCAGGGACCTCCTCGAACAATCCTTCAAGTAGTGAGCTGTGAAGGTTGACTGACTAGACCATGTACCTGCCCTCAGGATTTGGCCCATTGCCATGTTCTTCTCAAAGGCCAACGAAGTACTTAGCCCTCTAATGTCGTGGGGTCTAGGCTTCCCCGGAAGAGGAACCCCTGCACTACTGTAGGCTCTCATGATCACCTGCCGTAGCCAGAAGGAGATCGTATTCTTGGAGACTGGCTTCTTTACTAGTCCTGAGGAGACGAACAGACTCTTGATTTCGGGTCGAAGTCTGGCTGTCCTCTCTAAGTACTTCCGTACCGCTCTAACAGGGCACAGAAGCAAGTCCCTCGGGTTGTCCAAACGAGGAATTGCCGGCACTGAGAATCCTTCAAACTTGGGGTCCCAGACTGCTGGATTCTGAGTCTCTGCCACGAAGGATGGTACGAACCTGAAGGTAGCTTCACGCCAGCCCTTCGAGTGTGATACCTCGTACGACAGTCCATGAATCTCCCCTACCCGTTTTGCTGATGCCAGCGCTAACAGAAAAACTGTCTTGAGGGTGAGCTCTCTGTCCAAGATATCCTTTAGGGGTTCGAAGGGAGGTTCTGACAGCATCTTCAGGACTCTAGCCACGTCCCACTGGGGCACCCTAACGGCCTGAGGGGGCACGATTGCTCGAAGCTCTTGATGAGCATCGAGATATGTCTGGAAGCACCCAGGTCAATGCCCTTCAGGAGGAAGACTTGGCCCAGGGCAGCCCGGACTCCTTTGATGGCTGGGATGGACATGTTTACCTCGTCCCTGAGATAGACCAGGAAGTCCGCTATCTCCAGGATGGAGACCTGTAACGGTTTGATGTTCTTCGAGACGCACCACTTAGTGAAGGTAGCCCATTTTGCCTGGTATACTGCGGCTGACAAACGTCTCAGGTACCCTGACATCCTCAATGCCGTCTTCGACGAATATCCTTCCTTCCTCAGGAGGTGCTCGATAACCTCCACGCGTGAAGGCAGAGGGACCGAGAGTTTTCGTGGAACCTTTGAAAGTGTGGTAGCCGAAGAAGGTCTGGTCTGTCCGGAAGGGGCCAAGGTGGAAGGCGCGCCAGTTCCTTTAGATCCGTGAACCACTCTCTCTCCGGCCACCAGGGCACTACCAAAGTCATCCACAGGTTGTCCGCTCGCCTCACCCTGTTGAGGACTTGCCTGAGCATCCCGAAGGAAGGGAAGGCGTAAACGTCAAGGTTGTCCCAATGGTGTTGGAAGGTGTCCTCGAACACCGCCTCCGGATCTGCCACAGGAGAACAAAACACAGGGAGCTGTGCGTTCAGTCTCGTGGCGAAGAGGTCTATCACTGGCGAGCCCCACTTCTGAATGAGAGTCTTGGCCACTTCAGGGTGCAAGGACCACTCGGACCCTACCACTTGACCAATTCTGCTGAGGCCGTCGGCCAGGACGTTTTTCTTCCCTGGAATGAATCTGCTTGAGATCTTGATCTGCTCTACTTCGGCCCATTCTAGTAACTCCATCTTGAGGTCGCACAGCTCCTTCGATTTCAGTCCTCCTTGCTTCTTTATGTAGGCCACCACCGTGGCGTTGTCGCACATCTGTGCCACGGTGTTTCCCCGGAGCTGATGGACGAACTTTAGGCACGCTCTTCACACTGCCATCTTTTCTAGCACGTTTATGTGCAGGTTCTTCTCCTCGCCTAACCATCTTCCTCTTGCTGTTTTGTCGAGGAGATGAGCACACCACACCTCCTTGGATGCGTCCGTGAACAGAAGCATCTCCGGAGGGTCGGCTGCGAAGGGTATTCCTTTGAGGGTGTTCGATCTGTCGTGCCACCACTCTAGGACTTCCTTCGTCTCCGGGTTCCATTGTACTCCCCTGAGTTTGAGCCTCCCCTGGGGGACCAGCTTCTCTAATGACACGAGGTGGCCTATCAGTCTTTGCCAGTCCTTGGCTCTCCTGGGCTGGCCCGACAGGAAGGGCCGGAGGATCTGATCTAAGTTGTCCAGTTGTGGAGGATTAATTTTATTTTATTCATTTTTTTGGTTTGCCAAATTGAGAGAGAGAGAGAGAGAGAGAGAGAGAGAGAGAGAGAGAGAGAGAGAGAGAGAGAGAGAGAGAGAGAGAGAGAGAGTGTTTATTTACTTAAGTTTTGTCAAATTGCGAGAGAGAAAGTGTTTATTTACTTAAGTTTTGTCAAATCGCGAGAGAGAGAGAGAGAGATTTTATTTGTTTTAATTTTGTCAAATAGAGAGAGAGAGAGAGAGAGAGAGAGAGAGAGAGAGAGAGAGAGAGAGAGAGAGAGAGAGAGAGAGAGAGAGAGAGAGGGTGCAGGTATGTATGTGTTTGTGTGTGTCCGCGGTGCGCGCCACCGAACAAGCAGTAATTAGCGTAATGATTGTTTGTAGTGGGAAAGACTGTCGGTATATTTGAGCTTGTTTGTTTACATTTTTAGCTAGGCTAGGGCGGTAATGAATGTCTTGGGCGAAAGGATTTTCTATTTGATTGTAGCAGGAGTCGGTTGTTTTTGTTCATCGCCAGCCGGCTTGAAAGTGATTTTTTTTCTGTATCGGAGCCGTAATTCCTCCTTTGGATTCCTTTAGACTCCTTGGAGTTTTAGTTTGGCCTGGAAGGTGGTGTTTGCCAGCCGTGTGTATTTCATATGAATCTTTTTATGATGACGACCCGGACCAGACAATGAATGCAGGAATAGACTGCTGAAATACATAATTTTTGAACGTTGATGACCCGGCTATAAAATACGGATTTTTGTCACGACAATTTGATGATGATGACGACCACGGCATAAGATTGCACAGTCGAATTGGCCGTACGATATTGTTGGCCAGTGCCAGTAGGCTACAACTTACAAGGACTGTTGCGTGTGAACCAAGAGGTTCTCTTGGTTTGGCATTACTTTTTTTTGTGTTACAGAATATGATTGGTGTTTCAAAGTAATTTATTTTAGTCTGCTTGGTACTGTGCATGGACTGACAGTGTTGGGTATATTTAAAGGATACACTATTGTTTTTTCCAATTGTTGGCGAGTTCTCGGTACCCCCACGCACCGATATATACAGCAAATTTTGTGTATTGTTATTTTTGTCTGTTGAATTTATGATAAGTTGTAATTATTTGTTTCTGGTTTATGGCATATGGTGGATGGTTTAGTGATAAGTGATTTGTTTTAGTGTTAAGTCTGTTTAATGATGTGTGATTTTTTTTTGGTTGCGGTTAATATACAGTAGTTTTAAGGTTATGTTTTGTTTTTTTTCCCTTCGTGCAATAGTCCAGTTTGACGTAAAGTAAGGGGAAAGTTTGTGTTGTGGGATATTTTGGAAGTTAGAGTGATCAAAGGTGTAGGGGTTTGTTTTTGTTTACATCCCGCCACACAGTCTCTCCGCGGAAGGTAAGGCTCTCGCCAACCGGGAGTCTAGGACCATTCCGAGGTAGTTCATCCTGGTGGAGGGTATCAGTTGGGACTTCTCCAGGTTGATGATGATACCCAGGACGTTGCAGAACTGTAGGAGCTTCGCGTCTTGCTCCCTCAGTACTTCCCCTGAGGCTGAAAGTAACAACCTGTCGTCCAGGTACCGAATCAGGCGGATGCCCTGTTCGTGTGCCCAGGTTGAGACTATTGCGAAGACCCTCGTGAAGACCTCAGGGGCTGTGGACAGACCGAAGCAGAGGGTCTTGAACAGCAATGTTTGGGTACCCCATTTTACCCTTAGGTACTTCTTGCTGGAGGGGTGAACAGGGATTTGGAAGTATGTGTCCTTGAGGTCTATGGACATCATGAAGTCCTCTTCCCTCAAGGCCGCTAGGACTGACTTCGGGGTGTCCACCTTGAAGTCGGTCTTGCACACGAACATGTTGAGGGCTGAGAGGTCTATGACTGGTCTCCGGCCCCCTGTCGCTTTCTCCACCAGGAAGAGTCTGCTGTAGAACCCTGGACCTGGGTTCTTGACTGGTTCTATTGCCCCTTTCGCCAGCATCGCAGAGACTTCTTCTTGTAGGGCTGTCCTCCTCAAGGGATCTTTGGGTGCCAACCACCCCGCCTGTAGATCTGGTATCAGAGGTGGGGGGTCCGCCAGGAAGGGCAACCTGTACCCTTCCTTTAGTACTGCTACGGTCCACGAATCTGCTCTGTGGTCTCGCCAAGCTTGCCAGGAACGCTTGAAGCATACCCCCACCTGAGGCTTCGGCAGGAGTAGGGGGCCTCTCTCCCTACCTTCTTCTGGAGGCGCGGCCTGAACGCCCTCTTCTGAAGGCCGAATAAGAAGGCCTGAAGGTTGACTGCGTAGCAGGCTTTCCTCTACGGGGGGCTGCGAAGGTTGAGGCCAGGCCGTAGTAGGGGCGTCTCTCCTGGGCTGGCTAGGTGAGACGCAAGGAGGGAGCGAGGCGTCGGCGGAAGGCCTTCTATGGGCCGGTCTTCTCATTGGAGGGGGTCTGGGCTCTCCCGCATCCCTCAGCTTCCTGACCCTCTCCACTGTCTCCTCCACTACCTTCAGGGGGAACACTGAGTCGCCCCACAGGGGTAGGTTCCTCAGGGCCCTCGCTTCTCTGTACGGGAGTCTCCTGACGAGCTTGCTGAGCACGGTGTCCCTCTTCCGCAGCACCCAATTGGCGGCCTGAGCGATGGACTGGTAAGAGAGGAACTTTAGGGCCTTACCCCCCGAGCTAATCAGCTCTTTCAGCAAAGCCTGGTTCTTCGGAACTGCGAGATCGTGCGAGGCCTGAGAAACCCACCAGTGTGCAGGCCCACCAATCTAGCCACGACGATACGTATACCAGGTCCCTGGCTAGCTCTTCCATCATGGAAGTCACCGAAGGGGAGAAGCAAACTGGGGCAGTGGTTGCTCTCTCTTCTGCTGCTCCCTGGCCCAGGATGGCGACTGCTGGCTCTACGTACAAGGATCCGCGTGATGCCCTTCGGGAAGGTAGAAACGTCTCTGGGTCTTGAGGCCCTGGAGAAGTTTGGAGGCGCTTTGATTCTTGGGGCCTTCTGCGTGGTTGGCCACGATCCTGTCTACGTGGGCTATACCCAGCCTAACGTCCCTAGCCAAAGGAAGCGCTAGTGAGGGACTCTTTTGTACGGGAGCATCTACCAGCTTGCTGAGGCCCAAGAGCCAGTCTTCGTCCGTGGAGGGCTTAGGCTCATCCAGCCTGTGATGACGCCTAATGAGGCCTATCACTCTCCTGTAGGATGAAACTTCTGTGGCCGAGCCTTCTACGCCGTCACCTATACTTTCTGTCGGATGTTCCTCTGCTTGAGACGGGGGTACCTCCGACGGAGGGTGCCGCTTGGGGAGGACACATCTTCCTGGCGCGGCCTAGTCTCGGCGGTTCTGGCTGGAGGACAGGCATCGCCGCTGGAACGGTGGGATGCATCCTGGGCTTATCTCTGCTTACGGAGGTCCAGGAGGCTGCGGGCTTGCCCGTCGAAGAAAGGTGTCTCTCACGTTCCGGTCGACTCGATGCTGATTTTGAGGCTGGGACGCGGCTGCCAGATCAAAGGGGCAATTCTCTCCGCTGGGCGGATGGAGCCGGAACCTTCGCGGACTTATGCCTGTCCGCTGAGGCCTGAAGAGACAACTCTCTCCGTCGATCGTACCTGCTGCTGGAGACGTACCTCCTGGCGAGCAAGCCTTTGGGAGCCAGCCCGAGGTGCCCGGAACTCCTGAAGCCTCCAGGAGTTGTCTACGCGGAATGACGACCCGCACCCATTCTTCTCTCGGGGAGCAGCTTCTCCTATACTTCCTCCTGGGGATCTAGAACTCCTCCCCACGTGGCGGGATCTGGAGCGGGAGCGGGAGCGTGAGCGTGACCGTCTCCTGCGGGACCTATCTCGCCGTCTTCTATGGTCCCTCAGGGCTCCGTCCTCCGAGGAGTAGGAGTAGGCCTCGACCGAGGAGCCCGAAGACTTGTAGGACCTCACTGAAGGGTCTGAGTTGCGCCGCGTTGCTGGCAGATCCACGCGTCGATCGGCCGGCGACGAAGGCTCCATGAAGACGGACGGAAGCGTAGCTGAAGGCGCTGGAGGGGAGCGGGGAAGCTCCTCGCTGGGGAACTAGGTCTCGAACTCCTCTTCCAGCCTCAAGGGTGATTTGAAGGGCATTTTCGGAGGCGCCCATGCGAGGGAGTCTGACGGCGGTGAGTCCTCCTTCTCGGCTGCGGACGTACCTGAAACACATGCCCAAGAGGCGGGAGAAGAGGCTGCAGCAGTCTTTCCCCACATAGGATCGTCCGAAGAGACGGGCCCCGCGTGCACCAGGGCTCCGTCCTCCGAACACACTCCCGTCCCTCCCTCAGGCCTCCCACTTGCCTGGATTGACAACACAACCCCACTATCTGGTAATTCAGACTCCTGAGGAAGGGCCACAGGCCTCTTCCCCGCAACTGACTTACCTCATACCCTACTCTGGGTAGGGAAGGTGGCAGAGACACTATCCGCCGATGCTCCGGGCGAAGCAAGAGGCAACGAGACGCTCGGTTTCCTAGGCGATCTCCTGGAAGATTTCTTTTTATTGGTGCCGTAACACAAACACTGCACCTCGTTCCAGGACTCGCACTCCAGACACGTGGCTGTAGGGGAACAAACACTGCCCCTACACGAAGAACATAAGGAGTGCGGGTCAATTTCAGGTTTTGAGAGGAAGGCGCCACACGATTTACCGGCCATAGGCCCAGGGCAACGACAGGGATGCTCCATTGCGCACTAGTAAGGCACCTCGAGACACAGGAACACAGAGGGAAAAGGATAAGGAACAGCACAAAGGGACCACGAGGGAACTGCGTGGGACACAAAGGGGGTTGGGGACACAAAGGGTCGCACTGGGTAAGGAGAGCGCGTCGGGATGTTATCGCGACGCGACCAGAAAACTTACTGGAGATCGAGACCTGAGCAAGCATGCTCTCTGACCCCGGGTCGCCTCAAGGCACATATCACTCCGCCAGAGTTCACCCCGCATAGAAAACGAGAGTAGGGTAAACTACACAAAATTCTGGTCGGTTGGGAGGAGATCCAGATACTCCTAAGAAAGTAGTTTGAGGTAAGTACTCCGTGTTGGAACAATTGGGAATTTCTAGTTCTTATATGATTATGAGACAAACAATTTTTACGGATGAGACTTCCCTCTTTTGAAAACATGTTTAGTTTTCGGTCATAAATTATTAATATAGATTTTGTACAAAAGATTCTAAAAAAAGTGTCCAAAATTGCCTCACCCCACTATATTAACTATATATAGAAGTTTTGAATAAGTTAAGAGATAATATAAACAATATTCTTTGTTATTGATTCGTATGTGCATCAGCTGATCTGATCACAGCACACAAAATACTTTGATTGTTAAAATACACCTGAAATTTAAAACAAAAGTACATAAATGTTTTATTAAAGCACAATTAACAATTTAAAAAATCGTAATTTTCTAGAATGCTATAATGCTTCCACAATGAAATTGGATATTTCAAGTTATTATGAGAGAGAGAGAGAGAGAGAGAGAGAGAGAGAGAGAGAGAGAGAGAGAGAGAGAGAGAGAGAGAGAGATCAGCTGCTATACAGTAATTGAATACAGTTTGTTTCTTAAAAGAAACAATTATTACCGATGACGCATAAGGAGCAACTCCTTCTGTGTCATCTCTTGTGTAGTATGCTATATCTACAGTACAGTAACCTGGCAATTATATTTATTCCATGAATATCTCGGTAATAATTGTTTCTTATAAAAAAAACTGTGCATTCCATTACTCTGCAGCAGTTGATCTCTCTCTCTCTCTCTCTCTCTCTCTCTCTCTCTCTCTCTCTCTCTCTCTCTCTCTCTCTCTCTCTCTCTCTCTCTCTCTCTCATGCTTCAAGAAAATGCGTAGGCTACATGTGTCAAGTCGTCTGAACGAAAACACCCAACAATTACAAAATGGTTAAGCTATACTGTACTGTACGTATATTACAGTAATATATACTACATTGTCAGCGAGCTTTATATTACAGAATTTCTAGATAGGAACAACTGTTTTGTTATACAGCACAGTAAGGGTATGATGACTTGGTATATATTTAGTATAGTAGAAGACTGTACTGTAGCCTTACTGTGTCCAGTATGTAGTGTACATGTGTGCACATGTACTGTACACTGTACATATGATTATAGACTGTGGTAGAAAACATATAAAAACAATATTAGGCAGTATTTACTGTGTTAATCATCAGCTCAGGCACCTTTTCAAGTTAGGAGTTAGCCCACCCTAGGTTAACTCATACTCACGAAAATTCACCCAATGCGCCAGTGCCTGTAACCTAACCCACACGAAAAAGGATTAACTGTTGACAAAATCACATTTTCAATGAAAATATGGGTGTTGCACTATTCACAATATCAGCTGTGACATTAGTTTTAATTGTGTACTGTAAAATGTTATTTTGATAATAAAATAAATTTTTGAATATACTTACCCGGTGATTATATAGCTGCAACTCTGTTGCCCGACAGACAACTCTACGGTAAAAACTCGCCAGCGATCGCTACACAGGTTGCGGGTGTGCCCAACAGCGCCATCTGTCGTCCAGATACCCAGTACTCAATGTAAACAAAGACTCAATTTTCTCCTCGTCCCACTGCGTCTCTATTGGGGAGGAAGGGAGGGTCCTTTAATTTATAATCACCGGGTAAGTATATTCAAAAATTTATTTTATTATCAAAATAACATTTTTCAATATTTAACTTAGCCGGTGATTATATAGCTGATTCACACCCAGGGGGGTGGGTAGAGACCAGCAATATATGTTTACACTTTTATGAGCTAAGAGTTTTTATTTCATTTTAGAAGTTATCAAAATAACAAAAACAAAATAAATAGGTACCTGGTAAGGAAGTCGACTTGAACAATTTCTCTGCCTTTTAAGTACGTCTTCCTTACGGAGCCTCGCGATCCTCTTAGGATGCTGATCGACCCCTAGGATCTGGAGTATCAAGAGTTGCAACCCATACAACAGGACCTCATCAAAACCCCTAATCTAGGCGCTCTCAAGAAATGACTTTGACCACCCGCCAAATCAACCAGGATGCGAAAGGCTTCTTAGCCTTCCGGACAACCCAAAAAACAACAATAAAAACATTTCAAGAGAAAGATTAAAAGGGTATGGAATTAGGGAATTGTAGTGGTTGAGCCCTCACCCACTACTGCACTCGCTGCTACGAATGGTCCCAGTGTGTAGGAGTTCTTGTAAAGAGACTGGACATCTTTCAAGTAAAATGACGCGAACACTGACTTGCTTCTCCAATAGGTTGCGTCCATTATACTTTGCAGAGATATATTTTGCTTAAAGGCCACGGAAGTTGTTACAGCTCTAACTTCGTGCGTCTTCACCTTAAGCAAAGTTCGGTCTTCCTCACTCAGATGTGAATGAGCTTCTCGTATTAACAATCTGATAAAGTCTGACCAAGCATTCTTTGACAAAGGCAAGGATGGTTTCTTAACTGAACACCATAAAGCTTCAGATTGGCCTTGTAAAGGTTTAGTACGCTTTAAATAGAACTTAAGAGCTCTAACAGGGCATAAGACTCTTTCTAGTTCATTGCCTACGATCTCCGATAAGCTGGGGATATCGAAAGATTTAGGCCAAGGCCGAGAAGGCAGCTCATTTTTGGCTAGAAAACCAAGTTGTAGCGAACAAGTGGCTTTTTCTGACGAAAATCCTATGTTCTTGCTGAAGGCATGAATCTCACTGACTCTTTTAGCCGAGGCTAAGCATACCAGGAAAAGAGTCTTAAGAGTGAGATCTTTCAGAGAGGCTGATTGTAATGGCTCCAACCTGTCTGATATGAAGAATCTTAGTACCACGTCTAAATTCCATCCAGGGGTAGCCAAACGACGCTCCTTGGTGGTCTCAAAAGACTTAAGGAGGTCTTGCAGATCTTTATGTTTGGAAAGATCTAAGCCTCTATGCCGGAAGACCGATGCCAACATGCTTCTGTAGCCCTTGATAGTGGGAGCTGAAAGGGATCGTCCTTTTCTCAGGTATAAGAGAAAAACAGCTATTTGAGCTACAGAGGTACTGGTCGAGGATACAGAAACTGACTTGCACCAGTCTCGGAAGACTTCCCACTTCGATTGGTAGACTCTAATGGAAGAAGCTCTCCTTGCTCTAGCAATCGCACTGGCTGCTTCCTTCGAAAAGCCTCTAGCTCTCGAGAGTCTTTCGATAGACTGAAGGCAGTCAGACGAAGAGCGTGGAGGCTTTGGAGTACCTTCTTTACGTGTGGCTGACGTAGAAGGTCTACCCTTAGAGGAAGACTACTGGGAACGTCTACTAACCATCGAAGTATCTCGGTGAACCATTCTCTCGTGGGCCAGAGGGAAGCAACTAACTTCAACCTTGTCCCTTCGTGAGAGGCGAACTTCTGCAGTACCTTGTTGAAAATCTTGAACGGTGGGAATGCGTAGAGATCCAGATGTGACCAATCTAGGAGGAAAGCATCTATATGTATTGCTGCTGGGTCCGGGACTGGAGAGCAATAGATTGGAAGCCTCTTGGTCAGAGAGGTTGCAAAGAGATCTATGGATGGTTTTACCCCAAGTGGCCCAAAGTCTCTTGCACACATCCTTGTGGAGGGTCCATTCGGTTGGAATTACTTGCTCTTTCCGACTGAGACAATCTGCTATGACGTTCAAGTCGCCTTGGATGAACCTCGTTACTAGGGAGATGTCTTGACCTTTTGACTAGATGAGCAGGTCCCTTGTGATCTCGTACAACGTCAGTGAGTGGGTACCTCCTTGTTTGGAGATGTACGCCAAGGCCGTGGTGATGTCCGAGTTAACTTCCACCACTTTGCCTCGAAGGAGAGACTTGAAGCTTTTCAAGGCCAGATGTACTGCCAACAGCTCCTTACAGTTGATATGCATGCTCCTCTGACTCGAGTTCCACAGTCCTGAGCATTCCCGACCGTCTAGTGTCGCGCCCCAGCCCACGTCCGATGCGTCCGAGAAGAGAACGTGGTTGGGAGTCTGAACAGCCAGGGGAAGACCCTCTCTTAGGTTGATATTGTCCTTCCACCAAGTCAGACAAGACTTTATCTTTTCGGAAACCGGGATCGAGACCGCTTCTAGCGTCTTGTCCTTTTTCCAGTGAAAAGCTAGATGGTATTGAAGAGGACGGAGGTGTAGTCTTCCTAGTGACACAAATTGTTCCACGGATGACAGCGTCCCTACCAGACTCATCCACAGCCTGACTGAGCAGCGTTCCTTCTTCAGCATCTTCTGGATGGATAGCAGGGCTTGATCTATTCTGGGGGCTGATCGTCTTGTTGTTCAGCAACGTCCTCATCAGAGGGTTCCTCATCCGAAAACTGATGAGGAAACGGCAACGGAGTGGGCAACGTCTGGCTCGCTGAGTCCGGTCGCACTGGTGGATGCGTGACGGAGCCGGACGCAATATCATGGAACTGCTGCACAGTCTGTGAACTGTCAACAACCATGGGTGCGCGAGGAAGCACAGCGTCAACCCGAGACTGTCTAGACCGTCTGGGTTGTGCAGTCAACACCCTACCGGGTTGCTGAGGTTGACGCACTGCGTCAAAACAAGTCACCTCTGCTGGTTGTTGAACGTCCTGAACGTCAACAACCACCTCCGAGCGTCGCTTAACGTCAACGTGCGGCTGGCAACCCACACTGGGTCGCATCGGTGGAGGAACCACCTCAACTGGCAGACGCAAGTAGGTTACCTCAGCGTCAACAGGGCGCACAACCGACCGGTTGGAAGGTTGTTGGCCAGAAGGTTCGGTAGCAACCTTCTCCGCATTAAAGTCCTCTATCAAGGACGCAAGCTTGGACTGCATGTCTTGCAGCAAAGCCCATTTAGGGTCTATGGGAGCAGGTGTGGCAACAGACGGGGTTAGCGACTGAGGCAGTACCGTTTACCATCCCTGAAAGCCTTGTTATGCGTGACATAATTGTACAGAAAAACTTCAAAGGCTCGAAAACAGCTGTGAAGTTGACCTGTAAACAACTTGGAGCGTCTCCTGGCCAGGCGCCAGGGAGAGTCTACGAGAATTGATAAGTCTATCTGGGCAGAGGCATGAACTCCCAAGCCGAGAACTTCTCTCGTGTCATATCAGACTCTCGCTCTATAAACCAGTTTAAAAGAAGGGAAAGCAAAGGCTGTATCCCCCAAACTCCTCCTGGTGAAAAACCAGTCGCCTAGCCAACGTAAAGCTCTCTAGGAGAGCGAGAGAGCACTAGCTTAAAAACAACGGCTTCGAAGTAGCTAGGCCTAGTGTAAGCTCTGACGTTTAGGCGAACGAGGAGCAGCAGTTACAAAAAGATCCGGACAAAGATCCTTAAAAAAATCATCATGATTTAATTAAAGTCCATAGGAGGCTAAGCAGCTTTAGGCTCCTCTCCATCTGACAGAGTCCTCAAGGGAATATCAGTAGGAGGGGGAACAGCAACTTCCTCATCTACAGGAACCTTGTCCGATAAAAGCTGAGTCTCAAGCAAGGGAGAGACCTACCGTGGTGGCAATGCTTTACAAGCAGAGTCCACACTCACTGGTGCATTAGTAGCGGACCAGAACGCAACGTCATGCAACTGCTTGACAGTCTGTGAACTGTCAACAACTGAACTGTCAACCACAACAGGTGCGTGAGGACGCACAGCGTCCACTCGAGACTGCTTTGACTGCCTAGACTGAGCAGTCAAAACAACTCTAGAATGCGGAGGTTGACGCACAGCGTCAAAACAAGTCAACTCCGATTGTTAGTGAACGTCTTGAACGTCAACAGGAGCATCAGCAAGTGGCCTAACGTCCAAATGCGGCTGAAAAACCACACGAGACCGCATCGAGTGTGGTTCTAAACAACCTGACTGACGTGACTAAGCTACGCCAACGTCAACAGTAAGCACAAAGGAACGTTAGGTTGGCTGAAAGCCAGGATATCGATGAGATAAACGGCTAGACTCAACGGACTAATCGGCAGAATAGTCTTCCATAAGGGAGGCAAGCATATACTGCATGTCTTGCCATACAACCCATTAAGGATCAACGGAAATGGTTGTGGTAAGAGACGAGGGTAACGTCTGTGACCGCAACACTTTGCCTACATAAAAAGACTCTCGGAGTCTGTGTTACGCTTTTGTTAGGCGGCGAGCAGTTATCCGATGACTGCATAGGGTCAGAGCTGTCCTAATGGTTGTAACCAGGACGCTGGACCTGTCCTGAAAGGACTGACTTTCGCTTAAGGGCTTCGAAACCTTGTGACAGGTTTCTTATGCGAAAAGCCTTCGGATGACGAGGAGAAACAACGTCTCTCTCGTCTTATGGTAGGGGAGATCTTGGTAAGATACACCCGATACCATAGAGGGAAAACGTCTGTTCGTTGGTCAAGGCCTCTCGAACCCATAAGTCGTTTGACATTACTTCTCCCCTGGGCTTGGGAGCATGTAAGAGGTCCCGGACTAGGTGAACGACAGGCACGAACAGACGAACCCTCGGACGCAACACTGTAACACTTTGCGCATATCACTTTATCACTTCGATTTTCTGTTTTGCACTTATTTCACTGAAATCGAAACTTTTACTGATTTCTACCTGAAACACGCAATTCTACCCTTCATTAAAAGGTAGTAATTGCGAAATCAGTGGTATAATGCAAGCTCATTAATACCAGCAAAAAACAGAAAACATATTTTAAGATAAAAAAAATCAGTGGCTGGGAAAGAGACTAAACACTAGTTCATATAACTACGTTTTCAATCTCTCACCGCACAAAGCCTGGGGACGAGAATAAAAAACTAAAACGTTTTATCCTTCCTCCCCGTACAGCGACTAGGGACGAGAGTAACTCGAGAACAACGTTACCCGCTTGAACGGAACGTTTTCTCTCCTCTCTCTCCCTCCGTCTCTATCTCTCTCTCTCTTTCTCTCTTGATTTCGCACCTAAGAGAAGAGCCCAATTATATTTCGTCAAAAAAAATGTTATTTGACTAAAGGAAAAAACTGAAAGGTTTTTCAAATAAAAAGTTCCTTTAAAATAGAATTTAAAACATTTAAGCTAAGAAAGAATGAACAAAACGTCAGAAACGATTTACTCTTATTGCAAAGTGAAACCGTGATACACTCTCTCTCTATCGTAACGATAGAGCGCATGTTGAACGTCCTGAACGTCAACAACTGCGTAGCATAAATAAACTAAACGTTAGTTCATCTTTGAAAACAGTACGAAGACTATCAAAGAAATTCTTTCATAAAATATTACATTTAAAAAGTTTTAAATCCTTAGCTCTTTAAAAGCTAATTACGATATAAAGGGCTCAACGTTGATTAACTTCGGTTTCCAAGTTAGGACCGCCTACTCTCAGGAAAGGTCTATATAAACAAAACATTAAAATTATTTTTATATGTTTATAATAAATGGAAAGTTAATCGAAGAGGCCTAATAAAGGCGGAGAGATATAAAATATATAGAGGAAAATCTATAACGTGATATAATTACTAAAAGCCTAAACACACTTCCGTCTAAGGGAAGGGTCGGCCATTTAAAAGTGAAAGAAAGTCCATACTCTCTTTGTCACCATAATTAAATCTATCCAAAACGAGTTCAAGATTTAAGATGAAGATAAAACACCTGCATAGCGAAAGCTCAAAACTAGAATAAAGTACTTCACCAATTAGTTGTGAAAAAACTCCAGTTTAGCAACAGCGAGTAAGTACGTCTTGTCGATAGCTCGACAGAGAGAAAATTGAGTCTTTGTTTACATTGAGTACTGGGTATCTGGACGACAGATGGCGCTGTTGGGCACACCCGCAACCTGTGTAGCGATCGCTGGCGAGTTTTTACCGTAGAGTTGTCTGTCGGGCAACAGAGTTGCAGCTATATAATCACCGGCTAAGTTAAATATTGAAAACTTAAGCTTAACACACACACACACACACACTCTCTCTCTCTCTCTCTCTCTCTCTCTCTCTCTCTCTCCCTCTCTCTCTCTCTCTCTCTCTCTCTCTCTCTCTATATATATATATATATATATATAGTCTTGAAACTTCTATAAGGAAATCCAGAAGGTCAAGGGTACCATTCCACATGCTATCTTGGAGCTACTGGCGCTACTCTAGATTTTTTGATTCCGTGATCTTGTTTGGTATTTGACGGATCAGGCAGAACATGGGAAAAACATAAATGCTTAGTCTATCGCACTGGTGTTAGAATAGAATGCATCCTCCATTACGGCTGCTGGGTCTGGGATTCAAGATCATTACACCAGGAGTTTGTTGTTTAAATGTGTGGCAAATATGTCCATAATGGGGAATCCCACAAAATCAAACTCTTTGCCACTTGATAATGCAAAGACCATTCTGAACCAACTGTCGTTCCCAGTCAGCTCAGTTTGTCTGCTATCCCATTTTTCTTTCCAGGGATGAAACGGGCTGAAAAAATTATTACATTTATCTGGGCCCTAAGGTGTATTCCCACTGCAAGTTGGCATTAATAAATGGAATACTGAACCACATTGCTCTTTTATGTACGTCACTACAGTCACGTTGTTGCTCATTAACACTATTGAGTACCCCTTGATGGTCTCTGAAAAATGGAGTAACACTAAGTAATCACTTTTTACTTCTATATAGTTTATATGGAAGGTCTTGACCTTCTGCGATCATATCCCTGAAATCTTTTCTTTCTGTATATGGGCTCCTTGCCACCTGGCAAGAAGTATCTGTGAAAAGGAGAAATTCTGAGACAGAAACCTGTAGAGGTGCTCCAGCTAACAGGTTCTCTTCTTTTAGACCCCATGAGAGATATGTTCTCACTGCTCAGAGAACTTTTATAAGAGACGATGGGGAGCCAGATGTTTGCGACAACTGACTCCCCAGTGCCAATAGTAATGAGCGAAGGTGCATCCTCCCAAAGGGAACTAGCTTCTCAAATACTAACACTTACTAAAGTGACCTAGAAGTCTCTGCCAGGAGTGAGCTGGAAGAGATTCCATTTTGATGAAAGGTGCTGCTACTTGTCTGAACCTTTGAACTACTGTATGTCTAAGAATGGATATGCTCTAGCTTAGGACAAGTCTATATCCATACCCAAGAAAAAAAAGGCACCTCTGAGGGACAAGGTTAGACTTTCCTAGGTTTAGACAAATCCCCAGTTCTCTGCAAAAATCAGAGAGATCCCTGTGGCGTATAAGCCATGATCTCGATTCTGCCAGGAGAAGCCAATCGTCCAAGTACTTCAATAGCCTTATACCCACGGTATGACCCACAGCAGAGACTATGGAAAATAGACAGGTGAAAACCTCTGGGGCTGTGGATAGGCCAAAGCACAGAAGCTTACACTGGTAAATCTTGTCTTTGAAAAGGAATCTTCTGTATTTTCTTGAGCTGTGATGAACAGGAATCTGAAAATACAGATCTTTCAGGTCTATGGTCAGTAGGAAGTTGTTCTTTCTGATGGACTGAGGAACTGTGCTTGGGATTTCCATCTTGAACCTCGTTTGGAGCATAAACTGGTTCAAGCAGGAAAGGTCTATGAGAGGTCTCCAATCTCAAGTCATCTTTCCCAGCAGAAATAGGTTGCTGACAAAGCCTGGGGACCTAAAACCTTCTCTTTGGCATCCTTTGCAAGCATTTAAAACCCTTCCTGTTTCAGTAATAGGTCTTTCCATGATCTTCTCAAATATAATTAGAGGACCGTTGGGGTTAGAGGAGGGTGATAGCTCATGAATGGGACACGATACCCTGAGCAGAGCACTTCTACACCCCGGGGATCTGATCCAAGTAACTGCCACCTCATCCAATGACTTTGCAGTTATCCCCGTACTGGTGGTAAGTCGGGGTACCTTCCATCCATAACAGGAGCCTCAACAATCTCTGCTCCTTCATTCAGAAATGTATCCTCTGCAAACCTCAACAACTTCCGCTCCTTCGTTCAGAGAAGTATCCTCTGCGACAAAAAGAAGTCTGATCATGCCTCTTGGATGCTTGAGCATTGTCAGGCTTTGGTAGCACACAGTGCTGCTGAGACTGCTTGAAAGGCAAAAGTTCATGTACCTGTTAAGGAGCTGAGAAACTTGAGGTAGTAGTGCTTCTCAGGACAGAAGTGTAGCTAGATCTTTCACACTTCTCCACCACAACTGCCACCTCTGTGGAAAAGAGCATTTCTGGGCGTCATCTGTTTCGTGAACTTTGAGATTACTGCATCTCTCCGTTTGAGTATACAGTTCTCCACTAATAGAAGCAGTCTGATAAAAAATAAACTCTAGAGCTTTTGCTCCTAACTACACTGGCTCCTCAAACTGCTTCTTGACATCCGGGTCTTTAACTTCCTCTGAAATTCCAAAGGAGGACATTGCTCCTGACCAATAATCAAGCCAGGAGCAGGCCTGGAATGGTGACATAGCAGCTACCTCCATGTATTACATTTCTCTTGCTAAAAAGGTGGAAGGGAGGTGAGAGAGCTTGTTGCTCAAGACTTCAGGATTTAAGTTGGCAACATTAGGATTTATTGGGGGGGACTTGGATGTGCTTCAGAGTCATTTCTCTACCTCTATAGAGCAGGATGATCTACTCAAATTGTGTTTTTAGTTACTGATATTTGTTTATTAAGCAAGTCGAGTGTATATCAAGCCTGGTTGGAAAGAAACACCTCAAACCTGAGACAAACATTCTGTGAGCCTAGGAATACTCTATTGATATTACATCATCTACTCGTGACCTGGTCACAAGGAGGGACACCAAGACCACTGAATTTCATAATAAGCCTCATGATTTTCATGAAGCGTGAAGCCTCAGATGGGCCAGATGTCGGCGCTTCCAAAGAGGCTACTCCAATGTGCTCGGAGGAAGTCCCCGGAGTCAGTTCCTGTGAGTCATCAATAGTGATAGGAGCTAGCGTTCCTATCACTGATTATGGAATGCTTTACTCAGGATATCTTTCCTCTCTCTTCTCATATCTCCAAGTTGGGGAGAAAATACCTAAAAGAGACTGTGGTGAGCCCTGATTACTTCTTGTTAAGAACCTGCTGTCAAAATATGTTGGAGGAAGTAAGGATGGTTTAGACCCCTTCACCAAGCTAGAAACCTGTTTTGTACCCTTCTCCAAGCTATACTGAGAAATGAGTGACATAGTCGCCAATCTATTGCACTTTGCAGACATAGGCCTTTTCTACCCTCCAAATCTGCAAAAATTAAGAATGAAACGGTAGAAGTTGCCCCCCTATTTCACACGTGGTCATGGCATTGCATTCAGTTAGCACGCATTCCAATGACGTGCATGTAGAAATTTTAATTATCCTACCATTGTGTATCTGTGGGACAAAATGTGCGCCCACCTCTGGGCGGAGAGATCTAACATGACAAATTCGTAGGGAATTTTTATTTTTCCCAAGGTTACAAACCTTAGCTATTTATTAGGGATATCACTATTGGCGTAGCTGAAATGACGAGCCATTAAAGTTTAGTGAGGGTTAACTACCCACACCGGTAGGAGGGTGTAGCTTGCTACCACTCCCATTCACACACCTGTGATTTAGCTCACTTTGCTTGGAGGTAGGACTTCAAGGGGAATAGGGCTGCCGGGCAAGTTTATATAAATAGCTAAGGTTTGTATCTTTAGGAAAAATACAAATTACCTGCGAATTTGTCATTTGTTCCGTAACTGGAATACAAACCACGCTATTTACTAGGGGTGACTCACCCATTAGGAAGGGTGGACGTCCCTGCCAATCTGGCTTTTGGCTTTACCCGGGGGCTCCTTATCTGAGTATGTCAGTACTCAACAATAAGGAGTCCCTGCACCTCGCTAAAACCTTGCTACGCAAGGTCCGCGACCTACGCAAGCTGTGTGTTAAGATATATAGATGTGTGACCGTCCAGGTAAAGTTACTCCTAGTCTTTGGAAGGAAAAACTGTTGTAACTAGGACTTTTCCAATACACCTCGCTAGGGTACAGGGACGGAACAGTATTAGTTTTAATACATGGTACGCAAGGGAGCATGGCTTACCTGCAGTGGTTTGAGGTCAGCTTGTGCAGAGAACCCAGGTTGCTGCTTTCCCCTAAAGAGGGGAGGATGAAGAAAAGAATAAGCGCCAGTCAAAGCTTTTCATTCACGCAGACTAAAACCGGGTAACAATGTCCTCAACCTTCTACTACTTGTCCAATAAAGAGCTTGAGGTCTTAAACCAGCTGTTGTGCAGCCACAACAGGACCAATAGAAAACGTATCGAGTCTCCTGTGGGTCACGTCTTGCAGGTAGTGGGATGTGAACGTAGTTTGACATTTCCACACCCAAGCTTGAAGAATCTGCGTCACTGAAAAGTTTCTTTTGAGTGCCAGGGACGTAGCTATGCCCCTGACATCATGAGCTCTGGGGCGACATGAAGGGGGAGGGTCTGTATACAGTGCATGGTCTATGACCTTGCGAATCCATGCTGATATTGTGTTCTTAGTGACCCTCCTCTTGGTTCTTCCTATGCTGATGAAGAGTGCAGGCACAGGAGGACGGGCTGTGGCTATTCTCTTAAGGTACAGCAGCCTCAAACTCCTCACTAGGCATAGTAAGAGATGATCAGGGTCATCTGTTATAAAACGAAGCCTCGAAATCCGGAAGGAGTCGAATTGTGGATCCGTTACTTCCGGATTCTGAGTCTTAGCAATAAACTCAGGGAAAAAGCTGAACGTTACCTCACCCCATCCCCTTGAATGGGCGATGTCGCATGAGAGACCATGAAGTTCGCTGACTCGTTTGGCTGAAGCCAAAGCTAGCAGGAACACCGTCTTCCAAGTTAGGTAGTGATTTGTTGCCTGGCATAATGATTCATGGGGAGGTCTCTTAAGAGACCTGAGAACTCGAACCACGTTCCATGGGGGAGGTCTCACTTCAGACTGAGAACAGGTAAGTTCATAATTCCGTATGAGTAAGGAGAGTTCTGGCAATGAAGAAATGTCCAATCCTTTCAGTCTAAAGGATTGGCTATCGCTCAACCTTAAGCCTCTTAAGGCTGAGCGATAGCCTTTTACTGCCGAGACTGACAGGCGCATTTCTTCACGCAAATATATGAGGAACTCCTCTATTGCTGGAATAGTAGCATCGAGAGGAGAGATACCCCTTCCACGACACCATCCACAGAAGATTTTCCACTTTGCCTGGTAGACTGCTGCTGATGACTTTCGCAGGTGTCCAGACATCCTGTTCGCAACTTGTTGCAAAAATCCTCTCTCAGAGAGGAGATGCTGGATAGTCTCCAGGCGTAAAGTCGTAACGAAGCTATGGCTTTGTGGAGTATGTTGGCAGGCATGTGGTTGTTTGAGTAGATTGTGTCGTGGAGGGAGTTCTCTTGGGGGCTCCATTAGGAGTTGCAGAAGGTCTGGAAACCACTCTGCGTGATGACATAGCAGAGCTATGAGCGTCATTGAAAGGTTGACCGATGCTCTGGCCTTGTTGAGTACCCTCTCATCAGACAGAACGGGGAAAGGCGTAAACCTCGATGTTGTCCCACCATTGTTGGAAAGCATCTTGCCAGAGAGCCTTGGGGTCTGGGACTGGGGAACAGTACAGCGGGAGCCTGAAGTTCAGGGCCATTGTGAAAAGATCCACAGTTGGAGAACCCCACAAAGTCAGGACTTTGTTTGCTACTAGATGATCCAAAGACCACTCGGTACTCACTATCTGAGGTGCTCTGCTCAATTTGTCGGCGAGCACATTCCTTTTGCCCAGAATGAAGCGTGCCGATAGTGGTATCGAGTGGATCCCGGCCCATCTCAGTATCTCCACTGCTAGATGGGATAGGTGCTGCGAAAAAGTACCTCCTTGCATGTTGATATAAGCCACTACTGTGGTGTTGTCGCTCATCACTACCACTGGGTGGCCCAACAGGAACTGTTGGAACTGTTGAAGGGCCAGAAAGACAGCCTTCATCTCTAAGAGATTTATGTGGAGGTACTCTTCTGAGTACCTCCTGAGGTCGTGTGGTGTAGCACGTGGGCCCCCCACCCTTTTTGTAATGCGTCTGAGAACAGCATCAAATCCGGGGGGAGGAGGAGAAGATCCACTCCCTTTCGTAGATTTTCGTCTCCCACCCACCACTCGAGGTCCGTCAGTTACGCTGATCCCATGGGGATCAGGATGTCCGGGGAGTCGAGAGTCTGATTCCACTGGGGCATTGAGTCGCCACTGGAGGGATCTCATCCTGAGGCGACCATTGGGAACTAGACGGGCCAGCGATGAAAGGTGACCGAGGAGACGTAACCACATCTGGGCTGGAAGTTCTACCCGTCTGAGGAAGGGTCTTGCGGCCTTCCTCAGCCTTGCTATTCTGTCGTCTGATGGGAAGGCTTTTGTGGAGATTGGTGTCTATTATCATACCTAGGTATACCAATCTCTGCGTAGGAAGCAGAGATGACTTCTTGAGATTTACCATGATCACCAGATCTTGGCAAAGTCTCAGAAATTTGTCTCATTGTTGAAGAAGGGTTGACACCGAGTCTGCTAGGATTAGCCAGTCGTCCAGATAGCGTAGGAGATGGATGCCAATCCTGTGTGCCCAAGATAACACTAGGCCAAACACTCTGGTGAACACTTGAGGTGCTGTGGAAAGACTGAACCACAGCACCTTGAACTGGTATTTCCTGTTGTCTAGGCTGAATCTTAAGTACTTCCCTGAAGACGGATAGACTGGGATCTGGAAGTATGAGTCCTTTAGGTCCAGTGTACACATGAAGTCCTGTGGTCTTACCGCTAGTCTGCCGTCTCCATGCTAAACGGAGTTTGCTTGACAAACTTGTTCAGGGCTAAAAGGTCGATGACTGGTCTCCAGCCTCCAGACGCCTTTCTTACAAGAAAGAGTTGACTGAAGAAGCCTGGGGACCCGTCGAGGACCTCTTGGAGAGCACCCTTCTTCAACTGGGTCCGGACTTCTGCCCGAAGGGCCTGCCCTTTGCTGATCCCATGGCAATGGAGTCTATCGACACTGGATTCCTGGTCAGGGGAGGGAGAGATGTTATGAACGGGACGCGATATCCTAGACGAATCACGGAGGTTGTTCAAGGTTCGGCCCCGAGTTGCTCCCACCTGTCCGAGCAACTGTGTAGGCATTCCCCCACTGGTGGACAAGCAGGGGAGTGCCTATCCTAGCGTTTGTGGCCCCGGTTGCTCCCTCTAGGATTTTTTCCCCCCCTGGAGGACTTAGTGCCTTTCCTGTCCTTGACAGGGAAGGGTTTCTTAGACACCATTGTCTTCGATGCTGTCTTGGTTGGATGGGACTGCTGAGGAGCTGGAGGTTTATAGAGCTTGAATGTCAAAGCCCTATGGAGGAGGGAGTTCTGATGGGACTTCCTCCATCTCTCAGCAGCATGTTCCACGTCCTTAGGCTCAAACAGGTGGGCTCCCTCGAGACAGGAATGTCTGAGCCTAGCCATCTCGACGTTGGGGACTTGTTGGTGGGATCTCTCAGACACCGCGTCTCAATGTTTCAAGATGGTATTTGCCCATAAGTTCTAAACTTGGTGGGCAAGAAACTCGATCGTGCGAGTGCCTGAGTATGTTCCTTGGAGAAATCCTCAGTTCGTACCAGGATTCCCAAGGTCCCTAACCAGATATCCAGCCTCGAATTAGCCTGCATACCATACTTTGTGACCTTCTCCTATTTAAGGATCTCGGTCGCCAAGAAAGAGACCTGCCGCCTGGTGAGTCTCTCTAGAGAGATCCCCTTTGTGAGCTCTTCCAGAGAGTGGTGGAGTGAAAGAGCTGGACTGGGCTCCCCCAGGATCTCAAAGTACCTCCTCTCTTGTACAAGAGGTGGGAGGAGCTTGTTGGTAGAGCCGTAACGGTGGTAGGAGGCATAATTGGAGAGCTGTAGGGCGATCTTAGCCCTGGCACCCTTCAACCCTTGAGACCAGGGCAAGGCTGCACTGGTCTTTGATGGTTTCTGGGTGCCAAAGAAGCAGTCTAAGACCATGTCCTTGCTCTCCTGAAGGGGTATCTCTGGATCGGTAAACCGGCTGAGAACCTTTATAAGAGTCAGGACCTGCCAGAATGCATGTTCTGACTCTTTTTGCTCTCCTTCAGATGTCAGACTTGCAGCGAAGTCTCCATCTTCCATCCCCGAGAGCTCTTCCTGGGGTGGGTCGCAGACATCCCTCGAGTGGCTGGCTGTCTCCGTCTTACTAGTCCTAGTGGAGGACTTTGGCAAAGTCTTGGAGTATTTGGACTCCTTGCGAGGAAGGAGGTAGGACTCCAACATCGAAGGCCTAGATGTCATGTCCTTCCAGATCTCTGATGACGGTAGGGAACTCTCAGCGTGAGGGTAGGCTTTCTCTGACGGTGGAATGGAGGATGTCCTTTCCTCACGTGACTCCCTTGGTAAAGGTGCGGTGGGAGAGTATCCCTGGGGAGATACAGGAGGGACTAGCCTTGATGGCCTGACCGGAGTCAGTTTAACCCTCGAGGAAGTGACCGCGTCAGAAACTCCTCTTTTCCTCTTCAGTGGGGTGGAAGAAGCCATGGTTCCGTGCCGAGAGTCCGGAGCTATAGGTTGCTCCGATGAAGTGCCAGACAGGGCCGGATTGAAGGCCTGTGCCACAGCTATGACTAAGGCACTGAACCATGGCTGCTGACTGACCGATACACTGTCAGACAGATCCCCTGAAGAGAAAGGGACCGAAGGTTCCCTACGAGGAGTTATCATACTAGGTGGGTCCGCCTTAGAAGAAGGCAGTTTCGGGATCCTGAACCCCTCTGCAGAAGCCTGTTCCCCTTTTCCGAATGGGCGCGCTGAAAGGCGTTTGCGTGGAAGAGAGTGAGGCGATGGTGACCTGACCCAGTGCAGTTCCTGTGCATGTGGTGGTGAGCGCTGACACTTGGGCGAGCGTTGGCGCGCGGGCAAGAGCTGGCGCGCAGATGAGAGCTGGCGTGTGAGCGACGCGCATGAACAAGTGGTGGCGTGCGGGTGAAAGCTGGCGCGCGCTTGGGCGAGTGTCGGGTGCGCGTGACCTGTAGCGTACGCGTGGGAGAGATCTGGCAAGCTGGAGAGCGCTGGCGCTTAGGAGAGCGGTGGCGCTTAGGAGAGCACAGTCGCATAGGCGAGCGCTGGCGCATAGGCGAGCGCTGGCGCATAGGCGAGCGCTGGCGCGTAGGAGAGAGCTGGCGAGCGCGCGGGGGAGAGTGCCGGCGCATGGGCGAGCACAGCACAAGCATAAAACACAGCGCAGAAATGGTTGTAACCATGTCTGCCTGCTATGGCGACCAGGAGATGAATGGAGCCGGCACGGTGAATGAAATGCCTCTTCCCAGTGTGGGTGGGATAGTGGGTAACCATACAATGTTACCAGAATCCCACAACTTCCTAGCGTAAGAACAAATATCTATTTAAACAATTATACTTCAAGTTAAATTTTCATAATCAGCATTGCATATAACTGGCATGTTTTGAAAATCTTTGGTATTTAACATATTTTACAGTAATGTACAGAACTATAACTAGAATATTAATACAGGTACTACTCGTACAACGACGAGATAGGGACTGAAAAAACTGCCGTTGATCGAATTATTCTCTATTATTTTGACTAGGAACCTTAATTTTCAGTCATTGTAGAATACACAAATAACTGTACAGCTTTTCTTACAAAGTAGAGTAAAGTAAAGCCTTATTCTATTGTTTCACAAAGTAGATGGTTTATTAAAGCTTTATTTTTTACTTCACCTGTGGGTTTTTAGGTTTTCACACAACAGGTTTGCTTTTCAGCAATGAATATCCTCTTTTTCGGTAACGAGTAGGGAATATTCTATCAGTCATGTATTTCAAAGAGTATAACTTTTCTATAAAAATTACAGGGTATATTAAAACATTATTTTTGTTTAGTACAAGATAAATGAAACCTTCATTTTTTGTTTTCCCAGTGGATTTTAAAGGTTTTCACACGTAGGCTAGGTTCGTTTATTGGTAATGAATAGCCAAACTTTCGGTAACACGTTGGCAATATTTTCTCAGTCATATATTTTAAACAGTATAGATTATCTTCTCAAACATTTATTTTTTGTGTAGTCCACGGTATATAAATGCCTCACCCTATCTACCTCTATCCATTTTCAAGCCTACCTCTCTCCTCTCCTCTCTCTCTCACTCCTCTCTTACAGATAAAATCATAGTTTACGAATAAAATTAACATGACGATATCATTAGTTGTGGTGAACATTTCCTTGTTTCAGGTGGTAGCCTACAAGAAACTTAAACAAAAACAGATCATTCTATTACACCAGCTCATATCTCTCTCTCTCTCTCTCTCTCTCTCTCTCTCTCTCTCTCTCTCTCTCTCTCTCTCTCTCAGGTGTTTTACAGTACTTACAAATAGCAAAGCAAAAATCTTTGTTTCCTTAAAAATTGTCAATTAAATCATCATCATCTCCTGTCTATTGACGCAAAGGGCCTCGGTTAGATTTCGCCAGTCGTGAGAGAGAGAGAGAGAGAGAGAGAGAGAGAGAGAGAGAGAGAGAGAGAGAGAGAGAGAGAGAGAGAGAGAGAGAGAGAGAACATTGCCGACTCATTACTGAAAATTAATGCTATTCATTGCCGATATACAAACCAAGCCTACACGTGAAAACCCACTGGGAAAACAAAAATTAAGCTTTTATATTACTACACAAAAATAATGCTTTAACATACCATCATTAACACTACCATTAAAATTATCGAAATGTTAGAGAAAGATAAAGGTTGCCGAGAACGTAACCACAACTCTATGTTTACATTATGTCAGCTGGACTCTGAACTCGCCTAAGTTAAAAGTTGATTTCGTTGTTGATATTGAATTTTTCCTCAAAAAGGCTATATATTTTGAAATTATGTCAGTTAATTGTAGGGTAAATAGTTTGCTTATATTTATTATCAGTCACCATACCAAAGCCTACCAATATACTTGAAAAGACATTAGATTTGATGGGTTTTGTGACGCGTAACACATACACAAAATCTATCTCCCTCCCTCCCTCCACTAAACACAGCAGACCAAGTACAAACTAGACCCTTAGAAAATCCTCCAACAACAAATAGAGGAAATTTGGTAGAAAACTTTGATAGTGCTGATAAAAATAATACAAAAACACTTGTAAATCAGGGAACTAGCAAAGCCACAGAGGAAGATGAAAAATATAGAAAAATGTTATTTTCATTAGTAAAATAAATTTTTGAATATACTTACCCGATAATCATGTAGCTGTCAACTCCGTTGCCCGACAGAATTCTACGGGAGGGATACGCCAGCTATCACTATACTAGAAGGGGGTGTACTCACCAGCGCCACCTGTGGCCAGGTACTGCAGTACTTCTTGTTGACACCACCTCACTTTTTCCTCGGTCCACTGGTTCTCTATGGGGAGGAAGGGTGGGTCAATTAAATCATGATTATCAGGTAAGTATATTCAAAAATTTATTTTACTAATGAAAATAACATTTTTCAATATTAAACTTACCCGATAATCATGTAGCTGATTCACACCCAGGGGGGTGGGTGAAAACCAGTGTACATGACTAAAGGATAGCTAAGTATCCCATATTTCATATAATCAGTTATTTCAGAATAACAATGAAATAATAAGTACCTGGTAAGGAAGTCGACTTGAACCGTTACTCTGCCTTTATTAAGTTCGTCTTCCTTACTGAGCGCAGCGTTCCTCTTAGGAGGCTGAATCAACTCTAAGGTGCTAAAGTATATAGGGCTGCAACCCCTACTAAAGGACCTCTACACAACCTCTAACCCAGGCGCTTCTCAAGAATGAATTGACCACCCGCCAAATCAAAAGGATGCGGAACGCTTCTTAGTCTACCATAACAACCCAAAAAACAACAATAAAAGCATTCAAGAGAAAGGTTAAAAAGGTTATGGGATTAAGGGAATGTAGTGGCTGAGCCCTCACCTACTACTGCACTCGCTGCTACGAATGGTCCCAGGGTGTAGCAGTTCTCGTAAAGAGACTGGACATCTTTAAGATAAAATGATGCAAACACTGACTTGCTCCTCCAATAAGTTGCATCCATTATGCTCTGCAGAGAACGGTTCTTATTAAAGGCCATCGAAGTGGCTACGGCTCTCACTTCGTGGGTCCTTACCTTCAGCAAAGCAAGGTCTTCCTCCTTCATGTGAGAATGGGCTTCTCTAATCAGAAGCCTTATATAATACGAAACCCCGTTTTTGGACATGGGCATCGAAGGTTTCTTGATTGCACACCATAAGGCTTCTGACTGTCCTCGTATAGGTTTTGACCTATTAAGATAATATTTCAGAGCTCTGACAGGGCAAAGAACTCTTTCTAGCTCGTTACCTACCATGTTGGAAAGGCTAGGAATTTCAAACGATCTAGGCCAAGGACGTGAAGGAAGTTCATTCTTAGCTAAGAATCCGAGCTGTAAAGAACATGTTGCAGATTCGGATGTGAACCCAATGTTCTTGCTGAAGGCATGAACCTCACTGACTCTTTTAGCTGTTGCAAGGCAGACGAGGAAAAGAGTCTTGAGGGTAAGGTCCTTGAAGGAAGCTGACTGGAGAGGTTCGAACCTAGGCGACATAAGGAACCTTAAGACTACGTCTAGATTCCAGCCTGGAGTGGGTAAATGACGTTCTTTAGAAGTCTCAAAAGACTTAAGGATGTCTTGAAGGTCCTTGTTGGAAGAAAGGTCCAAACCTCTGTGGCGGAGAACTGAAGCCAACATACTCCTGTACCCTTTAATCGTAGGAGCCGAAAGGGATCTCTCATTCCTTAGATGTAATAGGAAGTCAGCTATTTGGGTTACAGAGGTATTGGTAGATGAAACTGCATTGGCTCTACACCAGTTCCGGAAGACTTCCCACTTGGATTGGTAGACTCTACGAGTGGATACCCTCCTTGCTCTGGCAATCGCACTGGCTGCCTCCTTCGAAAAGCCTCTAGCTCTAGTGAATCTTTCGACAGTCTGAAGGCAGTCAGCCGAAGAGCGTGGAGGTTTGGGTGCAACTTGTCTACGTGAGGTTGACGTTGAAGGTCCACTCTTAGAGGGAGAGTCCTGGGGACGTCGACCAGCCATTGTAGTACCTCTGTGAACCATTCTCTTGCAGGCCAAAGGGGAGCAACCAGCGTCAGCCGTGTCCCTTCGTGCGAGATGAACTTTTGAATGACTCTGTTGATGATCTTGAACGGTGGGAATGCGTAAAGGTCGAGATGGGACCAATTCAGCAGAAAAGCATCCACATGAACTGCTGCTGGGTCTGGAACTGGGGAACAGTACAAAGGAAGCCTCTTGGTCATGGAGGTGGCAAACAGATCTATTGTAGGCTGACCCCACAAGGTCCAAATTCTGTTGCACACGCTCTTGTGAAGGGTCCATTCCGTGGGGATGACCTGATCTTTTCTGCTTAGGCGATCTGCTGAGACGTTCATGTTGCCCTGAATGAACCTCGTTACTAGGGTGAGGTTTAGACTTCTTGACCAAATGAGGAGGTCCCTTGCGATCTCGTACAGGTTCCTCGAATGGGTCCCTCCCTGCTTGGAGATGTAAGCCAAGGCTGTGGTGTTGTCGGAGTTCACCTCCACCACCTTGCCTAGCAGGGGGGACTTGAAGTTCAATAGGGCCAAATGAACTGCCAGGAGCTCCTTGCAGTTGATGTGGAGCGTTACCTGTTCCTTGTTCCACGTTCCCGAGCATTCCAGTCCGTTCAAGGTCGCGCCCCAGCCCGAGTCTGATGCATCCGAGAAGAGATGAAGATTGGGGGTCTGAATCGCTAACGATAGGCCCTCCTTGAGAAGGAGGTTGGTCTTCCACCACAAGAGAGTGGTCTTCATCTCTTTGGTGACCGGGATAGAGACTGCTTCGAGCGTCAAATCCTTGTCCCAATGAGCTGCTAGATGGAATTGAAGAGGGCGGAGGTGGAGTCTCCCTAACTCGACGAACAGGGCTAACGATGACAGGGTCCCTGTGAGACTCATCCACTGTCTCACCGAGCAACTGCTCCTCTTCAGCATGCTCAGGATGCAATCTAGGGCTTGGCTTATCCTTGGGGCCGATGGAAAAGCCCGAAAATCCTGACTCCGAATCTCCATTCCCAGGTAAACAATGGATTGGGAGGGAATGAGCTGGGACTTTTCTAAGTTGACTAACAGACCCAGTTCCTTGATCAAGTCCAAAGTCCAGTTGAGACTCTCCAGACAGCGACGACTCGTGGAGGCTCTCAACAGCCAGTCGTCTAAATAAAGGGAGGCTCTGATGTCGGATAAGTGGAGGAATTTTGCAATATTCCTCATCAGATGCGTAAACACCATAGGAGCTGTGCTTAGGCCAAAACACAGGGCTTGGAATTGGTACACAACCTTTCCAAAAACGAATCTCAGGAAAGGTTGGGAGTCTGGATGAATAGGAACGTGAAAGTAAGCGTCTTTCAGATCCAACGAGACCATCCAGTCCTCCTGCCTGACCGCTGCTAGGACCGACTTCGTCGTCTCCATAGTGAACATCTGCTTGGTGACATAAGCATTGAGCGCGCTGACGTCCAGCACCGGTCTCCAACCTCCTGTCTTCTTGGCCACCAGAAAGAGACGGTTGTAGAAGCCCGGGGATTGATGGTCCCGGACTATAACCACTGCCTTCTTCTGTAACAGGAGCGACACCTCCTGGTGCAACGCTAGCCTCTTGTCCTTTTCCTTGTAGTTGGGAGAGAGGTTGATGGGAGAAGTGGTCAGAGGGGGTTTGCGGCAGAATGGTATCCTGTAACCCTCCCTCAGCCACCTGACAGACTGGGCGTCTGCACCTCTCTTTTCCCAAGCTTGCCAGAAGATCTTGAGTCTGGCTCCTACTGCTGTCTGGAGAGGAGGAGAGTCAGTGTTTGCCTTTAGAAGTCTTGGAACCTTTCCTAGACTTGCTCCTGGAAGAGTCTGGACGGGAGCTTCCTCGGCTGGGGGCTCTACCACGAAAGGGCGGAATAAACCTCGTAGCAGGCGTATCAGCCACTGGGGTGCGGTAAGTCCTGGGAACTGAGGGAGCAACCTTAGTCTTACGAGCTGAAGAGGCCACAAGATCATGAGTGTCTTTCTGAATCAGGGCCGCAGACAAGTCCTTGATAAGTTCTTCGGGAAACAAGAACTTAGAAAGCGGAGCGAAAAGGAGTTGAGACCTTTGACAAGGTGTGATGCTGGAAGAAAGAAAGGTGCAAAGTTGCTCCCCTTTTCTTAAGAACTCCTGACACAAACATTGAAGCAAGCTCGCCAGATCCATCCCTAATTGCTTTATCCATGCAGGACATTAAAAGCATGGCCGAGTCCTTGTCCGCAGGGGAGGTCTTCTTGCTAAGGGCCCCCAGGCACCAGTCTAGAAAATTGAACATCTCAAAGGCACGAAATACACCCTTTAGGAAGTGGTCTAAATCGGAGAAGGTCCAGCAAACCTTAGAGCGCCTCATTGCTGTTCTACGAGGAGAGTCGACCAAACTTGAGAAGTCAGCCTGGGCAGAGGCAGGGACTCCCAAGCCTGGTTCCTCTCCTGTGGCATACCATACGCCCGCTTTAGAAGTGAGCTTAGTAGGTGGGAACATAAAGGAAGTCTTCCCTAGTTGCTGTTTAGACTGCAACCACTCCCCTAAAATTCTTAAAGCTCTCTTAGAGGACCTAGCAAAGACGAGCTTAGTATACGTTGACTTAACAGGCTGCATGCCCAGCGAAAACTCAGATGGAGGAGAGCGTGGGGTAGCAGAAACAAAATGGTCCGGGTATACCTCTCTGAAAAGAGCCACGTCTGATGAGGGATCCAGGTGCGCAGCTTCCTCCTCAGAAACCTCATCACCAGAGTGTAGCGAAGTGAGAGGTAATGTAACAGTGGTATGCTGAACAGCAGAATCAGAACAAGCGGGTGCATAAACGCTTGTGGATTCATCCTCAAGTCTCTGTTGCTGAGTTAAAACCTGAGGTTCAGGCTGCAAAGGCTGGTCAGGAAGAGTAGAGGAAGGTAAGCGCATGGATTGAGGTGGCTGACTCCTGGCATGAGTGTCTTGTCTCAAGAGTTGCGCTTGCTGTAAGGGTTGCGGATGCGCAGTAGCAGGTTCCTGAGGAACGAGTTGAGGTTCCTGAGGTGTGAGCTGCGAGAGTTGAGGTAGCGGCTGCGCAGAACGCAGTTATTGTCTCGCGAGTTGAGGTTCCTGAGGTGCTAGGCTAAGGTGTTGAGGTTCTCGCCTTGAGGAGGGTTGAGGTCGCTGCAGCGAGTGCTGAGGTGGCTGCCTCATGGATGGAAGAGGTTGTCGTACCTCAAGAGATTGTTGCCTCGCTGGTGGAACCGCAAGCGGAAGCGGAGGAAGTAAGGCATAAGCTTCCTGCTCCCATTGCTGAGGTTGCCTTAAGGAAGGCTGAGGTTGCTGCACACCGCTGGAAACTGGCAACTCAGTACGCGGTAAGGAATCCTGAGGAGCCTCAACTTCGTACGCCTGGCAAACGGGACTGCGGTTAGGCGGAGCGATCGCAGGAGGAGGTGTAACCTTCTCAGCCTGACACTCACGCATTAAGACCGCAAGCTGTGACTGCATGGACTGCAGCAAAGTCAACTTGGGGTCGACAGACGCTAAGGTCTGCTGAGGCAAAGCCTTAACAGAAGATGAGGTCTGTTGCGGCATCACCTTACCCCTCTTAGGAGGAGTGCAGTCACCTGATGACTGCGGAGAGTCAGAGCTAATCCAGTGACTGCAACCAGGTTGTAGAGCTCTTGAGGTCTGGACTTTGCGTTTGAGAGGTCTTGAGACCTGAGTCCAGCGTTTTCTCCCTGACATATCTTCAGCAGACGAGTAAAAGACGGGCTCAATCGTCTGCGGGTGGGAGTGACGGTCTCTGTAAGACACGCCCGCAACCACCGAGGATACTTCTGTGCGCCGATCAAGGCCTGCCGAACCCTTTTGCCCTTCGACATTGCTTCTCCCCTGGGCTTGGGAGCTTGCAAGAGGTCCCGGACTGGGAGGACGACTGGCACGCACAGAAGTACCCTCACGCACCACACTGACACTGACACTAGCACTTGGCACCGCACTGACACTAGCACTTGTCACAGCACTGGCACTATCACCTCCCACTGCACTTTTGACCTTAAGTTCTTTGACTTCTGCCATAAGAGACTTATGGTCACTAACCACCGATTCCACTTTGTCACCTAAAGCCTGAATGGCACGCAAAACAACAGACATATCAGGTTGAGTACAAATAGTAGGTTCGGGGGTAGCCACTACAGGGGGAGGAAAAGGTTGAGGGTCATGAGGTGAGGAAAAAAGTGAAGAGCGAGAAGAACTCCTCCTAACTATCTCTCTCTCTAACTTGGTTGAATATTTCAGGAATCGAACAAATTCAAGTTCCGAAAGACCGGCGCATTCCTCACATCGATCTTCCAACTGACAGGGCCTTTCCCTACAGTCAGAACAAGCGGTGTGAGGATCTACCGAGGCCTTCGGAATACGCCTATTACAAGACCTACATCGTCTATGGGGTGGGGCTTGTGAAAGGTCAGACATCTTGAATCAAAGAGTTAGTCAAGGGGGATTCCAAATCAAGCAAAAAGATCGTTAACCATAAATCAAAACTAAATAAAAGCTATCTAAGCTAATTAGAAAAGTTTCCAGTAAAGCGACAGCCGAAATCTTAGAGAAATACTTCACCAAAAGCCGTGAACAGAACTCCAAAATCATAAGCGTATCCCAGAATGTCTTGCCGGAAGCACGACAGAGGAAAAAGTGAGGTGGTGTCAACAAGAAGTACTGCAGTACCTGGCCACAGGTGGCGCTGGTGAGTACACCCCCTTCTAGTATAGTGATAGCTGGCGTATCCCTCCCGTAGAATTCTGTCGGGCAACGGAGTTGACAGCTACATGATTATCGGGTAAGTTTAATATTGAAAATTTCCTACGAGTGCCACAGTTCAATACTCAGTCAGTTAGAAACAAAATGGAAAACTTCCGGGCAATGATAGCTAGTGAGGAACTAAATGTCATAAGCATTGCCGAGACCCGGATTCAAGAAAAAAACTAAGGATTTTATCGGCGAATACCCAAGACTAGAGAACAATGGTTTGAATTTGGAGTGTCTTTCTCCTAGAGGAGCTGCTTACCACAGCTAAAGTCTCTTCTACCCTTGCCAAGAGCAAAGTGGCCACTGAACAGTTACAGTGAAGAAGAATTGTTTTGAGGATCTAATGAAGCTAGGAGAATGGTCCAAAAAATGGCAAATGCCTTTCAACTGTGGGAAATGTAGTCATGAACATAAGTTATAGTAACCCACAATCAGATTAATCACTGCTGGGTAATGAAACAGAAAGTGTGGATCTCCGTATTATTAACAGCAGGGATTTGCAGTTCACAAGACAGAGCATAAAAGCTGAAAAGAAAGCACAGAAACTAAAAGGCTACATTAAGAGACAATTCAAATACAAAAATACAGACACTGTACTACAGCTGTACACATCACTAGTAAATGGATTTTGATCAAAGTGAAAAATCTATTTTTGGGTGAGAGGGCCATGTCGTCTTGATGGAAGGGTTCCTATAGGTAGCCTTCTAAGAGATATTTGCTACTCCCAGAGAATTAAACCAAAGGTCTCCAGGATTCCAACTCCTGGCATGAGTATCTAACAAAGGATATCGTATAATATCAGGGGACGTATTCTAGATACTACACATGGCAATCTTCACCACGAATATATTTAACACTTCGATGTAAGGGGGAAGAGTGGCAAAGAAAGGGGTGCTGTTCTAGGTACCCGGTGGATCTCCTTCCCTACTACTACTGCGATGCCATTTCTATTCTTGCCGTTAAGCGGAAATGGCCACTAATAAAGTAATTTTGGGAGGGATCAGCAAAAGGGTGGGTTCCATCAGGACAACATGGCACTCTCACCCAAAACTAGATTTGTCACTTTGATCAAAATCCGTTTTTTGGGCTCAGGCCATGTCGTGCTGATGGAAGTATACTTGAGAATTGTCTTGAAATTACTATTAGCTGTGGGTTTGTGTATGTGCCTTCTACCTTGAATAGATTTCCTTATCTGGTCTACTAGACCTATATGTGAGATTCCAGATATCTGTCACGTCCACAAAACCTGGTGCTGGTTTAGTGCCTCCTGCCCCCAGCAGGGAAATGTCGATGTCGACAATAAATTGAAGATTTGTATTTCCCATTGGAACAAAAGGAAAACATTGAAGCATACCTTTTTACTTACCTTAAGAATGTAAATTCATTCCTTTAGAAAATATTATTGTGATTTCAAGGATCTAAGCCCCATACAGGGGTTTTAGTGAAACTCTAGCAAACTTTATTAGCTTATAACTGAGGGAGCAGTAATAATACGCAAATACGGTCAAGTATTTTATTATCCAACTAAATTATCAAATGTAGTTACAACAAAGTATGAATCTGATCCAGCATTACAACACACCAAACCACACATTTTCTCATGTAGAAAAAATATACAAATACATTATCAGAATAACACCACTCAATGGAGATGTGAAACCAAATCTATCTGACATAGTCAGATGTTCGGAAATGCATAAACACCCTAACGCAAACGTTCACTCGGCACTGGTGTATTGATCAGATATGCACCTACACAGAACAGTATGTCAACCATAGTTGTGATCTGCACTAGTGAGAAGGTATACTGTACCTATGCACCCGATGCACTGTAAGGTCCTAAAACAGTCCACTGTTCATCGCAGCACTAGACGATGGGTTTAATCACACTACCCGCCGCCACCACAAAGTGTTTTATCTCTTGTACTTGCTTCGCGTAATGTTTGTAGAAGACCCTGGATGATTTCCACCCAGTGTATCAGCGGAGTCTTTCAAAGTCCATATGTTGAAAGAAGTTCAACGAAGAAGCAACTTTCCTCGGATCGTGACCCACGGGTGTACTGTAAGGATCCGCTCTGTGAATAAAGTAGGTGAGCTTCGCTCTCAGTTGTCTTAAAGATAGATTTGATCCTGAAATTTCGCCTCTGAAGAGCCGTTCTCCTTTGAAGTTTAAACTTCTTCAAAGATAGACCTTAAGACACTCTACTGGGCACAGAGAGGCATCTTCCTTCAATGTGCAGATTCTCCAAGGATCCCACCTCTTGGTGGGTAACTCATTCTTGGCAAGAAAGGCAGGATCGGGAAACAGGTTCAGTTCTCCTGAGTCCAGGAATTGAATATGGCCTTCATTTCTGGATAAGGCCACTATTTCACTAACTCTAGCCCCTGAGGCTATTGCGAACAGTAAAATGACTTTCTGTGTTAAATCCTTTAGAGTACAGTCCTCATTGTCCAGGTTCGAAGCAGAGTGCATGACTTTGTCCAAAGACCACGTGATAGGCTTTGGAGTGGCTGCAGGCTTGAGTTTAGTGCATGCTTTCGAGATCTTAATAAAGATTTCACCTGAGAGGTCCACCTCAAAAGCATACGGAAGTGATCTAGTCAGGGCCTATTTACAAGAAGTAATTGTAGTAGAGGCCAGGCCTTGTTCGTGGAGGTGTATGAAGAATGCAAGACAGAAATCTATCGATATCTCTGTCGCTTTCCTTGCTTTCACAAAGGTCACCCATTTCTTCCATGACGATTCGTATTGCCTCTTAGTCAAACGTGATTTGTACTCCTCGATGAAGTCAACTTTATTCTTTGAGATTCCGAACTTTTTGTTCGCTGCTAGGGCGAAACAATCATGAGATGTAGGTTCCTGGTTCTCGAGGATGAAGCATAGACAATCGACTTCTGGACCAGTTGAGACAGCACTGGATTTGGCAGTGGAAACAGCTTCAATTTCAACTCTAGGACTAGAGGAAACCAATTGCTTTTGGGCCACTTGGGGGCTACTACTGCTGATGTCCCTCTAAAGGATCTTAGGTTGTCGATTGGTTGGTGGAAATAGGTAAATGCAATTCCACCTGTTCCAGTCTAGGGACATGGAATTCATCGCTTCAGCTTGAGGGTCCATGTAAGGGGCTACGTAACGAGATAGTTTCTTGTTGTCGCTCGTTGCGAAGAGGTCGATCAGCAGTTCTGGGACTTTTTCCGTGATGAAGGAGAATGAGTCTGCGTCTAGGGACCATTCTGTCTCTATGGGCTTTCACCTGGATAGAGCGTCCGCCGTCACATTACGGATCCCTTGTAAGTGAACTGCTGATAGGTGGCATCCCTTCTTCCTTGCCTGGTAGAAGATGGCTAACATCACATGGTTGATGTGGGGTGATCTTGAGCCTTGTCGATTTAGACACTTTACTATCACCTCGTTGTCCAAGACCAATCTGATGTGGATTGATCTGCAAGGGGATAGTCTCTTTAATGTCAGGAATACTGCCATAGCTTCCAAAATGTTGATATGAAATGTTTTGAACTGGCGCGACCAATTCCCTTGCACTTCCTTGTCGTGAGAATGACCTACCCATTCTTCCAAGGAGGCATCTGTATCCATCACCAATGATGGTTGCGGTGGTTGCAAGGGAATTATCCATGCTAGACTCTTGGCTATTGACCACGGCTTTAATTGCATGCGCAACAAGGCCGGGGTCAACCTTAGTTGATCTCTTCGAGCGTTTGATGCGTATTTCCTTCAAACTCCTGACGCATCTTTGAAACTTGCCCTAAGCACTGAGTCTGTCACTGCTGCGAACTGAAGAGAGACCAATACTCTTTCCTGTTGGCATCTTGAAATCCTCTTATGACGGATTAGTCTCCTGACAGACCCCGCTATTTCTCTCCTCTTCTTGGATGGAAGGGAGAGGTGGTGTGACTTTAAGTTCCATTGGATTCCTAGCCACTGTAACTGTTGAGCTTGAGTGAGACGAAACTTCTTGCGGTTGATCTTGAAGCCCAGGTGTTCCAAAAACTGGATCACCTTTTGGGCTGCCTACAGACAAGTAATATTGGATGCTGCCCATACCTACCAGTCGTTTAAATATGATACCACTTCAACACCTTCGGTGCGTAGCTGTAGGACGATTGTGTCTAGTAGCTTTGTGAATATCATTGGGGCTGTGTTCAGTCCGAAAGGCATTGCTCTGAAGACAAACTTCTTCTTTTGTAGTTTGAATCCTAGGTAGGAGGAGAAAAGGCGACTCATCGGAAGATGCCAGTAAGCATCTGCTAGGTCTAATGAGACCGTGTACGCCCCTTTTGACAGAAGGGTCCTTATGTGTTGCAAAGTAAGCATCCGAAACTTGTTGTTCTCGATGAACTTGAGTGAAGACAAGTCTAGAATAACTCTGAGTTTGTCTGAGTCTTCCTTGGGAACACAAAACAGCCTTCCTTGGAACTTGATGGACTTTGCTTTCTTTATCACCTTCTTGTTCAAGAGTTCTGAGATATATTCTTCCAACAAGGGGGTGGAATGTTGGAAGAATTCTGGAAAACGAGTGGAACTCTGCTTCATTTCCACCCGAGTCCATTCGTGATTAGGCTGTGGGCTCGGGAATCGAAGGTCCAGCAATCCCGAAAGTGATGGAGTCTGCCCCCCTACCTGGAACCCCTCATTGCTTGGGGGGTCCTGCAGATTTGCCTCCACGACCACATCCTCCTCGGCCCCGAGAAAAGTTACCTCCTGGAGAACTTCTCTTAGGACCTTTTCCTTTCTGACTGGGGAGAAAGGAAGTCGACTGCCTCTCAAAGGTAGGGTTTAAAACTGGTGACTTGGCTACCAGTTGTTGATGGACCATCTGGAAGGTGGTCTGAGGCATTGTGGTCATGGTCATGGGGGGGATTTGTGCCGGTCTTTGTGGTCTCCTTGCCCTTTTGTTCTTGGGCTGGGGACCTCCTTCCGAAGAAGATTTTCTTTTTGAGGACATACCCCACTTTTGGAGAAGGTTCCTGTTCTCCGTTGTTGCCCTCGCGATGACCTCTTGGACCAGTTCCTGTGGGAAGAGGTCTTTACCCCAGATGCTCGAGGTAATCAGCTTCCTTGGTTCGTGCCTGATGGTTGCTGCAGCAGGACGAACTCCCTGCAAGCTCTCCTCGCTCTGAGGAAAGCGTACAGGTCTTTCACAAGGGTACCCATGTGAGACTTGGCAGAAAGACGAAGATTTCTGGGGCATTATGTTGGCCTGCGCTTAGTTCCAAGCAGTTCTGATGAGAGAGAGAAGCCGCAAGTCTCTCCTTCGACTCCTGTTCCTTCTTCAGAAGATGGTCTGGCAACTTTGGAAGGTTCTCATTGAACTGTTGTCCTGCGATCTCCGTGTCAAATCTGGAGACGGGGAAGGTTAGGTGGACATCCTTCCACTTCTCTTTGCAGGTAGGCAGTGCTAGAGAGAATGGCTTACATTCCTCTAGAGTCGGGCAGGGTTTTCCCTCGTCAACAGCCTTGGGGTGCTTCTTGCTCAGTACCGAGACTTTGGAGTTAGTATATCCGGCTCCCTTCAGGGTCTTCAGGAGGATGGCTTGCGCCTTATCGTGTTCAAACACGATGACCTCTTTGAGAACTGTTTCTTCTCAGGCCGCATTTTCGTCCCACAGTCTCACATAGCACTCTGGATAAGAGGAGAATTTAGGCCAGAACTCAAGGTCTTCGATCTGTCAGGCCCCCAATTTCTCGGAAACGAACAGTTTCCCATCCATCATCGGCACATGCTCCGTGTACCTCCATGGATTAGATTCGGAGTAATGAGAGAAGATCGGACACTCTAAGAGGCTTCTTAGAAGTGCCCCTGGTTCTGAGACGGTCGATCTTCTCCTGCATCATCCTTTGCTGCTTCCTAAACGATTCCTGCATCGTTTTTTGTTCCTGTTGGAATGACTCCATCATGCGTTTTGGAGATGTAAGAATCTTTTCGCTCGCATTAGCCTGAGCAACAGGTTGGGGAGTTGTGGCAGAGGACATTGACGGCAGAAGTTGGTATGCAGTCACGGCAAACTGAGGGTCGTCTGTTGCCGTTGATAGGGATTCTTCTTCCTCCACTTGGGGAGGGTCCACGTCCTCTTCAGGGCCACCTTGTAGTAGGTCCTGTTCAGTGTCGGTGGACACTTCTGACATCCTCTCTTGGTGGGTGTCCATGCCCTCTAGGGCCTTGTTGATGTCAGAGTCAATCTTCAGCTGAATGAAGGGGGACCGGAGATGTTCATGGGACACCACCGTACTCGGCAGAGCCTTGGGGAACAGTAGGCACCTCAGGGAGTCATTGGGTAGGTATGGTCCTGGGGAGTTCTTTTGGAACACCCTTACCCATTTGCAAAGGGTGTCCCTCGCTGTATCCTAGATTCCAGAGTAACTAGGGGGGCTTCGCCAAAGCCATTGGCCAGCAGGGTTGAGCAGATGGTGCAACCCTTCGGGTCCCAATATTTCAGGACTCCTGTGGCTATGCAGCAGGGGGCATGAGTCCTGCACTTCATGTGGCCATAGAAGTCTTTCCCCTTGTGGTTGCAGAACATCGCTCCGCACTTCTCCATAGGGTCATCCTGTAAAGGAAAATACTTATTTGAGTATTTTGTTTTTAATATCAGTGATATAAAAGCATACAGTTTATGATAACAATAGTAATCTCTATTGTATATGGTAGCTTAAGATAGTAAGCTTGAAAGGAAATAGAAAATACACATATCTGTATTTCCTCTCCCACGCTATTGCTGAGACCTCCGTCAGTATTAATATTCAGTTTCCCGGATATGGAGGATACAAGGTAGAGAAACTCTAGAAACTAGTTAGAGTTAGTAAGTAGCTTATACTAACCTTATCCACCTGTAGTACTGTATTAATACCGTTTGGGTATTGTAAGTCCCTGATGATCAAGGAAAATCATCTGGGTGTTGAGGGAGTACTCAACCTCAACAGAATATCATGGTCTCAACAATCGTCTGTGATAGGAAACACAGAGTATGTTAGAAAACATATTTACTACTGTATAGTTATATACAGTAGTTTGCCGGCAGTCTCTGCTGGTATTGGGTTAGTACCTGACGGTGAAAACCGAAAGAAAGAGAGAAAGATTAAAGAAAGAGAGAAAGATTAAGGAAAGAGAATTTCCTACTATTATGAATGGTCATAACAGCGGGAAGTGTAGGGGGACTATAAGTCCGCATACTGTTTCCTTGCCAGAATGAAAGTGCCAATGGAAAGGGAAAGAATATCAGATTCTGGCTCCCACCCATCTACAAATAGCCTGTCGCCGGCAATGAAATCGGCGGCAAGGAATGTGGATGGCAGCTCAAGAGAGAGCTGAGGACTTTCCAAAGTATGTTAGGTTTTCCGCCGGAAGCCGTCAGAAGCCGTCTCAGTCCTCCCCCAATCTTATCAACTTCCTATGAAGGAAGGGAAGTCAGGGGAAAGGTGGTAGTGAGACGACAGAACTAACTGCCGCCGGCAGGACACCTGCCAGTAACGCAACCATTCTAGCAAGCCGGAGTGATTGTCAGAATACCGGTGAAAGAATCTTGTGACGGCATGCCGTCACGAAAGGACCGGGGGGGGTGGGGGGGGGGGGGTGTTTGAGGATCTTACAGTTAGTTCACTGTCATAAGAGGTGGCGGCAGGTATGTCGCCTTCCCCAAAACAATGAGCTGGGGGAGCATGGCTTCCTGTGCTGACTACGCTGTCGTCGGCAAGACAAGGGCACCCTGAGTATGTCACTATGTGAATCAAAGCCGGAGGCAGGAAGAACATCGTTCTACTCGACGGCAATGAAGAGAGACAGTAGCTGCCACTTATGACGGCGGCATCACTCGGGGAGGAAGGAAGGCTTTAACCTCTTCTCTCAGAGAGAGAATAATTATCGTAGCTTGTCTATAGATTCTAGAGAATGTAACATCTCATTCGAACCGAGAAGAAACGATAAGGGTGAGGCTAAACAGGGGGAATTACTTTACTAACGTATATACGAGCAAGAGTAGCTTTGCTTTGGTAGGAATATCATGGTCTCAACAATCGTCTGCGATAGGAAACTCAGAGTATGTTAGAAAACATATGTACTGCTGTATAGTTACATACAGTAGTTTGCCGGCAGTCTCTGCCGGTATTGGGTTAGTACCTAACGGTGCTAACCGAAAGAAAGAGAGAAAGATTAAGGAAGGTGAATTTCCTACTATTATGAATGGCCATAACAGCGGGAAGTGTAGGGGGACCATAGGTCCGCCTACTGTTTCCTTACCAGAATGAAAGTTCCAATGCAAGGGGAAAGAATCTATCAGATTCTGGCTCCCACCCATCTACAAATAGCCTGTCACCGGCAATGAAGTCGGCTGCAAGGAATGTGGATGGCAGCTCAAGAGAGAGCTTAGGACTTTCCAAAGTATGTTAGGTTTTCCGCCGGAAGCCGTCAGAAGCCGTCTCAGTCCTCCCCCAATCTTACCAACTTCCTATGACGGAAGGGAAGTCAGGGGAAAGGTGGTAGTGAGACGACGGAACTAACTGCTGCCGGCAGGACACCTGCCAGTAACGCAATCATCCTAGCAAGCCGGGGTGATTGTCAGAATACCGGTAAAAGAATCTTGTGACGGAACGCCCTCACGAAAGGACGGGGCGGGGGGGGGGGTTGAGGGTCTTATGGTTAATTCACTGATATCAGAGGTGGCGGCAGGTATGTCGCCTTCCTCAAAACAATGAGCTGGGGAAGCATTGCTTCCTGTGCTGACGACGCTGTCGTCGGCAAGACAAGGGCACCCTGAGTATGTCACTATCTGAATCAAAGCCGGAGGCAGGAAGAACATCGTTCTACTTGACGGCAATGAAGAGATATAGTGGCTGCCACCTATGACGGCGGTGTCACTCGGGGAGGAAGAAAGGGTTTAGCCTCTTCTCTCAGAGAGAGAATAATTATCGTAGCTTGTCTATAGATTCTAGAGAATGTAACATCTCATTCGAACCGAGAAGAAACGATAAGGGTGAGGCTAAACAGGGGGAATTACTTTAATGTATATATGAGCAAGAGTAGCCTTGCTCTGGTAAGAGCCCCGGCAAAGGTAATCGGTACCACCGGGGTTCCCGCCCGCATACGATAAGTAAAGTCACATAGTAGAAAAAGGATAATTTTCATGTATGCAATATCACATCTTATATAACTTGCCTAACTAGCTAATATAATAGCTTAAAACCGGGAAGTGTCGCCCTACTATCTAAATAATATGCTAGAATGTAATGGGCGACAGCAGTCATAAAATGGCTGCCTCCGGTCTCGGCAAAGCTCACCCAAACACACTTAAATTATTGAAATTTAACTGTGAAAAGGGAAACTAAAATTACAGTCAGGAAAGAATTAATACTCAACTTTCCAGATGACGAGGATGCTGGAGATTGCATGTTGAAAATTCCCCCCAAAAATTGAAAAAACACGGGCTAAGGGAAACCACAACACTCTTGGCAGGCTACAAGAATAGGAATGGCGTCGCGGTAGTAGTAGGGAAGGAGATCCACCGGGTACCTAGAACGGCACCCCTTTCTTTGCCACTCTTCCCCCTTACATCGAAGCGTTAAATCTATTCGGGGTGGTGATTGCCATGTGTCGTATCTAGAATACGTCCCCTGATATTATACGATATCTTTTATTGGATACTCGTGCCAGGAGTTGGAATCCTGGAGACCTTTGGTTTAATTCTCTGGGAGTATCACTGTAGCAAATATCCCTTAGAAGGCTGCCTATAGGAACCCTTCCATCAGCATGACATGGGCTGAGCCCAAAAAGACCCCATCTAGAATACAGAATCCAATTCTGGGCTCAAAGTATTCAGAAGGATATACTGTACTGTAGATAGACTGGAGGCAATACAAGCTAGGATCACGAAACTGGTTCCAACACTGATGCAATTTGGATATACACGGAGGATGGAACGTTTGAACTTATTTGATCTATGTCATGGGTGGAAAGAATAATATAGAAAAGAATGCTAAAACATGTAAATTTCCTAATCTTAAGAAGCAGAGAGACGAGATCCCGCTAGTGTTTATTGGAAATTGTCACCGCCGTTGATTGAGGTCAAGATATTTATTAGATGTGCCTAGATCAGCAGACCTTGGGCATAACGATCGTCTGTTGTAGCAATTCGAGGAGCCAGCGTTATGGATGGACCCATAGGACAAAAAGAGCCTGTTGTTGCCGAAGAATATCCATTAACGGAAGGTAAACACGTCTCGCTTCAATTATAGCGCCCTATGGATCATGATTACACCAGCAGAGCGTTTCGGGAAGATGCGATCAAAGAGGAAAACCAATGATGATGAAGAAATGAGAAAATTTCCTTATATGGAATTGCCCATAGTTAGCCCCTCCCATACAGGGGTATATAAACTTCAAAGAGGACGAGAGAGAGAACGAGAGAAAACAAGCACAGAGAAAGAGAGAGACATAAGGACCAGAATGCAGATGTGACCCGCCTTATGACAACTTGTCCGAGATGTCAGAACGAGTTGACCCCTGTCGTTATTACCAACCACGAAACGCCCAGACCTGAAATATCTACGTTCCTGAACCAACAAGATCTGCTGTGAAGAGTATCATCGTTTCTTTTAAGTATTATTTGTCTGCTTTCTTGACTGTTCCCCTATTTGCTGAAGTGTAGTTTAATCAGATGATTTTCTTTGTTCAATTCTGTGCTTCCCAAGTACTCAATCAAGAAACATTGCTCTTTGACTAGTTGTAAACAAAATTGTTTTCTTTTGCGAGTTTTCTTTCTATATTCCTTTTTTCATATTGGTGATTGTCGATTTATCCTAATTTAATTAATCAATTCAAAAGAACCTGGTTCGATCCCCACGAGGATCGTAACAGTTGGCGACCTTGCCAGGATTTTCGACTACATAACCAATTGAAAACAGGGAGAATATAGAAAGAAGCAGAATGAGTGAGATTACGAGACATTTGATAGATTCAGGTAAACTTCTTGGTCTAGATGGCGATGTTCTCCGTGAGTATGTTATCAAGAGAGAACAGGAAGTGTTTGAGAAAGACGAAAGAGCAGCTGAAAGAGAAGAAAATGAAAGAAAGCGAGAAGGAAATGAAAGACAGCGTAAGCATGAGTTAGAAATGGCTCGTTTAAGACAAACTCTTCATAACAAACGGTCAGGTAGCAGATCAGGGAGTAATTCATCTTTAAATAGTGACACTGATAGTTTAGATATGAGCGCAGTGCTCAAACTTAGACCGAAATTTGATGAGGAAGATGTTACGAAATATTTTATGTCTTTAGAAAAGTTAATGAACAGGGTAGGTTCTCCATGAAAACAGTGGACTTTGTATTTACAATCAGTTTTGAGTGGTAAAGCACATTCTGTGTATAGTTGTTTGTCTGAGGATGAAAGTGAAGATTATGATACTGTGAAAGAAACTGTACTTAGTGCATACAGATTGGTACCAGAGGCGTACCGTAAGAAGTTTAGAAGTTTGAAAAGAGATGATACTAGTACTTATATAGAGTACGGAAAGACATTACAAAGATCGTTTTGTGATTGGTTGACTTCTGCTGAAATCGATAATTTTGAAGATCTCAAGAACTTGGTTTTGTTTGAAAGTTTCAAAGATAACATATCCCCAGACATCAAATTATATATAGAAGATAGGCGTGAAACATCTTTTGCCGATGCTACGAGATTAGCAGATGAGTACAGTCTCACACATGGTTTAAGTGGCAGTAAAAAGAAAAATGATCTTTTGTCAAGTAAGGCACAACATAGTAAAGGTAGTTCTAACAATAACAATATTAGGAACAGAGATTATTATTATTGTTACACATGTGGGAAGGAAGGTCATATTTCTCGGTACTGTAGGAGCCAATGGGCAGTCAGTAATTCAGAGGTCACTTGTTACAATTGTAATAAGGAAGGGCATATAGCTAAGAATTGCACAGTAGAAAGTACGAATTTGAAGAAACCTGTGTCCCTAGTTAATAATCTTTCTTCAGGAAGAAACAGTCTCTTGAAAGAAACTAGGAAACATTATGGTGAATTTTTGTCTGAAGGTTTAGTTTCTTCTCTTAAAGGAGGTGATTCAAGGGAAGTAGTTTTGCTTAGGGATACAGGAGCGGCCGCATCACTCGTTAGGAGAGAGTGTTCCAAGGAATGTAATAATCAGCAGGAAAGAAAAAGTTATGCTAGGTGGGTTTACGAACACTTGTGTAGTTTGTCCTTTGTTAAAGATGAAATTGAAAAGTCAGTGAGTGACAGGAGATGTAAAACTAGCAGTCGTGGATACTTTGCCCGTAGACAGCGTTGACATTATTGTTGGCAACGCTTTAACTACCTCCAAGTGTGTGAATCCTATTTCAAGTGAAGTTCAAATGCCTGAAATGATAGTAACTAGGTCAGGATTAGATACAAATATTGACTACGGTCATAGGTTCTTCAAGGATTCGAACATAGGTAATAGAGGCGGTGATGATGAGCTTAGCATGAGTGTAGCTGAGGAAACCGACTCTATCAATGTTGATAATGTGAGAGAAGATGATGATGTAGCTGTTGAAAGAAGTGATGTACAGATAGACAATGTAATAGGCTCAAGTAATAGCAGCTGTAGTGTTTCAAAAACTAGCATATTGAATAAGAATGAACTAGTTAAGATGCAGCGGGAAGATGAAACACTAACTCGAATTTTTGAATGTGAATTGGATGATGAACCTGAAAATGTTTATAAGGAATCATTTAGTCTAAAAGACAAACTTCTGTGTCGCTATGTTCGTCCTAAGACAGGTAGCAAAGAGGTGGTCATAGAGCAATTAGTAACTCCTAGGAAACTTTGTGAATCAATTTTGAAATTAGGACATGATGAACAAGGACATTTAGGAGTAAATAAAAGATTCAAGAGTATAAGTAAAATGTACTTTTGGCCTAAAATGAAAAGTGATGTGAAGAGATATGTTTTAAGCTGTCACGAATGTCAAATGGCTGGCAAACCTAATCAAGTAATTCCCAGGGCTCCGTTATGTAATATTCCATCGGTAGGAGAACCTTTTGAGAATGTCGTAATTGATATAGTAGGCCCTTTGCCCAGAAGTAAGGGAGGGAATATCTATCTATTAACAATCATTGATAAACTAACACGATATCCAGAAGCAAACCCAGTAAGAAGTTGCAATGCAAAAACTGCAGTTAAACGCTTGCTAAACTATTTCTCTAAATTTGGACTTCCTTGCGTTATACAGAGTGATAATGGTAGCAATTTTGTATCAAAGTATTTCAGAGATAAAATGAAAGAGTTAGGGAATAATCTTGTAACTTCCACCCCTTACCACCCTGAATCACAAGGAATTGTTGAATGTTTTCATCAAATGGTGAAAAGTTGCTTAAGGAAGTTTCGTAATAATTTCCAACATGATTGGGAAGAAAAGTTACCTTTTGTCTTGTTGGCTTTACGATTAGCTCCTAATGACACCACGGGATTTAGTCCTTTTGATTTGTGGTTCGGTCACACCACCAAAGGACCTTTAGAAATTTTAAAGTGTAAGTTAATGCGAGAAGAAGATAGAAAGGATTACATACAGAATATCGAAGATCACAAAGAGGATTTAAGGAAAGCCTGGCAATTGGCAAAAGAAAATGAGAGTAACTATCAAGGGGAAACTAAAAGGAAGTACGATCTTAAGGCTAAAGACAGAATTTTTCATGTGGGTGATAAAGTTCTAGCATTAGTCCAGAAAGAAGGTCCCTCATTATCTTATAAGTTCGAAGGTCCATTTCCTATCATAGATAAAAAAGGGATTTTGACGAAGGAAAAATCTATTTCTGGGCGAGAGACCCGTGCCGCCCAGTGAAATGCTCCTTTAACATCATTTCTAAGGTAAAAACTGCAATGAATTTACCAGAGAAAAATTTGTATAGGAATGCTAGGTTGAACCCAGCTCGCTCACCTTAATAAGGTGTCGATATACTACTGGGGCGTTGAATAAATCACAACCAGAGGCCTCGCACCATTTAGATATCTCCTGTCAACATCCCCGAACAGCGAGGTGCCGTTCAACATCCTACTACTACTAGCAATCCCACGCCAGTGACGTCACTCCTTATAGCACCCCAGATTGGAGCCCAAGTAGGGAGGGACGGGCGAGAGACCCGTGCCGGGTCTCTCGCCCAGAAATAGATTTTTCCTTCGTCAAAATCCCTTTTCTGGGCTCCGACCCGTGCCGCCCAGTGAAATCGTACCAGAGAATGGGGATCCAATATGGCTAACTACCTGAAGAGGGAATAACACAAAATAACAGAGCTGATGAGTTTAATATCAAAAAAGAGGGATGTGGAAACCCGTAAAAATAGATCAACATGTATATGACAGTGATAAATAGACATGGTAAACAATCAAAAATGAAACCCTAGAATTCAACAGATATGAATAGTGGGAATCCAGCTTGGTAATCAAAAATGCAAAATAAAATCAGCTCGGGGATTAAGAACAAGTGTAATGAAAACAATTCGTGAAATTGAACAATTGAATAATAAAATAATACACCATAAGGGTGTATAGTAACAAAACAGGTAGGAACAACAGGTAAGCCAGGCAGGAGGGAAAGAGGACAGAGCAAGACGTTGTGATTAGGACTCAGTACCTTCAGGAGGAACTATATTCCCTGCAGCTACTGTGGCAAATCTAAGAGCTTCTAAAGGTTTTAGGTAGTGGCGCTTGAAAACTTTAGGGGACTTCCAACCCGTATATTTTGAGAGCTCATCAAATTTCATATGGTGGAAAAAATTAATTGAGGTAGCCACAGCTCTAATATCACGGACATGTGGGAATGATGCAGGATTAGCTTGTTTAATAAAATAAAGAATTTGTTGTCTAATTCCCTTAAGGGTAATAGTTCCTCCGTGTTCTCTAATAAATAAGGGCCCTGTGGTTGTAGTGGAAGTTCTACCTAAGTAGGCTTTCAGGGTGGTAACTGGACACAGGGATGGATCCCGAGGAAGTGGAACAATCTTCCAGAGAGACCACCTGTTTTGGGGTTCTTCATTTTTAGCCAGGAAAACTTAGTTAAGAGAGAGAAGAACCTCACCCGAAGAGAGAAACTCTATATGACCAGGGTCTCTAGATAAGGCTGACAATTCTGAGATTCTAGAGCCTGAGGCGAGGCTCAAAAGAAAAAGTGACTTTCTTAACAATGCCATATAGTTACAGGATTCATTTGAGGTGTCAGAGGCTAGCTTAAGAACATCGTTCAAAAACCAGGAAACAGCGCTAGGGCGAGTTGAAGGTTTTAGTCTGGCACAAGCTCTCGGAATGGATGAGAAATATGAATCCGTTAGATCAATGTCAAAACCAATATGGAAGATCTTTTTTAAGGCTGACTTGATTGTAGTAATGATATTGGCTGCCAGGCCAGATTCAAAGAGAGTTCTGAAGAATGTCACAGTTAGGTTCATCGTCATTTTCTCAACTTGGAAATCTTTCAAGAACTTAGCTAATTTCTTGACAGCCGAGTCATATTGACGGAGAGTAGATTCCCTTTGGTCAGATTCCAGGAAAATAGTATTCAAAGGATCGATGTTTGCACCCCGTTGGGCTGCGAACTTCATGAAGACCATAAAGTTAGGGCATTCAGAATCCTTGAGGAAGCGAATACATTGCGAGTTTGCACTGTCTTTGTTAACACCGGACTGGGAATCCGCCGAGGGCGGAGACCTGGTTCTAGCAACAAGGGGAACCAATTGCTCCTGGGCCAGTTGGGGGCTACGAGAGCCACTTGACCTTTGAAGGATCTGAGTTAGTGCAGAACTTTCAGCAGGAGGTTCACCGGAGGAAACAGATAAATCGTCTTCCAGGTATTCCAATCTAGAATCATAGAGTCCGTGGCATAATCTGGAGGGTCCAGGTTGGGGGCTACGTAACAATCTATTTTGCGATTGGATTCCGTCGCAAACAGATCCACCTGGAGACCAGGGACTTGAGATATCATCCACTGGAAAGATCGATTGTCTAGTGACCATTCCGACTCTAGCGAAGTCGTCCGGGAGAGTAAGTCCTCTACCACATTCCGGACTCCTGCTAGATGGACTGCTGACAGGTGCCACTTGTGCATTGCCGCCATGGAGAAAAACTTCATCACGATGTGGTTTATTCGGGATGATCTGGAGTCTTCTCTGTTGAGGCAGTGTACTATGACTGCACTGTCGAGAACCAGTCTGATATGGAGATTCCTGGCTGGATTGAGACGTTTTAAAAGTGAGGAAGACTGCCATGGCCTCTAGGACGTTGACGTGCATTTGTTGGAAGACCGGTGACCATAATCCTTGGACTTTCTTGTGTTGTAAAGGAACCGACTTGGAAAGATTCTTGATCTTCGTCCAAGTCTGCAGACTTTTTCTCAGGGTTGGGGAAAGGCGAGCACGTCTGTCTCGGCGTATTGTGGGTGCTCTGGAGCGCCACACTCTGTTTATGTCCTTGAGTTTGGACCTCAGGACGACGTCTGTCACGGAGGCGAACTGTAAGGAACCTAGTATCCACTCTCGGCTCCTTCGGAAGGTCAACTTTCCCTTGAGAAATTGTTTTGTATTCCTCGCTATCACCTTCCTTTTGGCTTTGGAGAGGCCCAGCGTACGGGAGAACAGATCCCCTTGTAGTCCCAGCCATTGAAACTTGGTCTGTGGGACCCGGCGGGATTTCTCGAGGTTGACTTGGAATCCCAGTTGCCGAAGGAAGGTGAGGACTTTGTTCGTTGCTACGCGGTAAATCTGGGCATTATCTGACCAGATTAGCTAATCGTCTAGATAGGCTACTACCTGTATCCCCTGAGTCCGAAGCTCTTGAATTACTGTCTCTGCTAGTTTGGTGAAGATTCTGGGTGGTATGTTGAGCCCCAATTGCATCACTTTGAATGCATAGGCTTGTTTGCCTAGCTTGAAGCCCAGAAAAAGACGAAAATGCCTTGCTATTGGAACGTGATAGTAGGCATCTGGAAGATTGATGGAGGTGTTGACGGCCCCACGGGGAAGTAAGGTCACACCTGCGAGACGGTAAGCATATGGGATTTGTCGCAACGAGTGAAGGAACTTAAACGAGACAAGCCCCGGATTACTCTTCGTTTGTCAGAGTCTTTCTTTGGCACGCTGAACAAGCGTCCGTGAAATCTTGAGCGACGTAAACTTTGGGTTGCATTCATTAGTAGCAGATCTTTTGTGAAGGAACGTAGTTCTTCCGTGGACTGAGACCGGTTGAACTACTTGCAGAGGTTGCCTGGGAAGATTGGAAGGGCCTCAATCTCTTCTTACCTCGAATTGGGGTACTAGGAGGCTCATATCTCCTCTTTGAAACCAGGCCCCACCTAACCTTGAGGTTTTGGTTGGTTCTAGCTGCCTCATTAAGAACCGAGTTAACTAAGTTCCCTGGGAAAAGATCCGGGCCCCAGACTGGAGCTTTGATGAGCCTATTAGGTTCGTCCCTAATCGTGGCTTCGGATAGAACGTGTCGTCGACAATGGGTCCTGGCATTTGCAAAATCATAGGCATCAGCCATAAAGTTTTGAAAAAGCGACTTAGTGAGGGCCTTAAGGAGGTCCTCCTTGGTGTAAGTGGCAACAGTCAATTCAGAAAGGGCAACTGAATTAAGGGATCTGCTGAATCTACACCTCGACTCATATTCCAATTTAATGAGAGACTCCGGGAGTTTGGGAAGCCGTTCGCTGAACTGCGTCGAGGCACAGTCCGGGCTCAACTTACCTACCGAGAAGGTAGCTGGGGCGTTCCGCCAACATTCACCGTCTCCCGGAAAGAGAAGGGAGGGTAAGCCGGTCTCCCTGAGGTGAGGTAAAGGCTTCTCTTCTTTGATAGCCTGAAAGACCGTCTCTATGATCTTGGTCGCACATGGGGTAGGTGTCTGGTCATCGGCCACAAACATATTATATGAACTTTTGTAGGCCGTAATCATTGTGTTCAAGCAATCCCACTCATTGAACACGCGGACCAAGACAGACTGTGCCTGTTCTTTAGGAAAATTAACAGTTTCCTTTGGGACCTTATCCAATCGAATCAGAGCCTCTTCCGTGAGGCGAGCGTAGCCCGGGAAGGGGAATTCAAGACCCGGCGGGTAGAATTCATAATCCGCAAGAGGCCGGGTACCGAAATCTACGATTGACAACATACCCTCCGAGAAGGGGGCATGCAATGCCAATCTCCAAGGGTTATTCTTATTGAAAGGAGGAAGCTTGGAGGCGTCGGGGACGGGGTATTGCTGTTGTGGCGGTGGCAGCCCCGAGCGCATGAGTCCCTGAACTAGGCTCTCCATAGAAGCTATTCTCTCTTGTGATTGTCGCGTATGAGACGATAGTATCGACTCAAAACGAGCAAACATCTTCTCGGAAAAATCCACCGGGTCAGATGATTCCGCCGGGGGGGGGAAACAGGTGCCGGAACGGAAAGTAATCCGTGAGAGGTTGAAGGCACAGCAATTGGGTCTTGAGAGACTCTGGTGGAGGAAGATTTAGCCTTCGAAGCTGATGATTTCGAAGACCTGTGGTCTTTGGAAGACTTGTGGGTCGTATATAAATTCTTACGATGAGCCTTCATTAACGGAAGGTAAACACGTCTCGCTTCAATTATAGCGCTCTATGGATCATGATTACACCAGCAGAGCGTTGGGGAAGATGCGATCAAAAAGGCGTGGTTTTAAGGAAAACCAATGAGGATGAAGAAAGGAGAAAATTTCCTTATATGGAATTGTCCATAGTTAGCCCCTCCCATACAGGGGTATATAAACTTCAAAGAGGACGAGAGAGAGAACGAGAGAGAACAAGCACAGAGAAAGAGAGAGAACATAAGGACCAAAATGCAGATATGACCAGCCTTACGACAACTTGTCCGAGATGTCAGAACGAGTTGACCCCTGTCGTTATTACCAACCACGAAACGCCCAGACCTGAAATATCTACGTTCCTGAACCGACAAGATCTGCTGTGAAGAGTATCATCGTTTCTTTTAAGTATTATTTGTCTGCTTTCTTGACTGTTCCTCTATTTGCTGAAGTGTAGTTTAATCAGATGATTTTCTTTGTTCAATTCTGTGCTTCCCAAGTACTCAATCAAGAAACATTGCTCTTTGACTAGTTGTAAACAAAATTGTTTTCTTTTGCGAGTTTTCTTTCTATATTCCTTTTTTCATATTGGTGATTGTCGATTTATACTAATTTAATTAATCAATTCAAAAGAACCTGGTTCGATCCCCACAAGGATCATAACAATCTACAAACTCGATAACTAAGGGGACAGTTAATAGAAGCATTCAAAATTCTTAAAGGAATAACAAATGTAGATTACAACACTCTATTCATGCTTAGCACAAATCAGTCCAGAGGTAACAGATACAAATTGGAATTGAAAAGTTGCAAGACCACTCAATGTGGCAATTTCTTTACATATAAAATAGCAAATACCTGGAATAGCCTTCCAGTGGATATAGTAAACAGTAACACGGTAAATGAGTTCAAGAATATGTTAAAGATAATAAAAACTCTTTAAATGCTTAAACTAAATCGCTCTACCAAAAGAGCATATGGAGTCTCCGTGGATGGACTAAAAAGTCTTTGAGACATCCAAAATCCTTGTCACACACACAATCTCTCTCTCTCTCTCTCTCTCTCTCTCTCTCTCTCTCTCTCTCTCTCTCTCTCTCTCTCTCTCTCTCTCTCTCTCTCTCTCAATTAAATGCTATACAAAGAATAGATTTAAACTTTACCTTATTATATCTTTAATACAAAGCTGGGTTTAAAATACAACATTCGATTTCATCAGCTGATCTTTAGTTTTGGTCGACATCATAACGTATACTGTATGTACAGATAGAAGTTTTTAAAAATTCTGGTTTCTCGATGTTACCTGAGCTTCATTTATTCATATTTGTACTTTTTAATAACAATTTAAAGTATATTCTAACAATGGTAATGACCAATTGTTTTCATTTTGGTTTCGGCGCCTACTTTAAACATTCCTTGTCCTTTAATATCATAGAAATCGTAGAATGAGCCAAGCTCATAAAACTTGCAACCGAATGAATATTTATTCCACCTTCATGTTATTATTTCTTATTTAGTTTCTAGGGGAATTGTTCATCTTCACTTCTTAGCAGATCTTGAAAGAGTTAAACTCTTCCTTTTCTCGGACAATTTGAAAAAATACCTGAATATGTACTTACGCAAGAATAAAATCACAAAATCAAACACTATAACACAAGATGTAGGAAAGAACATGTGATGCTGAGCCTTAGAGAGCTATTGCCTATTGACAGTATTGACTAATGAGTACTGATACGATAGATTCGCTGCCAGTTGCCTCCGCCCAATGTATCAAACACAACAGGCGTACATTTACGGACAAGACTGTGCTGCCACTGCACATCCGTAACTTCGAAAGATAGTCATTAAATAAATATCGTAGCTGTAAAAAAAAATGACGTATCTTCGAATTGACGTTGTACGAGAGGTCGTTTTATGAGGAGTACCTGTTCAGTAATTAAAAACACATAAATATCCTTATTGCACAAATTACACTTCACATTTTTATTGCTAAATGAAGTAAGAACCAACTACAGAGAAGACAGCCAACAATACCTGACAAACAGTGGAAAAATATCACTATAAAATCATTCATAAACTTTAGAAACAACTTACCAAGGCTATTATGGACACCATCAGCTTCAAGCTTCTGGGTTTCATCCATTCTCTGGAGATTATGAACAAGAATGGTTACTACTTGGCCTTCAATCAAAGCTTCCACTAAGGTTTCAGCTCCTTCCACTTCCTGCAGTTCTTCAACTTCCGTCATTTCCTACGAGTTATGAAAGAGCTTCTATACTCAAATTACAGTATATAAAATGTAGCAGCTGAGATTTTTAATGCGAGAAACTACAATAATAAAAGGGAAGATGATATTTTCAAAAATTAATTTGTATTTTTCCTAGTTATACAAGCCAGTCCTTTAAAACAGGGTTATGTCTTCAGCAGAGCAGAAACATTTATGGAATCGTTAACAAGGTAGTTGGTAATGACAAGTGGCATGAGGGGAAAGCCCTGTCTACTTTCCTGTCACTAAATAGCCATTTCTGTACTTTTAGGCCTAGAACTGAGAGAGGCGGTTGATGTGGGAAACTTAAATTAACCTTTTAGCAAGTAAGTAAACCATACAGGATACATTTTTTGCCATCTTTACAAGTCTAATGAATTCAACTTGTGTAACCTACATCACACTATATGGTTTCAGTCAATAGGAGCACACTTCAAACTTCTCCTTAGCCAATTATTGCATTCTACTGTTTGAACATGCACAGAAAACAGCAGTGAACTGAGTTTGTGTCTGCTCAACCCTTCTACAAGCAACATCTGTTGTGAATTTCTCCTACTTCCTGCACCCCTCCACTACCAATAATTAATCTAAGCCTTTAAAAACTTAACATAGTACAGTATAGTATAGCTAATACTTGTGTTTCATGGAGATATGACTGAAGTTGGTATGCGGGCAAGCTGGTGGCACATCAAGCTTTTTGGATACATTCTGGACCTATACATTTGCAATGAATGACTGCTGCTGTACAAGAGAGAGAGCAAGTCTTTAAAGGAGAACCACATGCCTTTCAAGGCCTGCCAGCTTGACATCTCCTAAGTTGCCAGATGCCAGAAGACCATGGGATCATAATTGACGCGTCTCCCTTTACAGTAAGCGTCCAAGCCAGTGCCAAAGAGAGGACCGAGAGCCAACATGTCCAGAGATATATGCCAGTATTTGTCCCCATCAGGCAGACCTGCAGGCTATGTTCCAAGAAGGATGATATCCTAGGTACGCTATGGATGTGCACTGTCTGCCAACTAGGTCTCTGCTTGCCAGACACTACGATCTGCATAATTCCCTTCCAGAAAATAAGGCCAGTCCTTGGACTAGTCCCCCACCATCCAAACCACAATGGATCAGTAATGCCAGTAATGGCAAGTACCTAATCTTACCATATTGGCCCATCACACCTCAGGTATTTTTTTATTTTTGTAACTGTACTAGCCTGCTTGTTTTTTCACTCTAACTTGTATATTTTTATGTCCTGATAGTGATAATTTAGTAAGTTATTTACAACTCCTTGTCATTTTGTGTCCTGTTTGTGGTTGCAGTGTTTTAGTACGTATCAGGTACCTTTGTAAGTTAGTAACCCCTAATTCATTATTTTCATGTCCTGTTCATACATTTGTCACTTGATGCTTTGTCAGGTGCTTAGGTAAGCTAGTAAGAATAATTTGATATTTTGATGTCTGTGTTTTTGAGTGTTACCAGGTAAAAGTAAGCTGTAATTGTGATGTAAATTTATATTTCTTATGGTTTTATATATCGTAGCAGTAAAATCTAATTCTGTCCTTGTAAAACTTTCCTCTAATGATTGAAAAATTATGAAACGTTTTTTTCCAAATATAGACAAAAAAAAGTGACGAGTGAAGGTCATCAGTGTATTTAGTACTTATATTCAAATGAAAGTTTTTACAAATTTCTATACTGGTAATGGGCAATAAAAGCCCAGATGGGCATGGTGTGTTTCCCTGTAAGTTGGGCGAGTAGGCTGCACGAGCTATATTTTTTATGCAGTTTTACAATGTTGGAGGGTACTTTTATATATATATATATATATATATATATATATATATATATATATATATATATATATATATATATATATATATATATATATATATATATAAATAATTGACAAGTAAAAATATCTTAAATAAAACCACAAAATTGCCATACTTAACTTTCTTTGCTCTTCTATTGTACTACCAAGTGTTCAAAACAAAAACTACAAATCTAACTATATTTGTATTTTATCTTTGATTAATGACTCAGGTTTCTATAGCTTGGAAAAAGATAAATTGTATTAAATTTGTAGTTTATTCCTATGCGATTACAAACTTCTGAGTAATTTATATGGGGGTGTTCCTTTGGTGGGAGGACATCTCCGTGAAGTTAATAGGTATGCCCTTCTTCTCTCATAGATACAATTACTAAAAGTGATAGCAAGAGATCAAAGTGAATTATTTGTGAACAGTGTATCCGGCTTGTAAAGAGGCAAGGCCTTACGTTTAATTCTAGAGAATAAAATACTTTGCCAGGGGTGAAGTGATATGAATATCAAGAGTTGCTTTGTTTTAAAATTTCAATATATCATCATGTAATAAATTTCAAGGCATTCTTACCAGCATTAGAGTGGATTCCAAATGAAGGCAACTCCACTCAAGGTCACCATCTGCTTTAGTGCCTTTTACATACCCTTATAATGTAGAGAATAAATGATACTTGAGCTATAAACAGTAACTTGTCCCATAAGACCTTATGATTAGATTATTTGTTGTGCTGCAACTATAGGGCCTATAGAAAAGGTGTCTAAAGGAGGGCAAGACTGCTCGGAACTCCTAATCAGAATTGAGAGTTCCCTAAATGAGGAGAGATATAGCCCTTTCAGTTTGAATACCTGGATCAAGGACGAGCGGTAGCTTTTTACCGCAGTGACTAAAAGGGACTTCTTGTTCCTTAGCAACACAAAAAAAGTCTGCAATCAGGGGAATAGTAGCTTTGAGTGGAGCAATAATCCCTCATAGAAGATTTTCCACTTTGCCTGGTAAACTGCTGGAGAAAACTTTCATTGATATACGGAAAGCTGCTTCTCAGTTGGTCTCAAAAACCCTTTCTTCCGGAGGATACGATGGCTAGTCTCCAGCTGTGAAGGGACAGGCAATATACTTTATCATGGAATTTTCTTATGTGAGGTTGGCATAGCAGGTTTGGCCATTTGGAAGTTCTAAGTTCCAGCAGGTCTGGATACCATTCCGCTGCTGGCCACTTTGGGGATACTAGCATTACTATAACTCCCTTGGATGTTTGGACTTTGTTCAGTGTATGAGGAATCAGAGAGAATAGTGGAAAGGTGTAAAGGTCTAGTCCGACCCATGAGTGTTGGAATGCATTTTCCATCACTGCAGCTTGGTCTGGGACTGGAGAGCCATGTACCGGGAGTTTGTGATTTAGGTGGGAGGCGAACATGTCCAGAGACGGGGAACTCCGAAAAGTCACAAGTCCCTTCGCCACTAGAGGCAGCAAAGACTATTCTGAACCCACTGTCGTTCCTCGACGGCTCAGATGGTCTGCAATGACATTCCTCTTCCTAGATGTGAACTTCGCTGAGAGCGAGAGATTGCTTGGGACTCATTTCACTTGAATATCTCTACTGCTAGATTGCATAGCAGGAGAGAGGCTGTGCCTCCTCGTTTGGAGATGTAGGTCACCACCGTGGAGTTGTCGCTCATCAACACCATGGATTGACCTTTTAGTCTTTGAGAAGTGGAGTAACGCTAGTTGCGCTGCTTTCATTTCCAGGAAATTTATGTTAAAGGCTTTGTCCTTTTCTGATTATATGCAATGGCCCCAAGAATTGCTCCCTTCCTAGGTGAGCACCCCACCCTTGGCAAGAAGCATCTGTGAGCATGAAGAATTGTGGAGGAGGAGCCTAAAGAGGGGGTTCCTGCCAATAGGTTCTCCTCGTTCAGCCACCAAAAGAGGTTTTTCCCCATCTCCTGAGGTATTTGAAGCAGGGTTGCAGGGTGGTCTGAAGTCTGTGGCCATTAGTTCTTCAGAGCCCACTGAACTGAGCAAAGATAAATTCTCCCAAAAGGGACAAGATTCTCTAATGAGTAGAGATGACCTAGTAGCTTCTGCTCTAGCTTGAACTGAATCTATGTCCATGCCCATGTACCTGACAGACTGTTGGGGGATGAGGCTGGACTTCTCCAGGTTCAGTTGGATCCATAACACCTTGCACATATCTAATAGTAGGTCCCTATGTTTTAATAGATGAGCTCGGGATTCTGCTTGGGGATTCTGCTTGGAGAAGCCAGTCGTCCAGGCATCTCAGGAGTCTGGTGCCCATAGCACAAGCCCAGACTGAGACAAGGGCAAAAATTTTGGTGTAAACCTGAGGGATCGTTGATAGGATGATGCACAGCGCGCTGAACTGAAAAATTTTGTCTTGAAAGGGAAACCTTATGTACTTCCTTGAGACAGGACCTGAAAGTAGGCATCTTTCTACGTTATGGTTAGAAGGGAATCGTTCTTCCTGATGGCCTGGAGAACTTAGGCTGGGGTCTCCCTTTTGAACTTTGTAGCACAGAGAGGTTCAAGTGGCAGAGGTCTATGTTGGGTCTCCACATTTCTACCATGAATACAGTAGATTGCTGAGGAAGCCTGGAGAGTTGCCTGAGACTTCTTCCACGGCACCTTTGGTCAACAATTTGGGGACTTCCTCTAACAAGAGTAGGTCTTTAACCTAGCCTTTCAAATAGAATTGTTGGAAGGTCAGATTCCTGGTCAGAGGAGGCAGACAGTCCATGAAAGGGACTCAATATCCTGAAAAGAGGATTTTTACCGTGCAACGGTTGGGCCCGAAGTCCTGCCACCTTTGCCAAGAGCTTTGTAGGTATCCCCCTACCGGTGGTAATTACGGGGACATGCTCTCCCAAGCATGAATCTTTCAACCTCACCCTCTCCGTCGGGAGGGATGTCCTCTCCGACGAAACGTAGGTCTACGGGCCTACCTCCCAGGTTGTTGTAAGGTCATTTTTGCTGTGGAACTTGCTTAAAAGGAGAATCCCTTAACTGTTTCTGGGGAGTGGGCAACCTTGGTGCCACTGCTCTACTGATCATAGGACCTTGTTCTCACCTTTATACCTTTTCAATCACAAACGCTACATCCCAAGACGGGAAAAGGGAGAGGGAGTTTAATAGCTCTGAATTTCTCTGGGCTAGTGCCTTTCTGGAAAACAGCTGTTTAGATCATCTGGCTAAGACAGTGTCGCGTCTTTTAAGAACGCAATTACCCCAAAGGAATGAGTTCTAATGCAGAAGGAACTCTAAGGCTTTGACTCCAGATATGGATAGATCCTCAAATTGTTCACAAACATGCTCATTCTTAGGGTCGTTTGTTACCGCAAAGCGAGAGACTGCTCTAGACCAGTGGTCTATCCACAAGAGGGCTTGAATAGTTCCCATATTGCAACCTCCATGTTGGGGCCCCCAAAAATGGAGGGGAGATAAGACAGTCTCTCTGCTGGTACTGATGGGACCACGTTAACCACATCAGCATCAATGGGAAGTGGACTCTGATAAGCACCAGAATGTACAAAAAACATCTCCAGCATGACAAGAGGCAAAGGTAGTAGTTTCGAGGATCGACTGGCTTTAACCGAGTTTTCTGACACTGAGACTTGTGTATTCAGAAAGTCTAGCGTAGCTTAAGTCTGATTAGAAAGCGCCACATCAAACCTGTGTCTTGGGCTTTGAGACTGTGGAAAGATAGAGTAATAGTACAACGACTTAGCGGTTTGCACATGAGGAGGCTTATCCAATTCATCCAAACGACAGATGAGGCTCATAAACTTAATAGTGTTAAGCTTCTGAGCCTGAATCTGGGACCTCAAGGTACATCAACAGAACTAGATCTCGTGCATGCATTGAGGTTCTCCGGAGAATCATTACTTGTGATAATGTCATGATTTGGTTGTTCCGTTTCAACGGTTGCTGAGTTCATACTCCTTCCTTGGACGTCCTTCCTTTCCATTGTGTGATTCATACTGTGACGGAAATAGGAGGCAGAGAACGAACAGAAGTCCAGCTCACTCATTATAAGAACATTCGCCTCTACCAACTGAGTGCGAGGCAGAGGAATTGAAGTCCCTCTGAGTTTGATTTATGAGGCCAGAGAGAGAGTTCTCAAGACTCTGCCACCTAGAACACCTATGGCGTGGGCCACATCTACGTCATCTAGAGATAGTTTCTTCATCTGTGTCAGATGGGGGAGTGACTTATGCGAAGGGGAGGAAACATTCCACGCCCCTTATCTACACTCTGTCCCTGCAAAGAATTATCTGAAATAAAGTGGCACTGTAGCATCATGAACATTAGGATAGGAGCTAGTGTGCGGTTGGTCACGACGATTAATAGCTTTGTCATTATCATATGACACAGGATTGTTATTAACGTAAATCAAGGCTTTTTTTATTGTTTCCTTACTGAAAGTTCATAAAATCCGTGAAACCTTCAAGTAATGGGGAGATAACCTACCACGCTCACTGGCATGTGTTGATCGTAAATTAGTTGGAGCTTTGGTATTGTTAATTTGTGGAGGGAGACTCTCATGCATCAAAATGACAGAGCGTTTTGTGACATCATGATGCTTAGGGGTGACAACTTGCTTAGATCTGTCGGCCTGCCCAAAATGCAAAGGAGTTACCTCACCCGTTGAGATGGCGGCATGTACAGTGACGTCATCACGTTTAGATACAGCGGCACATTAGGACTTATTACTCTGAACATTCAGCCTAGCTGAATTGTCAACAGCTGAAATTCTGGGTAAAGCAGGATTTGTTATACTCAACTTCACAGTCTTATTAGGCTTGGAAGGAAAAACTGTACTTATTTAGAGCAACTTTGCATTGCCAAGACTTGGGGGGGGGGGGACACATCCGAAATAATCCAACTACCCTCGTAATAAAAGGATTTTGAAGCGAAGCGAAAAATCTATTTTTGGGTGAGATGGCCATGTCGTCCTGATGGAAGTTACTTAAAGTAGCTTCCTAAGGGATATATGTACTACAGTGATATTCCCAGAGAATTTTACCTTTAGGTATCCAAAATTCTAACTCCTGGCACGAATATCCTTAAATTTTCTCTCAAGGATATCGCATAATATCAGAGGACGTATTCTTGACATGCCACATAGCAATCTGCACCCCTAATAGCGTTTACGCTTTGAGGGGGGTGTGGCAGAATAGAAGGGGAGCCGTATCAAGGTTACCCCCGTTCTCATACTACTATTGAGTATGACAACAACGCCATCTCCAATATGGCGCACATTCCTTATTTTGTAGCAATTTCGCTCAGTGGTGTTCCCTGGTGATCTAACTTTTTTTATCGTTTTGCAAGGATTATAATTATGCATTCTCCATCTTCTTACGCCTCTGGAAAGTTGAGTATTGGGTCTTTACTACGAGTATAATTTAGCTCCTCTTTTACAGTGAAATTAGAGTAATTTATTGTGCTTAGGAGCTAGGCCTGTTACCGAAGGCGCCATGGGCGCTATCGTTCGTTAGGCATGTGTTATTTAGTTAGTAGAACGACTTCCCGGTTTTAAATAGCATTAATTAATTTTTAATTATGTAAGCTATTTAGGCAAATTATACTTGTAAAGTTATTTATGTGCATAATTTCCTTTTCTATGTCTATCGTATAGTTAGAGTTTTGGTGAGTTAGGTAACCGAGATCTCGTCTCGCCTTGGTAACATGTATGTAATATTCACATTTTAGTTTTGTATTTATGATGAAAAACATAGCAAATTATAATCTCGTGCATTGTTTACATTCAAATCAGCTGATCATATTTGCGTAGTCCGTCGTCAACCTATATTTGCTTTCACGATATTATCCCACTGATATGACCATTCACTTTCACAGAATTACCTAACTGATATAACCTAGCATGCATATTAGTATGATATCTCATTCACATTATTATTGTCCGTCACTTATTATAATACCCTTAATCCTTCCCCCAATTTCGTACAAAATCCCTTTCATACATTTACTCTGCTCTCCCACACACATCTACAATGTATCTTTCCAGTCTTTTGATTCTCTTTATTTTTCGCGATTTCATTCAAGTTCTCTTTTCTAGCATTCATTCGTCATCTTCATCTTATTAATCATTCTAAACCCCTTTCTTATCCCTCATTCCACGTACTTCCATTCCTTAGATTTTGCTGTGAGGATGTGCAAGGAGAATGAGGGGATGTGCAAGGAGAAGGAACTTGGCTACCACCTCCCTTCCTCCCCTGTCTTGTGTCTATGGCTCCCTTTGGCATATTGTTTCATCCTTCTCTATCTGTTCTCCCTAGTGTTTCACTTAACTGTATCCAATGATAATGCATGAAATAATCACAATTTAGTGTCATATTTATAATTAAAAACATAAGAGAATTATAATCTTATGCATTGTTTGCATTCAAATCAGCTAATCAATCCTGCCTAGTCCATTGTCAACCTCAATTTTCAGATCAAATAATGTCCTTATTATTAAGGCATGCTATCAAAGGATATTTCATATTCACTAAAAGAAACAATTATTACTTGATCTATTATTTTACAATTTGCATATTAATTCCAATAATTCTATTTGAAATGCTTCTCTCATATTTTATTTACTTGTACTGTGAGTTGAAGCGCATAAAGTTAACCGGAGTTTCATTCATGTTGCTGATGCATGATATTTTAGTTTTTTGCTCTGTGGTGCTTGATTATAAGGCCTCAATAGAGGCTCAGCAAAGAAACAAAGATTTCATTTATTACACATAGAGAGAGAGAGAGAGAGAGAGAGAGAGAGAGAGAGAGAGAGAGAGAGAGAGAGAGAGAGAGAGAGAGAGATCAGCTGTTGAAAAGTAATCGAATGCACAGTTTTTGTTTATTTAAAAAAAAAATTATTATCAAGATATTTAAGCTTTTAGTTTATAAATTAAAACTGTATTTCTGTTTAAGAAAGTATAGATATACAGTAACATACTGCACAAGAGACAACAAATAAGAAGTTGCGTCATGCTTCTAGAGTAGCGGCGTAAGATACGAGTCTTGAACGAAAACACCAAAAACTTACAGTAAGTACATTTAAGCTGTACTGTAGTAATATTACTGTACATATATTACAGTAACATACACTACACAACAGTAAGGGGATGATGACCACTCAGTAAACTTCACCTTAGCACAATACTGTACTGTAACCTTACTGTGTCAAGTACATAGTGTATATGTGTGAAAATGTACTGTACACTATACATATAATTACAAACTGTTGTAGAAACCAAATTAAAACAATATTAGGCAGTATTTATGGTGTTAATCATCAGCTGAGGCACTCGCTCGTGGCAAAGGGCAGTATTTATTCGCAAAAATTCACTTTTCGCGCCTGTCTGTAACCTATCACGAAGAATGAGGCCTGACTTTAATTAGTTCTGTAGTAGCTTTCGTAACGTGATTTTTTTCGTCTTGTGAATCACCTTTTACATGTAAATAGCTTAATTCGTTCCAGACCCTACAATATCACCACATTAAATTATTATAAAAAGGATACACTCCAATAAACAGTACTCAACGAATGACTAAAATTATTTGGATCATTTAATAATAACTTGACCATTGGTTACCTGTAAAAGAAATGTATAATTAGAGCAAACAGTAAAAATACAATAACAAAAATGTGGAACCTTACCTTTGGAGTGAGGCGTTGTCCAAGAGAGAAGTGGCGGGGCAGTAGAGGAGGATGACAAATGGCAGTAAACGTTAACAAGTGGCAGAAAACATAAATACTTAACTTTACAAAACAGATTAATACATGACAGAAAACATTAACACTTAATTTTAGGAAACACATTAACAAAGGGCAGGAAATATTAACACTTAACTTTAGGATAAACTTAAAATCAAATTTCTTTTTATTTTTTGCCTTTTACTAATTTTTTTTTTTTCACTTCACATTTTGTATTTTCTAAATTTAATTACGTATTTCCTTCATCATTCCCACTTCTCTTCCATTTTTTTTTTCTTCTTCTTGATTTGCTTGTATCGAATGACTTTTTTAAAAAATTCGTTCAAAAAAGTTTGTTTCTTACTGCTTCTTAAAATTTTAATGAAATTTCTCAGGATCATTCCTATCATAGACGGATTTTGGCCATACTCCTTCGTGATCACACCTAGCTGCATGCCAGCCTCGTATATCTTGATTATTTCCATCTTTGTCTCCATAGAAAAGCATCATCCATCTTCTTTCACTACACATCAGAAAGTTTCTTGGGACTCATGGCTAATATAGCAAAATAAGGTAATATCGTAACACGATTCAGTGCAATAGTCACGAAAGTGAAATCACAAACACAAAATTTATGCGTAAGATAGTGCTGCCAAAACAGAATGGCCGAAGAACGCCAATGCGTAGATGTATGATGGGATACAGTACAGTAGATGCTGACCAATAGGAGAGAAGAATCTTAAAGTGGTAACTACCATCTGAGTAGGGAGATAACCAATAGGAACATAGGAGGATGGCGGCGAGTTTACGGGCTGGTGGCACGCAAATTTTAAAATCAGTCTCAGACACGGTCGGGCTCTCGTACTGTACTACCTTTCATTGCCCGAAACATTCTTTGTGTGCGAGTCGTAAAATTCTTTGCATATCGTTTTGCAGTGAAAATTTTGTAAGCAGATTCTTTCGTGTCAAGAGGTAAGACTTCAGGGGGGAAATGACAGGCTCTACTTTAAGGTTCTGACGGGAACATGGAGATACTTTCAAAGCTCATTATAGACACCGCCAAGAGGGTAAGATCTTATCTATAGATTTACACTCAATGCCCTCTTAGGGGGAAGGGAGATCTAGACATAACAGGATAATCAGGGACTAATGGAATATCTAAAAGATCCAGCTCAGGGAGCACAGCGGCCATAGCCAGGGGATCCGCTACAATAACTAGTTCAAGTTCATATTGTACATTATCAACATTGGGTGATAAAATATTAACAAAATTATGATGGCTGTCGTCATCCGTAATTGGAGCCGCTGTGGGTTCCTGACACGAAGAACCTGGATAAGGCATAAAGTTCGCCGCAGGACAGATCTTACATTTCTTGTCATTGCTGACAGAAGGCGAAAACGGGAAACGATGTATCTTAGATCTTTCTTGCAACGAAAACAATATTTCTCTCACTGTAAGGAAGACCACTCCCTACAGTACTAACATGGTGATTCCACAGAACATCGTTTACCTCGACAAGAAGGACAAACCGGGCGTGGATCTACTTCAACCCAGCTCATAAATGTACCACAGGGGCGTCCATCACGGCCAGGGCAGGAAAGCATCGAATTCAACATAATAGTCGTAAGGCACACACTCGTTAATTCAAAAACAATGATAAAATGCCAATGACAGTGAATATCAAAGACACAAGCGACAAAAACTAAGCACTGTATCATAAGGGTATGGCGATGGCGATACTGATGTCTGATCGCAGAGAGAGGAAGTGGATACATCTTACCCACTTCATGACCAGGAGTGTTGTGAGGAAGTAATTGAACAAGCGTTATGCTTCAAGGGCAGCAGTTACTTAGCAACTAAGCATGAGGCAATCAAACCAATTTTCTTTTGACTGTCAGGTTATAGAGAAAACGAAACTAGGAGTAACCCATTTAAATAATCCAACTGTCGAGAGAGCAATGCAACGGTACGTCTATATCCGCTGCAGCCAAAGACAAAAGTGACTATTCTGTGACAGGTGAGTGAATGGGGCTTTCCCCCCACATGCCACCTGTTATTACCTATCAATGTACCTTGATAACAATTCAATGGCCGTTCTAGCGTCCCTAGAGACTTTTCCATACTTCACATGACAAAAGATTTGTATATGCATAGGAACAATAGCAAATAGACTGTAGCATCTACAGAATAGGAAAATTTTAACATCCAACAAAGTTTCCTACTGTATATAGCATTTACTAGATCTTTTGAAGTCCACATACAGTAACAAGTTTTTGAAAAACAAAAAAAATTGCATACAGCAGGCTAAGCATGCATTAACTTTGTAGCAAAGACATCTACTCAGAATTGAGGCGAGGTCATCATCATTGAGCATCACAAACACTGTACCCTGTACTGATTCTAAGTGAATAAAAACCTAAATCCTCTTACCTGCAACAAGTCAACAGTTGCTATCGCAATGTCTGTGTTGTCATGGCTCAATAAGGAAAGTAAGCTCTTTACTGTTCCAAGTTCAACTAGCACTGGATACAACTCTGGAGCAGTTGCTACAACATGCAACTCTTCTAAAGCTTCATTTAAATCAATTTCTGACTCCATGAACCTAAAAACAAAACAAAAAAAAGTAACCCATTTGTCTAGGAAAAAATGCAACACTCGGCTGAGAATATTATCATCAACAACTTAAAAGACCTTATAACAGTCATTTATAATAAAATGAATTATCTCTAATATATTTTGAAATAGAAAATCCTTCACTTTGCATAAAATATCAGATAATACCTTGATAACACTCAATTCATTATTTATTTCTAATCAAAACTAAATATTTTAAAAATAATCTGTATTTTTCCTAGCTATACAAACCTGAGTCATCTAAATGGGTTAAGTACTCCTAGTTCCATTTTCTATGACCAGACAATAATAAAAGAAAAAGGGTTCGGTTGCATCATGATTGGTTACCTAGCAACCCTACTGCTGGGCAGAGTTATGTTTGGTTGCCAGTAGACTTCACTCTCTTCACTCTTCCTTAGGTGGGGGGGGGGGAATCTCTGTTAATGTAGATATGAGCAAAAGTCAAAAGTGAATACGTAAACAATCCAACTGGTTCATAAAGAGACAGGGTTGTAGTGTCCAATTCTTTAGGTCCTTTCTAAGACAGATATAAAGCCATATGAAAATCAAGTCACACAAATTCAGAGTATCAAATATGATCACTAATAAATGAGAACATGTTATTTTTACTGTACTTTCATTAGGGTGTGATCCAAGCAAGTTCACCAGATCGATCTTGTGTGTGAAATCAGACTTGATCCACATTTCATTCCCTTATAATGCAGAGAATAACTGACGCCTTGATAAATAATTAGGTGTCCTGTGAGAGCTTAAGCTAGACTATCTATTGAGTTGCCACAATAGGGCTTAAAGAAAAAGGTCTGTAAGAACAATCTTTCAGGTAGTGATCTGTGAAAGTGTCCTGTCTTTTCCAGACACCAGGTCTGAGAACTTGGGCTATCAACTAGATCTTATGGAATGCCAGGATTGCAGCAAAACCATGGACATTATGTGCTCTAGTGGGGGCCCCTAAGGATGCTTCCCCTGAGGATTTATATGCTATCATAATTGTTTCTCTTAGCCAAAAGGAAATTGCATTTTTGGATACTTCTCCTTGCAACAGCTTGCGTTCACAAATAAGTTTGAAATCTTTTCTCCAAGATAAAATAAACTGTTTTTTCTGATAATTTCTGACTACTCTTACAGGAGAGAGCAAAAGATTATCTGGGTCATCAGTTACCTTTTTGAGAGATGATATCATGAAAGAGTCCAATCTAACATCATTAACAACCGGATCAAATTTTGAGTTTTGGCCATAAACTCTGGAACAAAAGAAAAGGATAGTTCCTTCAACCATTTTGAATGTGACATTAGGTAGGCCAGACCATCTGGTCCACTTACTCTCTCAGCTGAAGCTAAGGCAAGGAGAAAAACAGCCTTTAGGGTAAGACCTTGTCTAAAGCTTTATGTATGGGTTCATAAAGGGCTCTTTTCAAGGGCCTAAGAACCTTTGTCACATCCAAGAAAGGAGGCTCGAGTTGCAGAAGGAGGCAAGTCTGTTCAAAGCTTTTAATGAGAGTGGAAAGCTCCCAAGAAGAGGAGATCAAGCTCTTTCCAGTTTGAAAACCTGGCTCAAGGATGAGCAGTATCTCTTCACTGCAGTGACTGAGATGAATTCCTCGTTCCTCAGTACTGTACCTCTAAAAAGTCGGCAATCAGGAATAGTGGCCTTAAGTGGAGCAATATTCCCCTTATGACTGCAATCACGTTTTCCACTTGGTCTGATAAACTGTTGCTGACGACATTCAGAGGTACAGTACAGTATTCGGAAAGTTGTTTCGCAGTGTCTCAAAAAGCCTCTCTTTTGGAGATGCTGGATAGTCTCCACCATGAAAACCCAGGCAGTAAAGTACCTCATGGAACTTTCTTACATACGGTTGACGCATTAGTTTTGACTATTCTGGGAGTTCTTTTTGTAATCATACCCCCTAGCAGGAGCCTGTACGGCCATAGGAGTGTCCTCTATGGTGAAAGGTGGGCCGAGGGTCTTGCCTCCTAGGCTGTTGAAAGGCTGTAGGAGGAAGAAGTTGTCTTTGCTAGCTGACCTGCTTAAAAAGACGAAACCCTTTGGGGCAGTTGGGGGCCGAGCATCCTTGGTGCCACAGCTCTCCTTATAAAGAAAGGCTAACTGACTTTCTCTGCTTTTCTAAGGCAGCGAGCACCAGGTTAGAGTTCCTCAAACAAACAGCGTCCTCTAGGAGACAAATGTTTAGTGTATCTAGCTAAGATGCCATCACATCTTTTTAGGATGTAGTTTCCCCCTACAGGAGACTGTCTGATGAAGTATGAACTCCAAAGCCTTGGCTTCCGACTATGAGAGGCCTTAAAATTGCTTCAGGGTGCCCTCTGAGCGTAGGTTTTCTGTCTTTGTGAAGCGTGATACTATCCCTGCCCAGTGGTCCAGCCAGAAACAAGCCTGTATGGCAGACATAGCTGCTACCTCCATATTGTGCATCTTGGAACCTGAGCAAATGGAGGGGAAGTTAGGTAATTTCTGGCAAGGTAGCCTGCACTGAGTACGAGGTTGGCAATGTCGGCTTCGATAGGGAGTGGGCTCCGATGGGCACCTAAGTGGACATAAAAACTCCTCTGGCGTGAAAGTGTCAAGTGAGGCAACTAAGAAAACCAGACTTGAGAGCTAAATACGTATAGCCTGTCTCGAGTCTGATGTTTCAAGCTTTGAGAGCGAGGGAATAATGTGTCTATAACGTACCGCTTATTAGCGATTTGCACGCGAAGAGGCTATTTAGGCCATCCAAGCAATGGATTAGGCTCATGATCTTGATGAAATGCTATGCTTTCGAACCAGACATCGGAGGCTCGATGGGAGCTATATCAGCTGAGCTGATGCCCGTGCGTATAGCGAGATTTTCCGGGGAGTCATTAACAGTTATAATATCCTAATCATGAGATGGTTCCATTTTAGGGATAATTGGTAGATCTACCTTGATAAGCGCATTGTTTTTGTTATTACTCTTGTTAATCTAGTTTTTAAGTAAGATGTCTCTTTTTTATTTCTATTAATTCTTATGCTGTCTGGAGACATTGACCGAAATTCGGGACCAGTACGTCCAAGATTTCGTCAATGTCGTCTTCTGTATTGCAATATTCATGGTCTTCATACAAATATCCAAGACTTTACAGTTGCATCCAGACAGTGTGATATTCTTTTGTGCTCAGAAACTTTGGTTTCTAATATGAGGCACTCATCTGAGCTCCTTATAACTGGTTTTAGGAAGCTAATAATGTTGAAACGTGATGCCATCCCTAGGGTCAGGGGACTGGCGGTGTATATTAGGACCGAGTACCCTGCTTCTCATAAGTCCTGCTATCAATGTGGATGTCATGAGATTCAGGTAATGAAAGTTTATGGCAGGCATAACAACTTTTATTTGTGTTCGATCTACCGGAATCCAGACATGGATGATTCTATCTTCGATTGTCTTCTTACCATTATGGCTAAGATACAAGAAGAGGATAGAAAGGCTTCTTTTGTCTTTGTTGGTGATTTTAATGCTCACTATAGGGAGTGGTTAAGTTCTATCTCTCCTACCGATCGCCATGACTTAAGAGCTTTAGACTTTGCCTCTGAATCAGGCTGTGAGCAAATCATAAATGAAGCTACTCACAGGTCTGGTAATTGCTTGGACCTCGTATACACTGCCTCCCCTGACGTTATAACTAGTAAGGTTGGTTCTCCAGTCGGGACATCTAATCATGCCTTGATTTCATTAGTAGTGAAGACTGAGCAGCCTGTCCCTGATATATCATACTCTTGTAAAATTTATATGAAATCCCAAGCAGACTGGAATGGTATTTTGCATGATCTTTTGTGCTAGAATTGGTCACAATTATATAGTAGTGTAGATCCTGTTGCCCCTTTGAATGAGAATCTAGTCTACATAATTGATAAGCGTATCCCTTCTCATGTGCTAAGGTACCGAGTGAAGGACAAACCGTGGTTCAATGATGATTGTAGACGTGCTTATTTGGAGAAGCAGGAAGCCTATCACCTTTAGAAGGGTAACAGATCATATTCAGCCTGGAACAACTATACTCAGCTTTGAGCTTTTGCTCAGAGAGTTTATGCCTCAACTGAAAAGGATTACAATTTAACCATAAAAGAAACCCTTTCTTGTACAACTCAGAAACATAAATGGTGGTCTACCCTTAAATCTGCACTCTTTGGTGTAGATGCAACAGTTCCTCCTTTACTTAAACCAGATGGCTCAGTCACTCACTGTCCAAAGGAAAGGGCAACCCTTTTGGCTGATATTTTTGACAGTAAACAGAGTAATGAAAAACTTAAAACTTCCTCGTTCCTGTTTTCCTGAGGCTAAACTAACTAGTTTAGCTTTTCGATCTCGAGAGATTAAAGCTCTGTTGATGGACCTTGATGCTTATGGAGGTGTAGACCCAAATGGTATTTTTCCATTGTTTTTTATAAAGACAGTAGATTTCTTAGTTCCAAAGTTATGTTATTTTGCGCAAGTTAGCAAGAAGAGGAGCTTTTAGCACTTGTTGGAGCATTGGTAATGTTACTCCTCTATGTAAATGTGTTTGTGGTAGCTCAAGTCCTACTGATTACCGCCCAATTTCCATAACTCCCATATTATCTAAAGTTTTTGAACGTCTTCTGACAAAACGTCTTAATAGTTTTGCTGAAGGTAATCACCTACTCCCTAGTTTGCAATTTGGTTTTCGTAAAGGCCTTGGAGCATGTGATGCCCTTCTTACAATCTCCAATGCTGTACAGAAATCCCTTGATTGTGGTCAGGAAGTTCATATGATTGGCCTTAATTTTAGTGCTGCCTTTGACCGTGTTAATCGTTAGGCCCTTGTTTTCAAACTGAAACAGTTGGGAGTGGTTGGGTCGTTTCTTAGCATTATTATTGATTTCTTAAGTAATAGATCTCAAAGAGTTGTAGTTGATGGGCACCATAGTGAGTATAGGAATGTGATATCCGGTGTTCCACAGGGTAGTGTTCTTGGCCCATTACTTTTCATACTATATACACATGACATGTGGTTTTAGCCCAGAAAACAAGCTTGTTGCATATGCCGATGATGCTACTCTCTTTCCATCAATTCCATTCCCTGAATGTAGATCTGGGTTGGTGAATCCTTTAATAGAGATTTAGCTAAATGTAGTGCAGGGTGCAAATTATGGGGTATGAAGTTGAATCCTAACAAAACTCAAAGTATGATTGTAAGTAGGTCAAGGACGGTGGCTCCTCAACATCCGGATCTCAGGATTGATAATGTTTCTTTAAATTTGTATGACTCTTTTAAAATTTTAGGTGTGATTCTTGACAGCAAATTAATTTTTGAGAAACACATTAGGTCTGTGTCTTCTTCAATTGCACAAAGAATTGGCTTATTGAGAAAGTCTTTTAAGATTTTCGGTGATCAATCTATTCTGAAGAAGTGTTTTAATTCTTTCATTCTACCTTGTTTTGAATATTGTTCTCCTGTCTGGTGTTCAGCTGCTGATTCTCATCTTAATTTGTTGGACAGAAACTTACGGTCTAATAAATTTATTATTCCTGATCTAGATATTAATCTTTAGCACCGTCGTTCAATTAGTTCATTATGCATGTTCCATAAGATTTTTCATTACTCTGACCATCCTTTACATTCAGATCTCCCTGGACAATTCTATCCTGTTCGTAATATTAGGCAGGCAGTTAATTCTAATAGCCAGGCCTTCTCCATCCTGAGGCTCAATACTACACAGTATTCTAGAAGTTTTATTCCAGCTGTTACCAAGTTGTGGAATGATCTTCCTAAATGGGTAGTTGAATCAGTAGAACTTAAAAAGTTCAAAGTTGGAGCAAATGTTTTTATTTTGACCAGGCTGACATGAGTCTTTTTATTGTTTATATATGACATATCTGTTATTGACGTTGTTAATAGTTTATGTAGGACATATCTGTTTTGACGCTGTTACTGTTTTTAGAATGATATATTGTTAATTTATTCTCATCATTTATTTATTTTTTTCCCTGACTTTCTTCCTCATCTCTAGCGTTTCCTTGCGCATAGCTTCCATCATCTGCTGGATCTGCGCCATTAACTCTTGGCCTGTGGGGAACAGCGGGTCTGGTTGAGGGGTTGGAGCCGAAGAGGTTGACGGCACAGGCTGAAATGCCGTCACAGACAGTAGAGGGTCTTCCGTCTCTGTCGATCCGGATTCTTCTTCCTCCTCGGGTGGCTGGGCCACCTCTTCTTCAGGGTCTTCTAGAAAGAGATCCTTTTCAGTGTCCAAGGACACCTCTGACATCCTTTCCTGATGGATGTCCATGCCTTCTAGAGCCTTATTGATGTCAGCCTCTATTGCCAGTTGTATGCAGGGAAGCTCGGGCCGTACCTGAGGCACGACCGCATCAGATGTTGCCTTAGGGAACAGCAGACTTCTAATGGTGTCGCTTGGTAGGTAAGGTCCCGGAGATTTCTTCTGGAACTCTCTTAACCACTTCCGAAGCGTTTCCCTCGCAGCATCCCTCGACTCTGTCGTCTTGGGAACGCCGAAACCCTCGGTCATCAAGGCCGAGCAGACGTTGCAACCCTTGGAGTCCCAGTATCTCAGGGTTTCAGTTGCAATGGAGCAGGGGGCATGAGACCTGCACATGTTGAGGCCACAAAAGTTCTTACTTTTCTGGTTGCAGTACACGACTGCACACTTCACCTTGGGCTCCTCCTGTAAGGAAAGAAAAAGTGAAATGAGTATGGGGTAATTTATCACACTTATAAATCACTCACATGCATTAATAATAGATCTTACTATTATAATTATAGCTTAGGACAGTAAGCTAGAAAAGAAATAGGAAAAACACATATCTGTGTTTCCTGTCCAGGCAATTGCTGTGACCTCCCTCAATATTAATATTTTAAATTTCCTTATTAGGGAAATCCAGGGTGAAATAGCTAGAACATAGAGCTGAAGTCAGTGTATGCTAGCACTAACTCCCCCACAAGTGAAATATTAATACTGTGGGGTAAAGACATTATGTTCTGATGATCTAGGATACATCAGGATATTGAAGGAATACTTCACTTCAACATTATTAAGCGGTCTCAACAATGGACTGTGAAAGGATACACAGAATATGTTGGAAATCATACTACTGTATATTATATATTGTAGTTTTCTAACTGCTGTATCTGCTATACTGCAGAAATACTGGCTACTGTATAGCCTTATACTGTAGTTCTGCCGGCACACTACCGGCTAGGCTAGTACCTGACGGCACTAGCCGACAGAGAGAGATAAAGCATGGAGGGAAGGGTTACTGTATTATTATAGTTTAGTACAATAATTAAGGTTGTAGGGACTACTGTCTCTACTGCCTTCTTTCGAGAATGAGGATTCAAATGGAAGGGGAAAGAATGTATTAATTCTAGCTTCCATCCAGCCACAATATCTGTTGCCGGCTGCACTGTCGGTTCCAGGGTTTGTGGATGGCAGTCCAAGAGAGGACTGAAGAATACTCAAAGTTGTATAGGGTCTCCCACCGGCAGCCGTCATGGCCGGCACAATCTTTCCCGGAGCCTTGCTTCCGTTAGGGGGAAGTTCGAAGCGGCAATCTAGCCGCCTTTGTAGGAGCCCGGCTGGCATCGT